>NC_055692.1:31004971-31358721 GCF_017639745.1 Melanotaenia boesemani | reverse complement strand
GTGGACTGAGACCTGGTGACTATGGAGGCCATTGCAGTACAGTGAACTCATTGTCATGTCCAGGAAAACAGTTGGAGATGATTTAAGCTTTGTGACATGGTGCATTATCGTGCTGGATGTAGCCATCAGAAGATGCTACACTGTTGTCAGAAAGGGATGGTCATGGTCAGCAACAATACTCTGGTAGGCTGTGGTGGGTAAACAATGCCACATTGGTACTAAGGGGCCCAAAGTGGGCCAACAAAATATCCCCTTGCCATTAAACCACAAACACTAGCTTAAACCACTGGATCCATGATTTCACGTCGTTTTGACCACATTTTGACTCTACCATTTGAAGTTTCTTTCTGAAGTTAGGCTGGCTGTCAGTCAAAGGCTTTATCATTATGGATGCCTTTTTTTATACAAAGCTCAAGCAACAGGGCTCCTGTGTTAATACCCAACATTTTTCTGTCACTTACCATAATGGATCTCGTGCTGTGAGCTGAGTCAGTCATAAGCAATGACTGGTTTGTGTAAAGAGCTGGTTTGTGTGTTATGAAGCCATGAATTTTCCATAGCAGGGCAGACAGCAGCTCACAATGAAAGTGATTAGTGGAAACCTGTTTGAAGCGGAAGACCTCAGATGTTTTCTCTTTTTCAATGTGATTTGCTACATGGAAAATGTAGAACTGGGGGAAAGCAGTGGAACAAATTAATAACACTCTCTCTCTCCTCATAACTAATCTTAAGAGATTTTCAGCAACCTCAGTATTCAGAAGCTGCAGCTGGGAGATATATATTGCCTGCATTCTGAGCTGTGAAGACTAAACACCTTCACATGACCTCAATGAGTTTCTTTTTCTAAAGTCCTGCTGAAGAACACCAAAGTTTAGACTTACAGTTGCTGTCTGGCTGGGCCACTGCCAGACCAGCCCCTTTTATTCCCTTTCCAGAGATTAGTGACAACCGATTCCTCATATAATATTGCCTGCACGTCCGCAAAAACTTAGGGAAGTCAGATGATCAGGAAAATGTTGGCTTGAGAAATAATAATCAAGCTGCCATTCAGTTAGATGAATCCAAATCTTATGTGTGAGCTCCACAAGATTTGATTATTTTTCCCATTGCAAATAAGCAGCAAAGCAAATAAAAGGAAACAAACTAATCAGCTCCATTCAGCTAGAACAAAGCATGTAGAAACAACACATCAGACCCCTGTTTAGTTAAAGCTGTAATCCCCCACAGTTTAGTTTTCATTTTGTTTCTCTTTGTTTTGTACTCAGAGCTTATTGCTGCCATGTCTTTACCCCGAATCCAAGACATGAACTGTTAATCAAACTCCAAATCTAAAGCTGCTGGTGATGTGGGTTTCCAAGGTTTTTTAAGCCATGGTTTTTTATTACTGCTTTTCTACACTATAATTTTAAAGAAATTATTACCTGCAGCAAAAATAATCAGTAATTCTGTGTTTATTACAGGTCTTAAAGCCATAACGTTTTCTCCTGACCCCAACAGGTTGCAAATTAATTTGTAGTGCATGTGGAAAACTAAATGTTATGAAATTTCATTTAATGTTTGGTGAGAATTTTAAAGAAAATAGCTTTATTATTTTTTAAAGGTTTCAGCTTTACACTGTGACTTTGTGATACTGCTGCTGTGGTTCTGCCTATATTAGACTGTATGTGTTACTCTGAGAACAAGAAAGGAGCATTAAAATGTCTGTCATTATGGACACATTTTTGTCCATTTAGGGAATTTCTTCCTCTCAATATGTCCATCATTTTGTATGTGTTTTTTTTTTCTTTTTTTCTTTTTTCTTAAAGAAAATATCTCTTTTAACAAATATTAAAATTAAACTTTTAAATTTACTAATATTATTTTATTTATCAGCCTATAATGGAGCTGACTCTAGTGATGGAAATTAAAAAGGACTTATTTTACTTGACTGGTTGACTGGTTAAAACGGTTGATGTTCTATATATATTTCTACATAAAAAAAAAAACAGTCAAACCAAAAATGGTAAAAAAAAATGGTTTAAGAGTTGAAAAATCATTTTTTGGACTGATGGATAAGTTGATATTGACAACAATAAAATTACTATCTACTGAATCAATATAATATTTTGTCATGATAAAGCTTGTACACACAAACTTATAATCCATAACTCCCGAATCCCGGGCATTGCAGTGTGTTTTCTTTCCTATTTATCCTCGAGAAGGAAAAATCCACCTTCAATTCTATGCTGGTTTATGTATTCTTTTTTTTTTTTTTTTTTTAAGGGACTGTGCATTTTAATATACATATATAATGCAAATAAGCAAGATTATAGCAAAGCTAATTTCCATCCTTAGTCCCTTGGCAGGCCAACATAATAAAATAACAATAACAATGGAAGAAGATTAAGGTGCACAATAATAAGAAAAATAAGGAGATACGAACAAAATAAGAATATTATTGATCTGAGACCAGAGGGAGTACCCCATCAATTAGGATCTAGGTTGAGATGTTAAAGTGCAGAGTGCTAAATTTCATAATATGTTCCATCACATGATGTTAAAGTGCTGAGTGATAAAGTGCTTAAATAACATTGCACAATGCCCAGATCCTGCAGTGATGATTTTTGAGTAATGAAGTTTTTATTTTTGAGTGTAGCCAGGGTTAACCTCCACATCTTCAGCCAGCAGTGCCAAGATGATCAAATGAAAAAGTCCCAGAGTCATAATTGCTGGGTTAAGCTGCTCACATTACATGGAGGGTAACTAACGCATCCATGGTTTAGGAGCACAGAGTACAGAAGATATGGCCTCCTTGGTGTGGTAGAGTAGGTGTTGCCACTTTTAGTTCTAATAGTTAACAGTTGTGTGAAGTATAAAAAGAGGCATGTTTAAAAAATAACCCTCAATGTCCAACTGTAACGTATAGTTGAGATCAGATTGATGGTGTAGCAGCGCCTGCCACCCTGTGTGTGGGCTCGTCTGTCATCTTTCAATCTATTTTTCTCTTCATATCACAAACTAATTTCACTCTGAAGGGAAAGATTTATTCTTTCCTGCACTGATGCCTCTCCGTGGGCATTTAGATTTTCAACCTCCTCACTGTCAGCTCTGTATGGATGTTTCTTATTGTGAAACTTGCAAACATTGCTGCTCATCCTTGTGCTACTTTGCCACTGAGCTGTGTGATTGCCGTTAATAGTACACATAGGCCATTATTTACTAAGATCCCTATAAAGAGCACAAAATTGCATCTACATGCAAATAGATTGCATTTGTTGTATGTTTATAATTTGTGGGTGATTACCTAAGAATGTTGGTGCAACTGATAACAAGCGCAAACAGCAGTATTCAAGATTTAGTGTGTTATGGTTTCGCCATGGAGAGTTTAGAAGGACAGCAGGTAGGTTGCAAACGCAAAGTGAAATTCGACCCGATGGAGATACAGGCAGCAGTGGACAAAGCAATTATTTGCTAAACAGTAAATGCAGTTGGCAAGACCACAAGAACACCAGATAAGGCTAAAAGGAGGTGAGACGATATAAGACGAAGTGCCAAATAAACTGTCATAAAAATTTGAGACAGGTGGGGGCCGGCGCAGGAGATGCCTCTGACCGATATTTAGCAACTGGTGCAGCTAGCTTGCTGTGAGGAACATAAGACTAAAGTACCAGGTATGATGCAGAGCTGAGGGCAGAGCAAGGTGTGTGACAACGCAATAGTTTTTACTGAAGAAATAAAACTTTCAGCCCAAGACATATTGATCAAATAAACGTGCATCCTGTGGCACCTTTTATTATGCATGAGGTGCGCGTTGCGTGTGCTAATGGAGGTGCATTGAAGTGCACACTCTGCGTCTGGTGAGTGCTGGATCGGGGCCGACGATGGTCATTAATGCCTTTAAGAGAGGGATCGAAGATGGGGTACAGACGTACTATGCCAGCAGATCCAGTGCGCAGCAGCAACATTATTTAACACAGCAACACAGTCACATATTTAAAATAATCTTTGCCGCTGGCATTGCAAAAATATTTACACAATCAGAAAAGGATGTGGTTCTCCGTTGCCTTTGAGGTGTTTAGCCTATTCTTTGCAACAATAACTGCAGCCATGTCTGCGGAAAGTTGTGCCAGTTTGCACCTGCCTTTCAAACGTGCTAAATATAGGCGCGAAATGAGTCAATGCAATCAGTTTCATGTTCGGTAAATCACATTGCTTGTGCTATGTTGATCTACTGTATTTGCATCTGCTCTTCCCAATATTTTGTGCTTTCTGGCGGAGATGACCATATAGCATATTAATCAAGGTGAACGCGCTAAATGGATTGCACGCATTATTCCAATTAATAGACCTGTGTTTTTGCATGTGCAATCAAGTTTGCATGTTTTTACACAAGCATACTTTTGGTAGATCAGGCTCATATTTTCCTAAATCTAGTTCCTGGTATGTTCTTTCACAGGGTGGTTTTGGTTTAAAAGACGTACCTAACACTAGTCCTTCATGAATAAGCCTCTATGGTTTAGTAGTGTGTAGGGATTCTCCTTCACTGTGGAGTATGACATGAACATGGAAACTGCCTGCACACAGGGGAAAGTCTCAGCCCTGAAAACTCTGTGGTATGCATGATTATTCCTGAAATAATAAAAGAATTAAAAATAGAGAAATATGGAAATGAGGACAGCAAAACATGGTTTTATTTTAGTGCATGGATGATTTTTTTTCCCTCGCTTCAGTAGCTTGATCATATCCAGAAGGATTTCATTTCCAAACTGTGTAGTCCTCGATTGTTCGCTTTCCTGCTTCTGTGCACTCATACCAAGCAACACAGGCCTGCAGGAAAACATGCTTCTTTCTCATCTTCCACTTCTTCCTGCTACATTCCCGATCCCAGCCAACCTCAGCTGGCTTCCTTGAATCATCGGCTGGATTTTGTGCTGTCCACAGCAGCCTTGCACTCGAACAATCGATTACTGCTGTGTGCGATTCTGTACAGGTACTCGGAGCAAAGTAATGGATAGACTGCTGTTTCCTCCTCTGAGTTAACTGGAAGACTTGGTGGGTATGATCACACACACCTCACTCTACTAGTAACACTTTCATCATCCAGTGCTGTTTCCCTCGACTCCTGATTTCGCTCTGACCTTTTGATACCAGCTTTAATTTCTTCCTCAGAGAACCCTAATACACCTCCTCTCTGTACCTGCTTGCTAGTGCTCCTCCTGCTAGATTACATGGGGAAATTCACACAAACCTTATCCCATGCAGATATAAAATTCATATATTGCGTTGAAATAACAAGAAAAACGTGTTTGCATCAAACTTTGGTGAATGCTGTGAAGTGGAAACCATCACCCTAAACTCAATTATTTACTTTTACTAAAGTGGTCCAATTACTTTTGTTTATTTGTTGTGTTACATACAAGATGATAATGTTCTTTTATTTTGTACCAAATTATTTTCTTTGGTTTGGACAATCTTTGCCTACTTTATCTGAAAAGATATTAGGAGTGAGAGATCTGTCAAAGACCGCCTTACGTCTACGCCAAACAGCCACCTTTACTCTAAGAGGAAAGAAGTGGTCACAGTCTGAAGTAAGATTGCTTTTAGAGTGAAAACGGCTTTATTAATTTTTTGTACTTTCTCTTATTAGATGACAGAAGGATGCCAGTTATAGAGGATAGATAAAGAAAGTGTATTGTGCCTAAATTTGGTGCTGGTAGCAGTGATTAATGCTATCAGCATATACAACACTCCTACAGAAAATGGCAACGTTGGTCATTTATTTTAACCAGCATTATTAAAAATATGCTAATTATGACAGAAAATGTAAAAATCTCCTGTTGATGGGTTATCATGGCAACCTCTACTGATGGTAACTTGTGTTTAAGTCAAAACAATGATGTAGCCTTAACCAGGTAGGTTATTTAAATTCTTAACATGAATATAATGCTCCCCTCGAAATAAGCATTTGTTACTTCTTGACCAAAGGAAAAAACAGAGGAATCAGGAAGTGAAACCACTAAGAAAAGAATAAATCACAGCAATTAGAAAATATAAAATTCACTGCATAAGTTCCTCTATTTCTCAGTAAATCTCTTTTTAATCGATGGTGGCAGCAAAATCTTCTGTTAATTATACTTTTCCATCAAGTAACGCAACAAAAGACTATCCACTGGATTGTCATCATCAGCTCCTCTGTCTACAAAACAGTGTGTCATGTTGCAGACCATTGATTAACTCACCCTATCCATGGTAGCTGCTCACCAACTGAAGAAATATTCATTTTGCTGACACTTAAGTTGTCTCATTGATATCTTCTTTGCCCTTGAAAACAATACCTTCTGATACTTGGGGAGCATCCATGTCCTCTGAGATCAATAGTTAGCTACTAATAAGTGCAGGACTGATTTCCATTTGTCTTTTTATTCTGCGCCCAGAGATTTTTTTTTATAACCCAGAGAAGCCTAGTGTAGCAAAACAGTAATGAGAGCAAGTCACAAAGCAAGACAGTTCTGATTAGCTATTTAGTATTTATTTCTGAATAAGATGTGCAGTTGGAGCCTCTGACTGTGTGAGACACAATCTTTACAGCTGGATAGTCTGAGCCTACACTAATTCCAAGCATTGCCTTTTTACACCATTTAATACACCAAGTGATTAAGCTCTGATTCTGCATGTAGAATATGATTATTATGCCTACTTATTTTTAATTTATTTGTTTTATTTAAAAAACTCAACAACTGGTGTTGAGTGAGCCTAAATTAAAAGGGTAACTCATTGTAGAATCTTAAATTTAACCAAGTTATGGTTGATATTTAGGTCTACTCATGTCTTTCAGTTGAAAGGTTCTTTGAAAATGTTGAGGCTACTTATTTTTACAAGTTGCCTCAACTTGCATGAGTACATCTTAATACTCTTAAGTTTGTCCAAGGCAATGTTTTAATTACAGTCTTAAAGACGCACTACGCAACTTTGCAACCTGTAAAGTCTGTGCTCCGGACTCGTTTGGTGGCACACTGACATTTTTAGCATTTACATTTCTAGAGCCGTTTGTGACAGAGAAACTGCACTTCATGTCTTAATTTTTCTGGGACACTTCATAATGTTACAGCCAAGTTTCGCTTTACACCAGTGCTGGACTGGCCATCGGGCATACTGGGCACTTGCCTGACTTTAGGCCGGGCTACTAATGGTACTAATTATAAAAGGTATGATACCTATTGGTACACAAATCTGATAGATCGACCCACTAGTCATGATTGATCCTGGGCTGGACCAATTACAGCCGAGGGTCGATGCCCCTCCCTCTTGGGCCACAGTTGTCATGTCAGTCAATCATACAGCGAGAGACAGAGAAAAAGATGGAGAACAGAACATGTAAAGGAGGCACCAAAAAAATTCAAGACAGAAAGAGGCAAGCCCTTCAGGTAGATGCAATTAAATGTGTTAAAATAACACAAATTTTTGCTGCTAGTGGCGTAGTTTCCTCAGCAGCATCAGAATCAGCCGCAGGTGATGGAGGTGGCCGGCAGGTGAAGGGGGAGAAGGGAAGGAATGAGGAGAGACTGGCGGCGGCCGCCAGTGCCAGTGGTGGGGAAACTGAACTTCTGGTAAGTGATGAACTGCAGTATATACTGGGTCAGATATAAATCAAGTTTGGGTGTAATTTATTTTCTTTTTGCTTGATACCTCTTAAAACAGTCAGGAGTTACGAGCTTAACAATTAAGCTAGCTATACATGCTAGTTAGCTAGCATGACGGGTTTCTCTACTGCTGGACGGTTTCTGTCATAGACACATGTAGACGGTACACTGGTCCCGCTACGTATGTCAATGGTGCCGCGATATTGAGCCTGGGAATTACTTTTAACAAATGGACAACTGTTTTATAATCTATAAATAAATAACTTTGAGTACTTGTTAGTCAAACATTAGCCTATAATGTTATAATCCTAGCCTGTATCATTGAATAGGCAACATGTGAGATCCTTTAATTCCACTGCAGACATAATCTGACAGCATCTGAATGATCCTGGAACCTTTTCAGTATTACAGGGTTTACTATAATATTTATTGTTGATGGTTTTCACTGGGGCATTCCTACAAAACTTTTAATTAGTGTTGTTAGTTTTTAGAGTAAGATCTTTCAAAATACTGTAAAATCTACATTCTGTGCCATTTTTATTTAACTGCATCATTATAAAATAGATCTACTTTTGAATGCATATAGGGAAACCTTTTTAACAGCAGGAATATAATGGAAATATCTTTTTTTTGTGTGACCTTGTTCTCTGTGGGAGGAAAGGAGGAGGCTAAGCTGCCTTGTTTATATATTTGTTCCAGTGTAAAGACATATTATTTGGTCATTTTATTTCTTTTGAATACCTGTCAGGCCATATACAATACTTATTATTATTCATTAATTTTGTGTGTGTATTCTTTTTGATACCTCCTGCGTGCTTCTGCTACTGCACCTGTACTGTTGCAACAAAGCAATTTCCCCACTGAGGGACTAATAAAGGTTTCTTAATGTTACTTTTATTATTATTATTATTATTATTATTATTATTATTATTATTATTATTATTAGTTTACCTTTAAGCTGTATTCCTAAAATAAAATTTTTAATCATTTACATATCTCCAAGTTTCCGCTAAGTACTGTATCGAATAATGGGGCGGCGTGACTCAGTGGGTAGAGTGGTTATCTTTTAGCCCGAGGGTTACCAGTTCTATCCTAGGCTTGTCAAGCTCATGTCGAGGTGTCCCTGAGCAAGACACCAAACCCCAAATTTCTCCTGATGGGTCATGGTTAAGCGCCTGGCAAGGCAGCTTTCACCATCAGTGTGTGAATGTGTGTGTGAATGGATAAATGTGAGGTATGATGTAAAGTGCTGTGGGTGTCATTCCTGGTACAGTAAAGCGCTATATAAATACAGAACATTTACTATTTACCATTTTAATGGGACAGGGAGGATGGAATTGGTTTAAGTTGATTAGACTAGTGAGAGGCAGGGTACATCCTGGACAGGTTCAGTGGTCCAACATAGAGAGACAAACAATCATTCATGCCCATACATGCAACATGCAAACTCCACACAGTAAGCCCAAGGCTCAAATTAAAACTGTCTCGCTAAAGGCAACAGTGTCACACCACCATGCAGCCCAGGAAGTCTGTATTAACATTAAAGCTGCACTCAGGAGGAGAGACGCTGCAGGTAAGTGACGCTAATGCTTTAGGTGACGTAGTTCCGGGGAGACGGCAGATTCAAACTAGGTGTGCCCAAACATTTATACTTTCATTCAATTGTATTTTGTGCCAGCCTAATCAAAATATTCTTTAAAGTTGGAAAATAGTGTCTTTAAAAGGTACACTCTGAACCACAGCGGGGAGGATTTGGCCAGCCTGACAGATTTTATAGATCGCTGTTACGACAGAATCGTCATAGGGAAACCAAACAACACGTCCACCCCCTCCACCTCATCAAAGGCCAAGAGACAGCGAAATGAGGATTCACCTGGAGCTATTTCACCACCGGGGAACGGCTCAACGGATGTTCTGATCTCTATAGATAAGAAACTCAAGGAGTTCTAGGCGCTACGTGAATCACTAGAATTCAGCCAGAAGCAGGTGAAAACTCTGGCTGTAGAAAATGCTGGTCTCAGAGAGTCGGTAAAATCCCTCACCGAGGGCTTGACCCGTCTCTCGGAAGAAAATAAGAAGATTAAGGAAACGGTGATCGATCTGCAGGCGCGGAGCATGAGAGAGAACCTGGTATTTGCAGGGATTACAGAGCAGACGGAGGAGGACCCCGAGACCACGGTGAAAAACTTCATCAAAACCCACCTGAAGCTTCCGGAGGAAACGGTGAAAAACATCTCCTTTCACAGAGTCCATCGGCTCGGCGGGAGGAAACCCGGGTCCAGCAGACCAAGACCTATTGTAGCGAAGTTCGTCAGCTTCAAACAAAAGGAGCAGGTGAAGAACCAGGGCCGCGAACTGAAGGGAACGAACTTTGGAGTAAACGACCAATATCCCAGAGAGATTCTGGACCGACGGAGAGTCCTGTTTCCCATCAGGAGGAAATCCATCAAGGAAGGCGCTCGCGCTGTCATCGGGTGGATAAATTATTTATTAACGGACAGCGGTACCACAACCCGGACATCAGTCTGTGGCTCTATTGACTTGGTATGTGCTTTAATTTTCCTGTTTTCTCACTAGATCATGTTATATCCTTAAAACTGCCATAAAAGATAATTTAGTTAACAGTAAATTCACTGCCCTTCTCCACTACACTGTTCTCAGCACAGATGCGGTTTTTAAATTACTTTTTTCATTTGGCACTGTCGCTCTTTTCACTTTTTACACTTCTTCTCTCCGACCCTTTACGGTTAATGGTAACACTTGTCATTATATTATATACACATCAGCACTTTTCATAATTCACAGGAACGCACACAGAATGGCACAAGCGCACATACATCCCTGTCACAACCAGCTGGCAGATACACATGCACGCGGAGAAGCAGTGGGATGCACGCACACACGCTTCAGTAATATGCATATAGCCTCATTTCTGTGGTTGGTTCATGAACAAACTCACATTTGTCACTTGGAATGTGCGTGGAGCTGGCACAAGGGAAAAGAGGTTAAAAAATTTTAATCATTTGCAAGAAATGAAAGCAGATATAATATTACTCCAAGAGACTCATTTATCAAACTCAACAATAGATCTTCTCTCAACAACCCAGTTTCCACACGTGTATTCAGCTTGTTATAATTCTAGGCAGAGAGGAGTAGCAACTCTTATTAATAGAAGGTTAAATTTTGACATAGATAATACAATCATAGATCCAGAAGGCAGATTTATAATAGTTACATTATCTATTAAAAATGTTAAGTTATGTATTGCAAATAAATATGGTCCAAATGTTGATGATCCCTCCTTCTTTCACTCCCTCTTCGCCTCACTCTATGGTCACTCAGATAACACATTAATTATAGGAGGTGATTTTAACATTATACTAGATAAACATAGTACCACAGGAGCTCACCGAGTCTGGAAATCCTCAGAAACTGTTAAACAGTACATGAAGGATTTTGGTCTCTGTGATGTTTGGCACTCTCACCATCCCACACTAAGAGAATACACCTTCTTTTCTTCAGTTCACCATTCCTATTCTAGATTAGATTATTTCTTAACTTGCAGCTCGCTGATGAATGACATGTCAGAAATCAGAATCCATCCCATTAGCATCAGTGATCACGCACCAGTATCATTCACTCTGAGAAGTAAGAGCAATAAACCAGCAACTAGAAATTGGAGATTTAATATGTCGTTTCTTAAAGATCCTGGGGGTATGTTTGTGTGCGTGCGTATGCATGTGCTAGGATGAGTGGGAGTGTGTCTGGGGAGTGAGAGTGGGAGGGTTGTATACTGTGTGAGTGTTTATATTGTGTGGGTGGGGCTGAGGAGGCATGTATGTGTTAGGATGAGCGGGAGTGTGCAAGGAAATAGGTGTGTGCATGTGTTTCTGTGTGTGGTTGGGGCGGGGTTAAGTGCACTTGTGGGGGGGGGAGGGGGGGGGGGGGCGACCTGGGTGGGCCTGGGGGTGGTGTGTCTACCGCTGTCCCCATCCTCTCACTCTCCGTTAGGCATGTGGGGGGGTGGGTACCTTCTGGGGTCGGTGACGACTCACTGGCTGTGGTCCCTGAATGGCCCGGTCGTGGGGGGCCGCCTCTCCTGGCCTATCTTGCCCTGAGGGACCTTCTGGGGTGCGGGGGTGCCTAATGCCACTAGAGGCTCAACATCCAGAGGGAAGTTTGCGGGGGCGAGCAGGGGGAGGTGGTTGCTCTGGGGCCGGGTCCCGGGGTGGCTGCGCTGGTGGGCTGCTGGCTCTGTGGGTGCTGGGTCGAGGGGGTGTGCTTGGGGCTCGCTGTCCTCTAGTCCGCCTGAGGTGTCCCCAGCGGGGCATGGTGTGTGGGTTATGTGTGACGTGACTGTGTGATGGTGAGTGCTTGTGGGTACGGCACAGGGGAGGGTGTGAATGTGGGGTTATATGGGGTGCAGAGTTAAAAACTCGTAATGACTAGCAGCTCTGTTTTTTTTTGTGTGTGTGTGTGTGTTTCTGTTTTTGTAAAAGTTGTAGGAAATTTTCTGGTGTGTTCATGTACAGGTGTAACAGTTTGTTGTCTGGTGATGGTGTGGATTGAAGGGTCGTTTCTTTCTGTCTGTGATCTTTTTGTCTCCTTTCTTCTTTCCCTTTTGCTCTCTTTGCTATTTTCCATCTTTTTCTGTCCCCTCCGGTCAGGTCCAGCAAGATCACATAGATTCCGTGATTCAAAGTAAATAAATGAATCAGATTATCAAGAGGAGCCTTACCCATAGGCCTCCCCTTGGCAGAGCAAATTTGTTCAGCATGATACAGCAACCAGATTATCATTTTGCTTGCTATGATGCTGGACAGGACAAGTTTGGACAAGTTAAAAAAAAAAAAAAACATTCAAATTCAAATACCACTTAAAAAACATTTCATTTTTTTAAGAACAATTAAACATTTACAGTACATTCAACATCATGGCAGGCTATTTCAAAGCCCGATTAGATCAGTACCCAAACTGCTCTTTAGGGCTTGAACCGTGGCTGAGCAGTAGGTACAGGTTCACCTTGCATATGTTCTAAACCTGAGTATCCAAAGGACTTGAAGTACACTTTTTAGGTAGTTCAAAAGGTGTTTGTGAACCTGTACAGATGTAATGTAATATTATCTTAATAAATTATGAGGAATAAATTAGTGTGTACTGCTGAGATTACTGTGAACCATGTAAATTTGAATTAAAAGCATGCATTTACATCAGTTTATTTCTTAGAGTATTTCACATTCAATCTACAAGTACAATCAAGTATTTGTAATTTATAAATTATTCTTCTTTTACATCCCTATCCTGTGAAGCTGCATTCTTATGGCAGATCATTTTACTTCCATTACATCCTAGATCTACTTACAAAAACACATTTAGCTTCATGGATGAGCAGTGTATTTAAAGTGTAGCTTAATTACTCCATAAGTTTAGCTAAACAAATGCGTAACTGTGAAACAGTGAGAAATGAAATGGCTAATAATTATCTTTTCCAACAACCACAAAGCCTGACTATTCCCATTACCAAACAGCTCTCCTGTTTGAGGAGGATGGGTGGGAGCTGGGGGGAAGGAGGGGGTGTATTTTATGTTGCATCTACAAGGTTGCTAATTAAAATCCATACGCCTAATGGGTTTTTAGCTCCCCTATTGTTTAACATGATAACCTCAGATAAGAGCAGTAAATTGAGGTGCTTTTAATTAAGTGTAGGATTTACAATCGTTTCTACTGAAGAGACTTTAATTGACTTTCTCAGCGTACTTCCTCTGGCTACACAGGCTCACCACAAGGTCACTCTCTTATATTCAAGTGTTCACAAATTGAATTAACAAGTTCAGCCTCGTGTTGGGCTGCGATGGGCTGGTGACCAGGGTGTCCAGGGTGTACCCCGCCTCTCACCTGCTAAATGCTGGGTTAGGCTCCAGCTTCCCCACGACCCTATCGGATGAAGCGGTATAGATAATGGATGAATGAGTCTCCTGTTTGGGAAGTTTTTGTACCTAGACAGTTATTTTTCTGCTCTTCCTATATAGTCTATGTGTAATGGAGTGTTTATTGATTTGTTGTTTGGTGGTCCTTTTTAATACATTAGTTAGTAATAAGTTGGGCAGCTAATGTTTTTGTGGTTGGTCAGCAAGTTTGCTTTTAAATGAAACAACTTGTGGAAGCATTGCCTTAAACGATATAGAACAGACAATCATGAGGATTAATACTGAAGACTAGGATTTATTTCCACCTGCGAAGAAGTAATTTGGGATTCAGAGAGCTGTTATTTGCTGCATATATTCAAATTATCTGAAGTTGGAGAAAGTAAATTTCAAGTAGGCCAAATCTGGGCATTCAGCATGCCCCTGACACAAATTACCAGTCTTGTTTGCATAAATATATTCTTCACAAATGTGCTTTAAATGTCAATAAATGGCAATGGTACAAATTTGAAACATGTCACTGTGCACTCTTAGATAAACTGTTCTCAGTTGCAATGCAAAAACAATTTCATGAATAAATAAGTCTCATCTTTCCACAGCTCACATCTTCAATTTAAAGCAAAATTAAATATACTAAAGTAAAACTATGCCAGTCTGCTCAGTCATGTGAACGATCCATATCATCTCTGTGCAACAGTACATTTTCCCAGGAAGACAGCTGGTGATTACAACACCGGCTGTACATGCTTTTATGAACTGGACATGCATTGAATCATCAGGCGACAGTGAGCAACAATAACAGACATGTTGAAGAAAAATGCCTCGGATTATCACCCAAACATTGGGAATTTGAGATTGAAGCCCCATTTCTTTGTGATTAAACAGCAATGCAAGGAGTATTAGATTGTACAGCAGTGCAGACAGCGGCGACCTGGTGCTGCCAATCTGGCCCTTGTGGAGTCATTGCCTCGGCCTTTTTGTCTCGGCTGCAGGGTAATTGCTTTTCTGCACTGAGGTTATTCATGTTGTGTGATTGGATCATCCAGCCTAGAGCAAGAGGAGTCACATTTGTGGCAAGGTTGGGTTGTTTTAGTGCTTTGCCTCCACATTGATTGTTTCAGCAAGGTTCTGTACCCGCCAGCCAGGAGCGAGTCAATGATACTGGCATATTCTGTAATCTGCACAGCCCACTGTGAAGAAATAGACGGCTTTTTATTAATACTCATTTCCCATCAGGGCAACCGTTCCCCACTCTATTTATTTTCTATCTATGAAGCCTATTAATTTTTTTTGTTTGTTTTTTTCTGTGACCCTTTTGGCTTCAGAAACAGAGCTAAGTTTTATATTTATAGAGTTTTTCTAATGTTTTATTGGTCACTGATTCTCTTCAATCAGATTTGAATTTGTTTCTTAAAAAAATAAATAAATAAAAAGAATTTCTCACATTCTGGTGTCAGGAACTTTATTAATATTAAAGTTAGCATTAGTTTTCTGGAAGTTTATTAAAAGAGCTTTTCCCTAGATATACAATGTTATATAATGTGTACAATCCAAAATATTTGGTCAATGCTTCAAATTAACACAATTCCTCAATGTACCCTGGAATTTTTAAATATTATAGTTATTTTCTGAATTGTTATTTTGTATGTAAGATTATGAAATATATTTATAATTAAGTTGCAAAAATGACAAAAACAATACTAAGAAACAATACTAAAACAAGGGCATAAAGGAAGAAGGTAGAAGTAAATGCATATCAGGTGAGCCAGTAGTTGACTAATATCACTACAATTATTATTGTTTGAGCATGAATATACTGTAAGTTGAATTTACTGTGAGGCATCTGGTAAGTTCATTGTATCAATAATGTTTTGGTGCACACAAGGACGCATGTTTGATTTTGACATTAGCAGGGTCATAAATAGAATATGATTAGGATGTTTTTTTGTTTTGTTTTTGTACTTATGATAGATGTTTATCTGAAATATCATGTCATTTTGCAGCAGACATAAAATAATCCCAAATATTTTATTCATAATCATCAAAGTTTTCTCTGTTTTAACTACTTATTACAGGATTATCTTAATTAAGACATGTGTTATAGTGGATCGTCCTTGTAGTACATGTGAAAAGAAAAACAAGTTATAATATTATTTTACTCATTGCAATTGCATATATTTGTGATTTTATATAAATTTTTTTTTATATGATAAATATTATTCTCATTTTAATTTAAAAACATGTTCTGTACCCAACAAAATAGCCTTTTTAAGTCTTTAAAATAGTATGCGAAGATCAGGTAAACACTTCAGTACTTTCTCTCTGAACTGCCTGAAAACAGCTGACTCAGCCATTTACACTGAAGCCTGGTACACACAAAAACGATTATATTAACCTTATGAGATTTTTTATCTGGTCGAGATCTCACACGTAAAGATAAAAAAAAATAATTTTTGATCGTACTTTGTGTGGTGTGCTCCGAAAATGTAATCACAGAATAACACACACATAACAATGCTATCCCGTAACTCATCTACAATCTAGTCCTCCGAGCTGGACAAACATCGAAACGTAGAAGAAGAACCATAGCAACAACCGGCAAACAACGAAGAAGAAACATAATAACAATTGGAAAACACAACACACAGTATGGAAGAGGATATATAGGATGAGGGAATGATGGTGGTCTTGGGACTGTTGTTAACAGAAAAAGCCAGAACTGAAAAAAATAACAGACTGGAGATGGCGTCACTTTATTTACTTCCTTGTTCCCCAGCCAGCTCGCTCTCCGATTGGCTACATTTCGTACCATGTCACCGTCCACGCAGTCCACGAGTCGTCTGTGTTCCTCAGAAATCAACTCTGAAATATTGAACATGTTCAATGTTCCTGATTGTCGGCTACGACCCGTTTCGGAGCGGATTATCAGGACAAATAGGCTCATTACACACCACAGACCAAATGATAATTGGACAGGGAAAGCTCACGGTGATCGGACGTTTGCTGTCCGAGGTCGGGAAGAGGCAAAATCGGAACAAAAACAGCCCAAAAATTGTTATGTGTGTACCAGGTTTAGGGAGGTGAGTTTTGGAGACAGCTGCTTCTCAATACCAAGTACTCTTGGAACTTGCTTGTGTGCTTGCTAGTATGGACTTGTCCAGAAGCACAAAACTTTTGAGGACGGAAGGACAGAAGGACACAAGTATGCTCATTGTGCATTTGAAGTGTACTTGATGATATCAAAGACGTTGCTGAAAATTTACAATAAACACACAAACCATTTGCTGAACAGTAAAAATGGATGAGCAATACTCACTGTTGCTGCTAGCTTGATTTACTTTGAAGCTGAAAAGGAAGCGGAGAGGCTAAGGAGGGAGATGCAGGAGCAACAAGCCAGGATGCAAAGTGGGAGGAGCAGAAGGCTTCTCCTGATGGCATACCTGTCAACTTTGGTACATTCTTTTCCCCAACAGCTCTTTTTCCAGTATTTAACAATCATACAAACAGAAATTTACTTTAACATGACGTGATATGCAGAACAAAAAATAAACAGCGAAAAGTTATATTAGGTGTTTGTATACTTTTAATACATTCTGATAAATGCTTTAAATGTAGCTCAGAAATATTTGTCAGTTTAAAATAAATCTGATTAAGTGACATTTCATATTCCTGTCTGTGGTTATATCCTTATTATTTTACAGGGCTGTACTCAAGTTTACTTTACTGCTCTGCAAAGTTAAGTACATAACTCACTATAAATGACTAAAAACTACATCTCAGGCTTATCAGTCCAACTTTGGAAAAAATACTTTTAAGACAGTCAAATTGATGAAGTAATGAACAACAACAACATTTGAATAAAAATATTTAATACACAATCTAAAAGAAAAATATTCAGGGTTAGTTAAACTTTTTAGATTACATTGCACTATGTGATCTTTTAGTTTAAAAATGAGTCTAAGTTTCCCCCAGTCCCAATTTTTCTTCCTACAAGAGCAAAATCATGCACAGAGGTATTGCCAACTGAACACCAATGTGCTAGTCCTGGATCTGTCTCTTTCTGGAGCTGACCTAAAACCATCTTTCAGACTATCTTGGACCAGCGTTGATATGTTGGTCCAAACGTTGCCCCTTAAAAAAAAACCACATGGATGGAGCCATGACACTGAGGTCCTGGGGTCTCATGCATAAAACTGTACATAGCAAAACAAAATACAGGTGGCGTCTGTGGCCCAAAAGGAAATGCAGCGCACTTCAACTTTAAGATTTATAAAAGCGTGCACGTGCACATCCCCTGCCTGTTTCCGTTTTTTAAATAAGAATCAGCTCTGAAGCGAGTGCATGTGAGGGAATGCCTTCCCATGCCCACATGGTGGCTATAAATGGTCAGGTGAACGCCTATGATACATATTCAATCCGACGAGGACCGCCTCCACCACTGCAGCTCCTGCAACGACCTTCACCTCACCCTGTGGCTCTATGGACATGAAAAAACACTCTTGGTGCCTGGAGCTGTCCCTCATCGTGGGAGACTCCATTGTCCAGCATGTCCGCATGAACAGGTGCATCACATCTTCTCATTCAGGTGCAACTGTTACAAACATCACTAACTCCGCCCACTATCTATTCCATCAACACCCCTCAGCTTCTACTGTTGTAATACATGCAAGTACAAATAATCTCAAGTTCCAACAGTCAGAGACCATAAAAATGGATTTTATTAACATCATCAACAACATCAAAAAGGTAAATAAACACTGCATCATTTCTGGTCCACTTCCTTCACCTCACTACGGTGACGTCAAGTTCAGCCGCATCCGCCAACTTCATATTTGGTTAAAAGGTTACTGTCGCTCCATTAGTATTCCATACATCGACAACTTCACCACATTCTACAATAGACCTCACCTTTTCGGCATACATCCAAATCACATAGGTTCTCATCTTCTCACCATGAACATTGAGCTCACCCTCCAGTCCTGCAAAGCTTTCTCAGATTGACGGTCCTGCCAGCACACACCTCCCTCAGTTAAAACTTCCTCTGACACATCACATACCAGTACACATCACCAGTAGACAGTACAGACATGTTTGTTCACATCCACATACTTCTACCATCAGGTGTATATGTCCCATACATACAGCTCCCAGTTCAGAACCCATATCCACAACTTTACAACAGAACTTTCCTGCAACTCTAAGCATGGCTCTTTTAAACATCAGATCACTATCAAACAAATCTTTTATTATTAATGATCTGATTTTAGATAACAACATTGACTGTCTCTTTTTAACTGAAACCTGGCTTGGCACTGATGCATCAGTAATTTTCACCGAAGCACCTCCCCCAAATTTAATTTTTTTATTTTCTATCAGGGGAGGTAAAAAAGGCGGTGGAACAGCTTCAATTGCTCAACAGTTCAAATCAGCACAAATAATTTAATGGAAAAACTACAATTCATTTGAGCATCGTTCATTTGTTTTTAACAACCTGCCTGTTTTATCCAGTACAATTTACAGACCACCTAACCCTCCTTCCTGTTTTATTAAAGAATTTTCAGAGTTTTTATCAACCATACATATTAAATACAATAAGACTTTGATATCTGGTGATTTTAACCTTCACATTGATAACAGTAGTGATCCCTATGCCAACGAGTTTTTAAACATTTTAAATAGTATGGGTTTTCATCAGCATGCCACACAGCCTACTCACAACAGAGGACACACCCTGGACCTGGTCATAACTTATGGCCTGTCCGCAGGTGTGTCCTCTGTTGTTGACTTGGCTGTGTCAGACCATTACTGTGTTTTTTTAACATCACCAGTTTTAGCCAAAGGGAGACCTCTGTGAGAACTGTGAGGAAACGATATATTACTTCTGAAGTGGCTGAAAATTTTACAGAAATTTAAACCAAACTCCTGCTCAGATTTGACCTGCATCGTATGATTTTATTGTTGACCATTTTAACAACAAACTAAAATCAGCCATTGACTCAGCAGCCCCACTTAAAACAAAAACATTAGGAGTTAAATCAAAAACACTGTGGAGAAGCTGGGAAATTAATGAGTTAACAAGAAGCTGCAGGAGAGCAGCGAGGAAATGGAGAAAAACAAAATTAACAGTCCATTTTGAAATTTTAAAGGAACAACTCAAAATCTACAATAATACAGTAAAACAGACAAGAAAACTCTACTATTGAAACCTCATTACACATAACAAAAATAACCCCAAATTCCTTTTTAAAACCATTGATCTTTTAATAAACACAGATTTGAACAGGTCTTCCATGCCTCCATCAGACGCTGCATGCGAGGACTTTGCAGACCACTTCACAAGTAAGATCAATACCATTAGATCCAGTCTTTTATCTCAATGACATTTTGATTTTAACAGAACTGAAGCTTTGCTTTTACCTGAGCAAACACTGGAGAGTTTTGTCCTGGTTGATGCAAAGATGCTTGGTCGAGGTTTCTCCCAACTAAACCCAACAACCTGCCTTTTAGACCCAATTCCCACATCACTTTTAAAAACATTTTATGGTTTCTTTGAGCCTGAGCTTTTAAACATAGTGGATTACTCTCTTCAGACGGGTGTCTTACCTGCTGCCTTTAAAACACCGGTGGTGAGGCCCCTTCTGAAGAAGAGTAATTTTGATCCAAACATTCTTGATAATTACTGACCTGTATCCAACTTACCTTGTTTAAGTAAAATGACAGAAAAAAACTGTTTTTATTCAATTGCATGAGTTTTTGAATAAACACAAGATTTTAGAAAAATATCAGTCTGGTTTTAGGCCAAACCACAGTACCGAGATGGCCCTTTTAAAAAGTGTTAATGATCTTAGATCTAACTTAGACTCACAGAAACTTTCTGTCCTGGTTCTACTGGATCTAAGTGCCACCTTCAATACAGTTGATCACGAGATTTTACTAGACAGACTCAGAAGTCTGGTGGGCCTCTCAGGTACTGTTCTTAAATGGTTTTACTCCTATCTCACAGATTGCCAATTTTATGTAAGTATGGATACATGCTCCTTAAGAATCCATAAAATCCAAGGTGGGGTTCCCCAAGGATCAATTTTAGGCCTGATACTTTTTAATTTGTATATGTTGCTGCTTAGGGATGTCATCAGGAGACATGGCATTGATTTTCACAGCTATGCTGATGATACGCAACTTTACATCGCTGTGTCTCCTGATGACCTGGAGCCAGTTAACGTCCGTTTAAACTGTATTTTAGATATAAAGTCATGGATGGCAGAGAACTTCTTACAGCTCAATCAGGACAAAACAGAAGTTTTAATTATCGGTCCCGAGGGCAAGAGAGAGATCATTTTATCAAAACTACATCCTTTTAATCCTTCTCAGTGCATGAGAAAACTGGGTGTTCTTTTCAACTCTGAGCTGGATTTTGCTCCATACATCAAATATATAACAAAAACTGGATTTTATCATCTTAAAAACATCATCAGAGTCTGCCCATTTCTCTCTCTTGCCAGCATGGAGGTGCTGATGCATGCTTTTATTTCTAGTAGATTAGATTACTATAATGCCCTGCTCTCTGGTCTTCCCAAAAAGTCCATTTCGAGCCTACAGCTACTTCAGAACTCGGCAGCACAAGTTCTGACGAGGACCAGAGGGCGGGAACACATTACACCAGTCTTACAATCGCTGCATTGGCTCCCCGTGCGTTTCAGGATTGATTTTAAGGTTCATTTAGTAGTTTATAAATTTCTTAATGGTCTTGGGCCCTCTTATTTATCCGACTTGCTTTTAAATTATGAATCCTCGCGGACCCTGAGGTCCTCTGGTAGTGGTCTAGTAGTTGTTCCAAGACATATGGCGAGGCCTCTTTCCATTGTTATGGCCCTCGACTGTGGAACGGTCTACCAGAGGACCTCAGGACTGCAGGGACCGTTGATGTTTTTAAAAAGAGGCTTAAGATCCACCCAGTTTTTTTTATGTTTAAAGGCTTATTTTGGTTTTAATATGAATGAATTGAATTGTGCTTTTTTTTTTATCTTGTAAAACACTTTGTATTGCCTTTGGCATGGAAAAGGCTTAATAAATAAAGTTTGATAGATTGATTTATGGATATTCATCACATCATTTGCATGATGGTTCGGGAGGAGAAAAAAGGGAACAAATGGAATTTTTCAGGGTGTGACACTGAGATCTTGTTGGACCACGCTGACAAACAAAAATGTTTAATTGGTGGGCACGGCGTGGGCATTACTTGTGTCAGAAAGGCAGAATAGTGGCAGCAGGTGGCAGATGCTGTCATTGCAGTGTCAGAAGGCAAGGCACGCCAGAGACACTGAAATGTGTGGTTGGATATCTCATTTGGCAGAGCATTCGTCTATCATGTGGGAGATCAAAGTTTGAATCCCACAGGGGTTAACAGTAATGTCTTCCTTTTGGGGCCTTAGGCAAGACGCTATAGCCCACAGTAAATCGTTTTGTAAAAAAGCGTCTGCTAAATTACAGTAATGATATAGACTTTTGCTTTATTGTATAAAATAAATACGTATAGATACATCTGAGATTGGTAGCAGTTTCTTTAGTGTTAAATTATATTTTTTTATAGTTCTTGTGTCATAGTTCATGGTGTTAGTTCCTGTTACTCCACCAACCTCCACCCCTCTGCCCATTGGAGGGTCCCTAAGTTCCTGAAAAATTATTCCAACATGAAAATGACTGAGCTTGTGAACACAGCTCATATACTGACTGGAAAAACAATATAAAAAATCTGTAAATAGAAGAAGCTAATATAATCAACCAGATTACCTTGTATTTGTCTTTAAGGCTATTGCTTTTTATTTATTTATTTTTTTGCCTGTTTGGGTGTTATTGCCAGGTTAGTGCTAACAACAAAATACAAAAATATTAAAAACTAACAACCATTTCAGCACAGTATTCATAATTTTAAATGTCAAAAATGCTTTAAAGCCTACTGAAAGATACACTAAAATAACACGCACTCCCATCCACCTTTACATGAGTTGTGGCTGCCAGTCACTGGCTGCATGCCACTCGATGAAGGCCTGGGTTTTTTCATTTGTGCCTTAAGAAAACTAATGTGTTCAATTTAGTTATTTACAAGAAAAATCTTATAAAAAGTGTAGTATTTGTAAATCTAACAATCACACAAAACATAATAAAAATAGCCATCTTGACAATTACAGTTATGAACAAAAGGATTTGCTTAGACGAGGCTGTGAACGGGGCCTGAGCACCAACCAACCAGCTGTTAGCTCTTCAGCTAATGCTGAAGCTACTTTTAAAAACGGATCAAACTTCATAAAGCGGTCACAAATAAAAACAAAATTGAAGTAAAAAAAATATAAATAGTTTCAAATAAGTTATTAAAACCAACATTACCTGAAATAGGGCGGAATATTTTCAACAGAACTTAGTTATGAGCTTTCTTCTCCATCTTTCTGTTTGTGCCGCTGTGCGTTCTAGGATAGTAGGCTGATCGAACGCCGCACAAGTCCCCTCTGATGCATCCTCAATAAAATGGGCGGGGCAAGTAATGGAATTTGGAGCGTACTTGTCTGGGTGCGTTTTTTAAACTGGAACAGTAATCGGGCCTCAACTGAGGACATTTCACAAGTACATAAAAACACAAGTACAGACAAGTAGCAGACTGAAAAACGGCCAATGACTTTAGCAACAGATAAAGTGACTTTTTGTGACTCACTCTACAACTCCTAATGTCCACCTTTTTTTTTTTTTAAATCCTATAATTCTGACTAAAGACACGTTAGTGTCATTCTCTGGCACTAGCTAGCTCCTTCAAAAGAGAGAACAACAACAGGAACAGTCACATTACCAAGAAACCAGAAGCACTCACAGAGCACAGACCTCTGCCAAGCTATGGGGTCACTCACCTGAGAAAATCCCTACAAGGCCCAACAACCCACCCAGTATCCCGTATATTTATATTATATTATATTATATTATATTATATTATATTATATTATATTATATTATATTATTCACCAGATCCACAAAATTAACATGATCTGGGACAGATTAGAACATCTATTATGATGTCAACACTATCCCTACCGCCCAAGATAATATTAATAATGGGCTGTCAAGTAATTAAAACTTTTAATCAGATTAATCACAGCTTACAAATTAATTCATCATGATTAATCATGTTTAATCACCATTTGTGACTAAGCCTGAAATCTGACCATTCTTACTGTAATGTATCAACAGAAAGAGCAAACCAAAACTCACTTGGGTTTTTCTTCACTATTTTTTACATTAAATGATAACTTTAGTTATAACAATAATAAGTTTATTATTACATAAGACCTTAAAAATATATATATATATCATTTGTGCCAACCGTTTCCTGGTCATTACCCCAGCCTGGTCCCCATCTAAATTTTTCTAGACCTGCATATCTGAAGTATAAATCCTTTCTACCACCTGTCAACTACTTTGTTAGAGAGGAGAGCTCCCCTGATTTATATCTCAGAACCTGTTTATAATTTCTGTCACTACATTACTGGCCCCTAAAACATCAGACCTGTGTCTCCAACACCTGCACAGCACCAATGATTTAGAGCAGACGTCTCCTTGTTTCCGTGACAGTACCATGGATCTGACTGACATGAGACTGATGAATGTTGCTTACTTTAGTTAGCGCGTCCAAGAACAATACTTTTGGTTAACCTTGTGGCAGTGTGAACCATGAACTGCTAGTTCATTCCTTCTAAGCTGAATTATAAACAAGAGAGACAGTGCTAGCGACAGAAAGGCTGATCATCTGATCACCGACAGCTGTTATGATTTACAACAGGAGAGGGAGGTGGAGGAGGAGGCTGCCACGGTGTGAAGGGTGAAGACATCCAGAGCGGTGACGTTTGTACAAACTACGTGAAAAGATTTCTTAAAAAATGCTGCAAAAGTGTGAACCTAAACAGTAAAGTATGGGTGTTGATGTAGCCTCATCTCCCACCGGTGTGACACCCTCAAATCCATGCACAGAGCCAGTCAACTCACTTTTTCCATGTTGCCACCATATCTCGCCATCGTTAATGACGGATGCTGTGCATGTGTTAAATGCATTCAAAATTTTAACGCAATTAATTAGATAAATTAGTTACTGCTGTTATCACGTTATTTATGACCGCTGTAATTCTAAATAATATGTCACAAATTTCCCAACCCAGCTGTCCCTGCACACACGGCACCATCATCAGGTCAGGGATGGTTTACATGCAAAACAAAATCTCTGTATCCAAAAATTTTAAATTACATTTTTATTCCATTAAGAATAAATAAATAAATAAATAAATAAATAAAATTTATAATTTATTAATAATTTATTTCTTCTCAGCTGAACAGACACCTTGCCCCTGCTGGTTTTGTTGTTTATTATTCAGGTATTAAAATCAACTGCATCTTGCTGCATTGGAGGAGTGTTAGTGTGAAGCTTTCTGGAATACTGAGCAGTGACTGACATATTACTTCATCCCAGCATATGTTTGTCTGACATTTTCCACTATAGGTCTTTCACAGATCCTGCATATAGCCTCTTTTGATTTTCTTTGTATTCCCCCACCCTGGGGTCAGAAATTATCAGATTGTCTTGCTGACATTTGGTGTGGTCAGAGTAGCTGATACCTGACCTTTCTATCAACTGGTCCCTTCTGGCTTTCAACTGCTGTCCAGCCTTCGTAGCAGCCGTGTGATCTGAACTGCAGTTTACAGCACGGAAGTTCTATTAGACTTGTGAAAATACACAAGGGTGAAAAATTGATTGTCTAATTTGAGCGGAAAAGCAAAGGAGGATTCTGTGTCAGTGAAATATTGATTGCTAAAGCCAGTCATCTTTGCTAGTTAAAGATACTCATCATCGGCTCAGATGGTATTTTGGCTCAGCTCTATTAGTTATTGCAAACAGACATTTCAAATATACCTGAATAATCTATTTTTTCGTACTGTATTCTCTCACTACATTAGACTGTACACAACCTGACAAAAAAATAAAAAAATAAAAAATAGTTGCCACCTAGATTTAACTAAGCAAATAGGTACAAGCCTCCTATTGGATGATATCTTTTGGCCTGGAGTTGGAATGCCCAGTAGTGGCCGTTTGTCAAGGTTTGTTACTCTTTGTTCAGTTAAATAAGTTTTAAAACTTTTAGAAAGTTTAAAGAAACGTTTTATCTAGAAATATCCATCCATCCATCCATTGTCTGCCGCTTATCCAGAGTTGGGTTGCGGGGGCAGTCACCTAAGCAGGGAAACCCAGGCTTCCCTCTCCCCGGCCACAATCACTGGCTCATCCGGGGGGATCCAGAGGTGTTTCCAGGCCAGCAGAAAGATGTAGTCCGTCCAACGGGTCCTGGGTCTTCCCTGGGACCTCTTTCCGGTGGGATGTGCCCGGAACACCACACCAGGGAGGCATCCAGGAGGCATCCTGACCAGATGCCCGTGCCACGTCATCTGGCTCCTCTCAATGTGGAGGAGCAGCGACTCTACTCTGAGCCCCTCCCGGATTACTGAGCTTCTCACACTGTCCCTAAGGGAGAGCCCGGCCACCCTGCTGAAAAAACTCATTTCGGCCACTTGTATTCGCGATCTTGCTTTTTCACTTACTACCCACAGCTCATGACCATAGGTGAGGGTAGGAACGTAGATCGACTGGTAAATCGAGAGCTTTGCCTTTTGGCTCAGTTCCCTCTTCACCACAACAGATCGATGCAGAGTCCGCATCACTGCAGACGCCGCACCGATACGCCTGTCTATCTCCTGCTTCATCCTTCCCTCACTCGTGAACAAGACCCTGAGAAATGTGAACTGAGGCAGGACCTCATTGCCGACCCGGAAAAGGCACGCCACCCTTTTCTGGCTGAGGCCCATGGTCTCGGATTTACAGGTGCTGATTCTCATCCGAGTCGCTTTGCACTCGGCTGCGAATCGCTCCAGTGAGAGCTGAAGATCACGGCCCGATGAAACCAACAGAAACACATCATCCACAAAGAGCAGACACCCAATCCTGAGGCCACCAAACCGGATCCCCTCAACACCTCAGCTGTGCCATTCTGTCCATAAAAGTTATGAACAGAATCTGTAACAAAGGGTAGGCCTGGTGGCGTCCAACCCTCACTGGAAATGATTCTGATTTACTGCTCGCAATGCAGACCTGTCATACAGGGACAGCTCGTACAAGCGGGTCCAGCACTCAATACTTCTGGAGTACCCCACACAGGAGTCCCTTGGGGACACGGCCAAACACCTTCTCCAAGTCCACAAAGCACACGCAGACTGGTTGAGTGAACTCCCATGCCCCCTCCAAGACCCTGAAGAGAGTGTAGAGCTGGTCCACTGTTCAACAGCCGGGACGAAAACCACACTGCTCCTCCTCAATCCAAGGTTTGACTATCCGGCCGACCCTTCTCCCTAGTACCCCTGAATAGACCTTACCAGGGAGGCTGAGGAGTGTGATCTCCCTGTAGTTGGAGCACACCTTCTGGTCCCCTTTTTGAAAAGGGGGAACACCACCCCAGTCTGCCAGTCCAGGGGAACTGTCCCTGATGTCCACCCGATGCTGCAGAGATGTCATTGCTCACGTGAGCATTAAAGTCCCCCAGCAGACCGAGGGAGTCCCCGGAAGGAGTGCTCTCCAACACCTCCTCCAAGGACTCCAAAAACGGTGGGTACTCTGAACTGCTGTTTGGTGCATAAGTACAAACAACAGTCAGGAGCCTTCCCCCCACCTCATGGGGGTAAGGCTACTCTTTTGTCCACCAAGGTAAACCCAACGTACAGGCGCCAAGTCGGGGGGCAATGAGCATGCCCACACCTGCTCGGTGCCTCTCACCGGGAGTAACTCCAGAATGGAAGAGGGTCCAGCCCCTCTTAAGGACAGTGGTTCCAAAGCCCAAGCCGTGTGTCAAGGTGAGTCCAACTATATCTAGCTGGAACTGCTCAACCTCGCACACCAGCTCAGGCTCCTTCCCCACCAGAGAGGTGACTATCCACGTTCCTAGAGATAGCTTCTGCAGCTGAGGATCAGATCGCCAGGGTCCCCACCTCTGGCAGCCGCCCACCTCACACTGCACCAGACCCCTATGGCCCCTCCTGCAGGTGGTGAGCCCACAGGAGGCAGGGCCCATGTCACCCTTTCGGGCTGAGCCCAACCAAGCCCTATGGGCAAAGGCCCGGCCACCAAGCGCTGGCCTCCGTGCCCCACCTCCTGTCTTATCTATAAATATTCCTAACCAAACTAAGCATGTAGTATTGTAAATAGGAAGTTTCTTTACAGGTGCCGGATTGCAAGCCATCTTTCATCTTTTATCTGAAAATGATATAAATGAGTGGGTTCATGTGTCATGAGTGATTAACTCTTTCTTGGTAATAATGTAAAGTTGTTTTATCTTTCAGCAAAGTTAATAATCTTTCTTTATGAATGTGCGATAATGCATGATGTCATGATTGGAGTATGGGAAAGTAAGCTTTTAGTAAGTAGTAAGACTCTATAACAGAGCTCACAAGATCCATAACAGGCTTCCAGGCTGGACTCACCATTGCTCTGCACTATCGTTGTCTAATGCTTTGACATTTCAGAACTATACAATAAGCCATGGGATTAAATTGTATTATCAAATCTTGAATGGACACATTTCAGCAGCACTTACTGCGTTGGTACAAAAACTCAGCTCAAGGTCCGAACGCTCGACTAGATCTGTTAGAAATGGACTTTTGCCTTTACCGGCCTTTAGGAACTGCTATGGTCAGAGAGCTTTCTTTTATGTGCTCACTAAAGCCTGGAATGAGATCCCACAGCACATCAGGACTATAACATCACAAAGACTATTTAAAAGAATATTTGCTCGCGATCTAATGAACAGGTACAGCTGTGACCACTGAGGTGGCTCCATAGCCTCCGCCAAAGCTGCTTCTCTTGGTCTGTGTTTGTATGATTGTACTGTCTTGTCTTGGAATTTGTGATGTGTGTCTGGTTTGTATGTTCTGCAGAGCAAGAACCTGCTGATAAACAGTTCTTAAACTGAGTCAGGCTCGATTGTTTTAATCTTTTCCTGTTTAATTAATAAAAAAAAAAAAAAAAAAAAAAAAAATCCTCATGCGTTAATTGGACATCACGTGAGGCCCCGCCTTAGCCATAAAAGTACAATAAAAAAAAAAAAAACTTAGACAAACAGTTCAAGTTGAAGACAAAAAGAAACAGATCTGAAAGAGAAAGAAATCCATGAAATAACATTAGAACGTTCAAACTTAATTTTTGTCTTTTGTCTTCGTTTATTCGTTTTTGTTTTATGAGTAAATATTTTGCTCACATCTCCCGGAAGCATTACTATGCAACCAGCATAAACTTTTGTAATCCAGCACAATAGTTATAGAGCTTGGCTGAGTTTTATAACTTTTTACTTGTTGGAAAGAACTTTGTAAGCCAGTCCAAAGTTCTCCTGTTGAGCCAAATAAACCAGAAGGGTTTGATCAACAAAACTCAATTAAACGGCTCTGATTTGGGTTTCCAAGAAGATTTGGGAGTCTTCTGCTACACCAGCTCCTATCTGTGCCAGTGGAGAACTGAAGGCCACGAGGTTCGCCTTGGACACCGGACCCGAGAAGTCCAAGACAGTCTGCTTTCTCCTTTTAATTGGAGGACTTTGGGAAAATCCACCTTGATACCTATGCTGATATGGCCTCCTGATCACTGGGTCCCAAGGAAGACGAACAGAGCACCACCTGGTTCTAGCTGGTGTCTTTTTTTAACTCTAGATTAAATCCAATTTTCCAATCCTTAAAGTCCCATTCGATCTAATTAAATCCAATTATAATCGGCTACTCTTACATTCTGTTACAAATTCCCTCCCTGCTGACCGAAGTTAACTAAGTTCTGCTTATATAATTTAGTTAATTTTCCCATATTCCAAATCATATAGGTTTCAAAGATATAATCTTTTATGTAATTTTTATTTTGGTTTAACTTCATTACCCTTCTGTCTCTATTTTACCATTATTCTGCTTTATTCCTGCTGTCTTGAAGCTGATTTACCCTCCAGGCGCTCACAGAAAGTGCTGTGAAGAGACCACAGTACAGAACACCAGTAAGAAAAGTCCACAGTTAAGGGAAGAACTGGAAGTGGTGAGGCATTTGGGTGGTTTTCCTGGAATAACATAGCTAAAAACCATCCATCTATTCTCACAAGAAAACATGTGTATTTGTCCATATGTACAAAACACTTTGGTGAGAAAGAAAAAATGCTGAATTAACTTGATGCATTTGGGTGCCTGTTGGTTAACTTCGATGCTTCAGTCCAGCAGGAGGCGATTAAACAGGAAGTAAATAAACCGGAAGTGATCAAACCAGAAGTTGTTGTATTGATCGGGAAGTAAGCGCATGGCACAAGGCGGATTTGTTTATTCTGTATAACAATCTAGCACCATCTGCATACGTCTCATGCCTTTTGATAGCATCGTAGGTATGTATTGGATATGTGGAAAAGCATCTACATTTACGGATGGTTATTTTGTAAGATGATGATTCGTGAAAGTTGTTATATTGAATTACATAATCCAGCTGAAGTACTGTTGGAAATATACAATGCTCCTCTAAAAAAGTTCCTAATTCCTATAAGAATGTTATAAATGAGTTCATAAGTCATGATATGAAGAGATGAGTCTAAAATGACAAGTTTAAATAAGTGCATATAATTTACCTTTATATTAAAAGAAGATGGCTAAGCGAATTGTTTTCATTGCACATTGTTCATTCATGCTCGTATCTTAGTAGAGAGTTGATTATGTTTATGTATTTCAGTTTCACCCTCTCTCAAACGTCAATAAACCTGCGGACAAAGAGCCAAGTGTCTTCAGAGTCTTGATGTTGGGAAGGCGTTTAGCTGACTTGCCAGGCATATATTGAGGATAGCACAGAATATATCACATTTACCAAAGACCTGACTTGATTTTCTTGTGTCATTTAAATTTGTACGACTTAATTTAATAGATTGATTAAAGTTTATTAATCAGAAATGCAATTTAATTATATTTTTAGCCCCAGCTGGCCTCAATTTTGGAAAAGAAAATCAGAACAAACTTGATTTGTTAGAATAAACTTAACATTGTAATAATAATAATAAAAATTATAATAATAAGGTAATTTACATTTTTATATAAAAAAAGTAATAAAATTACAGTTTTTACCTTTACATGGGCTCTTTAGTGTTATTTTGGCTCTTCAATGTTAAATGAAGGTTGTTGCATGTTTCTGGCAGTACTTCACTAGTCAGTGTTGACGGGTACTCATCTTGCTGTTTGTTGATGTTGGAACACTGAGCTACTGGCTGTTCTGTGTTATGATAGAGTAGGGGTTTCAACACATCCGTGTTTCCCCATCTTATGTTCTAGTTCTAGCACCTGATATGAACAAGGGTCTCTCATATGTGAGTATGTGCCAATTACTTGCTACACTGGTATCATGGAAATGGGACATTTGAGTAGGTGTGGACTGGTTTGATGATGCCAAACTGTGAAAAGCATGATGAGGAGGACTGGTAAACAAAGATAATCACACGAAGTTGAATGAAGTACTGCCAGAAACACCTAACTTCTTAAACATTAAAAAGTTTTTTTTTTTTTTGATGTCCAAGCTGCTGAAATATTGAAGTTTTTTTTTCTCTTTTACAATGTTAAGTTTTATTCCAACAAATCCCGTTTGCTCAGTTTTTCTTTTCTTTTCCAAACTTGAAAAATAGGATTAAACTGAATTTCTGATTGAATACACTTAACTTTGTTTTGCTGAATCAGTGCAATTATATATATAAATATATATACATACATGTTGTGCCCTGGAAGAACACATTGGAATTTCAATGCTTTATAGGTTGATGTTGAGCTGGCATGCCATGTAAACCTAAGGGGTGGGGCTGCCTCCCACACGTTGCCATCCATCAAACATGGCCTGGGTTGAAGCAGTATGATTTTTCATGTGTTGAATGTTCCCAAGGTGATTTTCAACAACAGAATGTGTCTGTAATGGTTAGACTCAACACTAGCATGGAGATTACCTCCGCCCACCATCATCCGAACAGAATGAAAAACCAGAGAGGGATGATTACTCATTGGCCCCTCAGCAACATCACTACACACACACACACGCACAAAATCCACACACACAATGGCTAACCTTGGCCAAAGGTTTTGTCAATCAGACAGGAATCTCTTCCTACACTTGGGTGAACACTGAGTGTCAGACTGCAGGACATCTCTCCAGAACAGCTGCTTTTCCTCCTCCAGGACACATTTACCCTCAGGCTCTTAATAAGAGAGGCCAAACAGATGTTGCTTTGCCCTTACCTTAAATTTAACTAGCACCATGTTTTTACTTTCTTGGGCAGGCACTGGGTTAAAAATCCCATATTTCCAACTAAAAGGTTTTGACAGGCACTGGGGAAATACTTTCATCTGTGTGTTCTTTTCTTTTTGTGGTTCACGAAATGAAACCAAATCTGACGTTTTATTTATAATCTCACACATGAAAATGCATAAATATACATACATTTGATTTATCCTTTTGTCTTCATTTGTTTTGTGAATCATGTCTTTACTAGAGCTCAATGCGAATATTGGATGAGATCGGTCCCAACTCTAAAATTATGCTTTCCTAACTGCTGCAGTGTGTATACTGAAAATTCTCAAGTAAATGCTTACACAGGAATTTGTTTGTTTTTTTTTGTAAGCAAACTTCCTTGTTATTTCTCAGATTTCTGAAATTTGTTTTCATGTTCTAAGTGCTGGTTCCTTCTAATTCAAGCTTCTTGGTTGCATTAAGGATATAAATCATAAGTTTAATCATGATGCATTATTTTGATTTATTTTAGTGGGAAATTATATGTTTTCTAATTTCACAAGTTCAGCCACAACATGATTTAGATTCAGCTTGATTCAGGATTCAGTGTCCAAAAAGAGACAAAATCACATGCAATTACTTCTATTATTAGAACCTCATAAAAAACATATAAATATCAAAATAGAATTTTTATTCTTAGTTCAGTCAGACATTTAAATGAAACAAAAGCTAACGACATTCAAGCACAATGAAGGATAAACCTTGCACCTACCTAAAGTCCCAAACCAAATATTTTTAGAAGTGACCTGTTAATGAAGGTAGTATAGTCTGACTTTACCAAAGTTTTACATCACGCCTTTCGTAACCAGCATTTTTCTCACCTTCTCATCATATTTTCCAATACCAAATCAGTTTACATGAACATTATTATGATTATGGTTGTTATTGCTGTTGTTGTTATTGTCCAAGGTTTCATTAAGTTGTAGTAAACCACACATCCTTCTTAATAAGAGAGCAACTGATAAATTAAATTAATCCAGTTTAAATGATTTCCAAATTTATTTGTAAAAACCTTCTAAAGTAAATGAAAGACAATGTCTGTTACTGCTTCATAATTTTAATACAAAGGTAGTAATAGTTTAGCATTTTTTAATATTTACGGTTTGAGGAGAATGAGTTGAAAGAGAAGCTGTGAATAAGCTGGGACCACTAGACAGTCTGACAGCGTTGCAGAATCTGCAGAATCGGCTCAGAAGGCTTGTTTCTGCTGAAGAGGACTTCTGATCCTAAAAGCTGCTGTTCCATCGGGCCGGAACGTCTCTGTAAAGTAAATTTCTAAAAACTTTTAATTTAGTTTGAGAATCCTACAAATGGGAGTTTGCTAGTTGCAAATGTTTAAAATGCTCCACAGGTTTACGTACATTAGGGAAAGCATGGCTAACGCTGTGCTGTGTAATAAGCCCGTCATGCTCAACAAGCTGCAGCTATGAGCAAAACAACCCAAACTGGAGATTCCCACATCTTCCTTCACCTTCACTAGTTGCAGTTCACCTTCATCATGTGAGTCACATTTTATTACAGAATTTGTTTAGCAGACTTTTCCAGAAGGATCCTTGACAGATATAGACTGACTAGCTAGAATGATGAATTGGAGCAACTCGCTCCAATTCATCCAATCAATCCATGGGCTAATCCTGTCAGTTTTCACCTTGTATCCTGAAAGTTTATCACTGGAATGCTGCAGACGTGTCTGCTGCATTATTTTTTCCCCCTTCTTAGCTGAACAATGTTTTACCCTGAAATCCTGAAAATCTTGCTTTTTTATGTTTGCAGAGTAAAAATGATCCAAATTAGTGACATGCTAAAGTGGCAAACGCAGCTTTTTCCCCATCAGACTTGTCAGTACATTCCTTCAATAATGCTGCGTCTAAAGTAGAAACTCGGTGGGAAAAAAAACTCTAAATCATATACAATTATTTATATGTAACACTTCTAATGGACATATTTCATGATCTGATTCTCCTTCAAAATATTTTGTTTGGCTTAAACCTCCATAATACTCATAATTTGTAAACACGGGAGTACAAAAGCTCCCTCCATGGATCAGTAAGGAGGATCCGGAAATTTAGCCCGACATCCGATTTGTGAATTATGTCTTTATTGGAGCTCGATACGGATATTGGATGAGATCAGTCCCAACTCTAAAATTATGCTTACCTAACTGATAACTGTATCAGTGTTTGGTATTTTCAATTTGGACTGATGCTATTGGATCACTGCTCTGTGACTTGTTAGACTGGGATTGACTGATGTACTGTTACATCCTTAGTTTGAATTAGCCCTGCATACATATGACTCCACCTTCCTGGTTCCAGCAGGAAACTCTGCAGGAGATTCACCTCACATGGTAACGATTTAGTTTGGTTCATGGTGTAATCATGATTTAACTGGAAGAATCCTACGGCCATGTTTACTCAGAGACCAGTTTAAGTTTACCTGCTCTTGATTTTTAATGTTTGGATGTTTTGTCCACATGGAACCAACGTTTCAGGAGCAAAAACACTTATTTTAGAAACAGGGTCCCAAAGTGAATAAATCTGAAAAGTTGCCTTTTTGTTTCTGTGTTTAAAACTCACAGGAATCTTTTTTTTAACCAATGACACTGTGGCCCCACTTTGCCCTTCACTCGCATGTGCAAACTCCACCAAGAGCTGCAACAATGACAGATTTTAGTGTTGTATTCATACTGCAGAAGCTACTGAGCATTAATGGTTTTACAGAAAAAAAAATATGTTTCCTTTTTAGCTTGATTGTCTGCCGTTTCCTTCTTTGTATATTTACATCACTAGAGTTTATGTGGATGCTCCATATAGCATTGGCCATCCTCCAGTCAAAATAAAATTGTCTTCCTCTTCCTGCTCCAAAGTCGGACTCTAACCATAACTCAGCATTGTTGTACATGTAATTGTGCAGCCCTGCCACTTTCACTCTGCCTGCTGCTTCCGTTCAGTTCTCTTTTTATTTGCCTTTCACCAGTAAAACTCAACATGATATTATTTAACTTGGATTCAGAGATTATTCCAATCTTAGTTTTGCATTTTCAAGTTTCACACATAGCTTTATTTGTAGATAATCTCTTGTCAAATCCAGTGCAAAACAAAAACAATGCAAAGAGAGAAAAAACATAACAGAAAAAGTACTTGGCAACAAAGTCAAAAGCAGCATAAAACACTGCCTCACACATGACAGTTCCGTGGAGGAGATTGTGCTGTTGAAGAAAAAAGAAACTGATTCCGAGTTCAGTGTTTTCTCTTATTTATTTATCTAGCTGCTGCTGCTTAAAACAAATAAAGTTTCAAGGTCAATTCTCAGTGATCCTTTACTTTGGCCTTAACATCCACCACAAACACGTCAGTTCTTTGACTAGTAAATCAGATTTTCTGGCAGAACATGCTCTGGTGCTGAAAGCGTTAACACTGAAGCTAAGCCAGTTTCCTTTACTGTCAGCAAGACATGCATTAAATAAAGCAGAAACAAACTAATAGATAAAAAGAACGTATTACTGACAGAAAATAAGTTCAAATTAAAGTGTCTTTTATCTGATGTTGTATGAGGCGACGTAATGTAGGCAACTGTGTCTGCCTCAGTGTTTCTAAGTGTCATTGCATACTCAACGTGTCCAAAAACACTAACTTTGAACAAAAGCTCCGTTCTTCCTGACTGAACTGCAGAGCTCTGGAAAAGATAAATAATCAGAAATGATTACATCCACATTTTTGTCTTGGCTTCTAGCCACTTGCCATTTTATTGTACTTTTTAAATTCTGTTTTGCTTTGCACATAGTATTTCTTACATCTGATTTTGGACATCCTTATTTAACTTTATGTACTTCTATAGCCTATTCTCTCTTATTCTCTTTCGCTTTCTTGATTTGTATATGTTGTACATAGATTTGTAGATTTTGTTTAGAATCTGATATATAGATTTGTATGTTTCTTTTTCTTTTTTTTTTTTTTTGGCTTTCTGAGTTCTTTACCCCAATGTCAAAGCTTTGGGATCAATGTCTCTGCCTGTCTGTCTGTCCGTCCATCTGTCCATCTGCCAGCCCTCTAATCCTAAAAGCAAATACTGTGTACCATCTTTACTGCTAAGTGATCGTGGGACAGCTGAGTTGTAGCAAACAGTCCCATATGCTGACTATACAAACAACACAAGGCTCACTTCACTATATTAAGAAACATGTCATGTGGAAGAACAGAGGAAGTTGTAATTCCACATGGAGCTTCTGATAATGAGCAGATAGAAAGCTGGGGATCTCGTCTGATACTGTCAGCAGGATTATAAGTGCATATGATGGATCTCATCTGTGTCTGAGCTGCACGATTGAGCTGAGATGGCTCTGAATAAGCTTAGTGTCATCAGGTAGTTTCTATGCAATGTCACATCTCTGCCTTGACTTAATTTAGTCTTCTATAATATCCCAAAGTCAATATCCTGATTTAGATTCCTCCCCCAGGCCTGCAGAGAGTTAGTTGGGGATGTTGGTTGAGTGTTGCAACCTACAATAACAGCAAGGATATAAACTCATGCTTCCCATATGATGAGACAGACCCATGCATCAGTACTCATTGGGGTTATCAGCGTTCACAGATCTGTTCTGGGGTTATGGAGGAGAAATCTGATTATGCAGGACTGCAACTCATTTCCCTGCAAAGCTTAAGCTTCCAGAGAATAACATTACCCACACCCATATGTAGAATTACAAGTTACTGTAGGAGACCGTATGAAAAACAAAGAAGTCCAAGAGCTATGCAATCTATAATGCTTTGATAAATTTTATTAAGGTAGATCTGATCAGTCTCATTTGCTCTCTTCTTGATTTCCTCTTACATGGGCTTTTCCTCTGTTATCTGACCGCTTCCTCCTTTCAATTAGTCTGTAAGCAGTCCTTTTTAAATCTCACTTTTGTCATTCTGTCTTTATATTGTGCGTTGTGCATCCAACATCCTTCCCAAATTCCACTATTTTAAGATGGTGCCTCATCACAACTCTGCTTTCTCAATGCCCACCATTAGCATCTAGACTCCAGGCCTTTCTTTTCATCCATTAAGTCACGCTCTGCTGTGATGACGCAGCAGAGACTAATTGCAAAACTATTCTAATCATTTGTACATCAAACTTTATTGTCATTGTTACAAACCAATAAATTTGCTTCAGCCTTTTATTTGTGCTCTCCTCATGGAAATGTGCCTCAGCTGATGGCCAAAGTAGGCGATAGAAACCATTTATATCTCAACAAGAAAGCGCCTCACAATGCATAAAATGTTTAATCCCAAGTCCAGCACCATAACTGGATGGTTGTCTCAAAGTGGAAGTCCCAAAGTCAAAGTGGGTGAGAAATCCAGAAATATACTGATAAACTGGTAACATATCCCATTGTACCGATTAAACAAACTAAAGAAAAAGGCAAAATGATATATGTAGTGATCTCAAGTGGCATCAAGACGAAGAAAGACAAGAAGCTGAAAGAGGAACTTGGGAAGATGTGGGGAGAGAAAATACTAACTTTAGTTCTGAGTAAATTAGCATGTTTACGCAGCATGTTTAGAACGAGATCATGCTTGTAATTTTAGCAGACTTTAACTGTGCAACACTCAGCCATGAACTGTCTTGGTACAGACAACATGTAAATTGTCCCACCAGGAACAATTATTATTGGACCATTGTTATACTGTTCTGAAACATGCTTATTGCTTTTTCCTCACACAGCTGTGGGTCAGTCTGACCACTGCCTAGTCTACCTCATTCCAGCCTACAGGCAGACACTAAAATCTGCTAAGCCTGTAGTTAGGACTGTGAAGAAGTGATCAGATGAAGCCAAACAGGAACTCCAGTACTGTTTTGACTCCACTAACTAGAGTGTTTTTGAAGCTGCAGCCACCGACCTTAATGAAATTGCAGACACTGTGACATCATACATTAGCTTACATTACATCCTCATTAGCTTGTGAGGATGCATGTGTGCCAACTCAATAATTTTGCTCATACAGTAAAAATAAACTTTGGTTCACTCCAAAACTTAGACACCTTCATTGAGCCAAAGAGGATGCTTACAGGAGTGAAGACAAAGCCCTGTACAGGCGGGCCAGGAACACACTGATCAGAGTGGCCAAGAGGCTCTACTCTGAAAAGCTGAGAAATCAGTTTTCAACCTATAAACAGTGTGGAGAAGCCTACAGAAGATAACCAGCTACAGGGGACGCCCTGCCCCCACTGCGGAAGCCAACAAAGCCCTGGCTGACGACACAAAAGCTTCTACTGCAGATTTGAGAAGGAGCACTTCACACCTGTTCCTCTCCTCTTCCTGCACTCCCTCAATCCTACTGACATTAACCCCTGGCTCAGCACATTTACTAAATTTGCATTATTTTTTACATTAAGTGACCACTTTAGTTGTAATAATCAGTTAATTATTTTCTAAAATCTTTCCATATTTTTTAAATTATACTTATGTATTTTAAAAGGTTCATTTACATGTGCAACCTTTTTTCCCGTCTGTGCCCCTACAGAAGTTTCTAGACCCACCCCTGCATTAACCAGATAAGCAAACTTATTATTAATGTCAACTTTAACCTGGAAGATGTTAGCATTTAACTGACTTGCAATGTCATCTCTAGGTAGCTCAGATCTCCTCTGCTGCATAAGTGAAGGAGGTTAACTCACCAAACCATACAGATCTGACTCAGTCACCTGTATCTTGTCATCCTGTAATTAAGACTGACTATTGCTCAAACAAAAATAAAACAACAACAAAAATTATACCTGAGTAGCACTCTAAAGGTAATTTTTAGACAAGTTCTTGGTATCTGGTATTTCCCAGCAGATAAAGAACCATACAGGGATTTAATTGCATAAATTGTTAATTTTTTAATTGTTCAGAACCAAAAATTATTAAAAAAAAAGCTTGTTAGTTGATCACGTAGTGCAGCACCAGCTCATGTGCTGGAGCAGAACCCCTGACAGTCCTGGCCCAATTAAACCCATGTTTATATGTATGTGAGGTAATTTTGTTACAGTTTTGCAATTGTTCTGTATCTTTAGGTTTAGTCACTTTGTTACGCATGTTCCAGGAATCAGACTCCAGAAAAGGCCATGCCTCCTCCAGCCTCTCTCTGCCTCCATCGCTCCATCACTCCAGAGGTTTTAATGTAAGCATAAACAATCTGTCATCAGCCACATTATAGCTCCTCTCTGAGGATGTGTCCAGAGTTACAGCGTTACAGGCGTGATCTTAAGACAAGCAGTGCAGCTGATGGCAGGGAAGTGGAGCACTGCTGTACTTAAGATTATGGCTTGGTGGGGGAAACCAGGCTCCTGTGTGGAACCTGTGAGATATATAATGGAAAAGGACGCACTGTCTGAGCAATCCACCAAGATTTATGACCAAAGCACTACATAAAATGAAATAGTTTATCTCCAGGATAACATGAAACTTCTAAATACACCTGCCGTTATTCTTTGCCGGACTCTGCAGGAATGTCCGTGTTGTATTCCTTTTGACTTCAGCCCTTACATAATTAAAAGAAAAAGATACACAAAATATCCCCCCTCTGGACCACACACTGACTACTTGTTCATTGTATATGTGGCTGGGGTGCTTCCTTCTTCATATTTTGTGTTTTTATGTTGAAAACTCGGCAGATTCACAGTAAGAGAAGAGCACTTTGTTTCATACACAATGCTTTCAAGGCCACACAGGCGCGAAAGGACAGGATAACATCAATTCCACTCAATTTCTGCAGGTCCTTGAAAATGTGGGCCACGCTTTTTGCTGCATTTCTCTGCAAAATATTGATGAACAGCTTTCAGTCTTCACTAAAATAAACTGAGGTTTTCTGCTTAAGAATTGTGTTGTAGCAGTGCAGGTAATTGTGTTTGACAACCCAGTTAGTCAGATTATACAGAGCTTTGTCACTGCTGCTGCAGCAGAACTTTTGTTGAGGCATTAACAACTTAAAGAAAAGCTCCTCTGTGCTGTGTCACTCTGCTTGGCTGCTATGATGCAGCTGAACTCTGGATCTTTGTTTCATCAAGCAGCAATCATTGATCATGAGGGTAGCAGAAGGGAGCTAAATAGCACAGGTCATTTTCTCATAAAGAGCATTTTCTAAGGCAGACCTTTTACACAAGTGTATCATCAAAGGTTTTCAGGGATTATGTGGCCAAATAAAATGGACTTATCTTTCAGTACACCAAAGGTTGTTTGATTTGGGGATTCTGCATCTTTTTGTAAGTGAGCACAGTTACGTTAAATAAATGTCAACTGTGGGGGTAGAAATCCTTCTCATTGGAGTGCAGAAAATAAGCAAATTGCTAGTGGCTATGAATTCTACCTTTTTAATCAGTACCATTGTGTTGAAGAAGGAAAAAGGACTGATGCATTCAGCCAAATTGTGCACAAAGGCTTGAAATCAGCATAATATTCAGCCACACCAATGAGGGATTTCCTTAGACTATCTTTTTTGAAGCATGTTTGTGTGACTTAGGATTTAGATTAAAATAACATAAAGATATATTTAACATTTTTTTTATTATTTTATTGTTCATTTGACTGGGAAATTTTACATTAATAGACATTAGGCAAGGCAAGTTTATTTTTATAGCACAATTCAATGAAAAAGGTGATTCAAAGTGCTTCACAGAATACAAGAAACATAATTTATCATAAAAACCAAAAGAAAAAGGAAAAAGAAAGAACACTGGATAAAAACTATTTTAAAACATGATCAAGTTTAAAAATTCAAGCTTAAAAGAAATGGATTTGGACTTCTAAATAAAAACTATTGAAATGCAGCAGAGTACAGGTGGGTGTTTCATTTGGATTTAAATAAACTGAGTGTTTCAGCTGATCTGAGGCTTTCTGGGAGTTTGTTTAAGACATGTGGAACATAGAAGCTGAATGCAGCTTCTCCATGTTTGGTTCTGACTCTGGGAACTGATAAGAAACTGGATCCAGATGGCCTGAGTGGTCTGGTAGGCTCATACTGGGTCAAGAGGTCACTGATGTTTTTTGGTCCATTCAGAGCTTTATAGACCAGCAGCAGAACTTTAAAGTCTATTCTCTGATGGACAGGCAGTCAGTGTAAAGAGCTCAGAGCTGGACTGTTGTGGCTGGATTTCTGGACTCGAGCAGAGGAGTTTATATTACTGTAAATGTACCAGAGTTTGCAACTTTACATCTGCAGTCCCTGGATAAGACAGAAAAACAAATAAATAAATAAATAGGGCTGTCAAATCATTAAAAATTTTAATCATATTAATCACAGATTACAAATGAATTATTCATGATTAATCATTATTAATCGCCATTCCAGACTATGTCTAAAATTTGCCAGTTTTTACTGTATTGTCTCAACAGAAAGAACAAGTCAATGCTCACTTGGGTTTTTCTTTGCATTTTTACAATAAATGATCACTTTAATTGTAATAATCAGTTCAATATCACATAAAATCATGACCTTATAAAATATATCTCTTTTGTGCTACACTTTTCCTGGCCAGTACCTCTGCCTGGCCCCTTAAAAATGTTAAAGCAATTAATTACATAAATTAGTAACCACACTGAACACATTATTTTTGACAGCCATAAAAAAAATAAATAAAAAAAGACAACATTCCTATGTTGTCTTTTATATTATTCTTTTTCAAATTCCACACATATACAAACATAATGAAAATAAAAGTACATTAAAAATAGTAATGACAGTGAACAGAGGTCCATTCCCTTGCAGCTATTATTGAAAATGAACACTGACTAAAGGCACTTTTCCAGACAAGAACAATGCAGTCTCCTCTTGCTGCATCTCTTGTTAGTCGATATGAGTTATTTCTAAATTTACAAACTGGCAAAGTGGAGTAGATGATGGTCCGTTAATAACTCTGTACATTAAACACAAATTTGCATATTTTATGATGTTCTCCCAATCGAAGGGATTATGCTTTCTCTGATGATATTGTGATGGTTTCTTATCCGATATTTTGAGTGTTTGCTTATACAGAGCTTATAATGATTTAATTGTGCTTATGTTTGCCTGTGAACAAGCTGTTAAACAGTTGTTGATATTCGATATAATCAAAGCGTGCATTTACACATTGGCTTCCTAGATTAATAAAAGTGACCTTATGAAACAAAAATTTAAAATATTAAATTTTATTTTACTGCAAACGCTTTTTGCTTGTGATTTAAAACTGAGTTAGAGTCTATGAAGACCCCAAGATATATATATATATATATATATATATATATGTGTGTGTGTGTGTATAACTTGGATTTTTTCTTCTGACACATAAACATCAGGTTCTACACTGTGACTGCTTGATCTGGAGATAAACATAACCAGTTTTTGTTACACTGAGTTTTAAGCAGCATTGAACATGGACTGAGTAAGTTTTTCTGACTCAGTCCAATTTGTGTCATATTTTTACTATGTGTGTATATCACTGTATCATCTGCATAGAATTTGGATGTAGTTGTTAAGCCATTATATATTTATTCATTTATATAAAGGGGAAAAAAGTCACGGTCCAAGAATAGAACCTTGTGGAACACCTGTGTATAGATAAAGGGAAAGTGAGTGATAGTTATTGATTCTGACTGACTGTAATTGAGTTGATAAATATGACTCAAACCATTTTATGGTATCTTATGAAAATTAGAACCTATTTAATTTGCTCAAAATTACTTTAAGGTTTACAGTGTCAAAGGCGTTCTTAAGATCGAAAAACATCATCGTCTTTATTCGGTAAATAGCTAACATTTTCTGTAAAGAAGCAGTTGGCAGTTTGTAGAGTGTTTAGCTCTGATGCCAAATTGGACTGGGTGAAGAATTAATGAAGTGGTGTTCAAATGTGGGATTATTTGTTGAGCAATGAGTTTCTCTGCAACCTCAGACACTGTAGGAGGGACACTGATTGGTCTGTAATTAGCAACTGACCAAGGATCTCCACCTTAAAAAAGTGGAATGGCAGCTGCTGATTAGAAAAGCATTAGGAAATGTGGCCTGGCAGATTGAATGACTGAGAATTTTGGCAACTGGGGTGAATAATGTCTTTTTCAGTTTGTTCTGGATTGTTTGAAAGACTTTATTGTCTGTAAAACTTCCTGTTCTTTGACAGTCTTTATGTTAAAAGCTGGCTCAGTAGTATTTAGTGAAGAATCATTTATATTACTGAATGAAAAACACTTGGCAATATTAGATACAGAATCATTGAGGACATTGAAAGCATCTGCCAACCCATGCTTATTGTTTAAGATGTCCATTTATCTTAATTTCTTTTTGTTTTGTTTTTTTTTCCTTTTTGTATTTTTGCTTGTCACTTTTTTAGTTGGTCTCAGATTGCTTTAGCACCTCTGTTGCCTTCTCTGTGATGGTCAAGAAAGAGTCTACTTTCGCCTTTCTTATGTTCTTAACCACTTTAGTCCTTAAAATTGTAAACAAATTTACAACACTAACTGAGTTTTGATTGCATTTTTCAAACGCAAGATCCCTTTCTTTCATTAGTTTAAGAATGTCAGAATTTAGCCACAGTAATATGTTTTTATTGTGTTTGTAATTGGTTTTGGAGCTGAAATCTTTAATTATTCTTTCAATTATAGTATTTCACTGTCCTTTTCACAATATATCCTTAGCAGTATATGATCCCATTCAATCTGCTGCCCAGCATTTTTAAAATTTTCTTGCTTGTTTTTTGGGATTCCGACAAACAAAAAAGTGTTCTCTGACACAAGGTTGGAATCTCTTCTTTGTTAACTTTCTAGCCACAATAATCAAATTTTGGTGAGAAAGACCAGATAACATATTGAAAGACTTTGTTTTTCTTTCCGTGTGATTAGTAAATATTAAGCCAATCTGTGTACTTCTTGACGTAACCCCCAATTAATATTATAATTACCCAAAAGTCTCTTTGTTGTTATTTTTTTAAGTAACTTCTCAAATTTATCATAAAAACTACTATCTAATGAGGAAGGGTGATAAATCCTAATGATTAAAAGTGACATTTGTGGAGACAAAATGATATTTAACCCTAAACATTCTGAGTCATTACCACTCAACCACTGAATTTCATGGCACTGGCTAGTGTCTTATATATCATGACCACCAACCAAACCTGGCACCCTCTCTATATATTATAACCAGAAAATGAGGTGCTGCAGAGAGGGCATTTTTATGAAGCCATGTCTTAGATAAGCAGAGGTAGTCCAGGTTTGAGTTGAGTAGCAGATGATTAATTTGTTCTGTTTTAGAATTTATGCTTCTTACATTCAAATGTCCACCTAGAAGACATTTGGGCTTAGCTTAAGGATCCTAGAGGATTCTTGAGTGACTATCCCTTTATTGATTTGTTTCCTGTTTACATTCTATTGCCCTGTAACCACTGACACACTGGTTTTAGTGGTCAGCAAAGTCTCCCCATCTCTCTCCCAGTGTGCTGGTGTGTCATTGCCAGATGATGTGTTGTCGACTGCCGAAAGGCAGTCCTGCAATCATGGCTTCCGCATTGCCAACGACCCCCTGGGCTGGCATCTGTGAGTTAGCTTCCCCCGTTTTCTTGATGCAGTGCAGACCTGGGCATAGGTGACTATCCCCAGATAACATCCCCATATTATGGTGATAATAAGTGTATTGTTCTCTGAGAGTCAAGATGGTATTTTAGTCCTCTTGGTCATTTGTTTGTATAGCAATGGATGGACGAGTGTCTCAGCCTGTGTGTATGTTCCATAACTAATTCGGGTTTTGCCATATCATAATTTGTTTAGTTGTGGCTCAGATCCTTATATATATATATTTTTTTTTTCATGTTGAGAGGTGTTACTGACCATCTGAGTAGAATCAACAAATAGCAAATGTTATAAGCAAACAATTGACCTAGAGAGCTGACAGCTGACAGCTGCTGACAAACCTGTGACCATCTTGCAATTGTCTTGCAATCATCTTCAGTGATGTTTGCTGGATGCATCAGCTTCTTGCTTCATAAACTGAATCATTCAAATGCTTTGCTGTCGGCATTGTTTGTATTTTATGTCATTTATGTATTTGAAATCAATAAAACAGCAATTTTCCATCAAACTTCTTTTGGTAGCTTCTAAGAAATTCATTCAATCTCTTAATTAAGTGTATGACATCTCTGTGCACTGTTCACACTGTTTACAGTAGCTTTACAAATTAAAGTCGTTTTTCACTTCAAACCATCATGTCAAACTGAATCAGCTTGAAATAGTTTAGAGGAAATCTAATTTATCTACATAAAGGCCCCACAATTTGGACTAGACAAGACAGAAAACAAACCATAAAGTCCATCCTGAAATGAAACAGTGGTGCAACATACAGCAGATAAGGCCAAGCGTATAAAACCATTATTACATTTTTGAAAGTCCCCAGAAGGACTGTTTCTTCAATAAGTCTGAAATGGAAGAAGATTGGAACCAGCAGATCTCTTACTTTGCCATCGGTGATGAAAAGACTAAAAATCCCTGTTACTGAACTTCCGAAGTTTTTTTTTTATAGGTGGCAGAACCTTCTAGAACAACATCCATTGTAACAGACTTGCATCTGTAAGGCCGTTATGGTCAAGACGTTTACTTAAATATCTTTCTCTTATAAGATGACTTGATATATATCATTCATGTGTACTGTAGGAAGGGATAATACATTTCTTGACATAAATCTTTGATTCATTGCAATGTCATTTGATTTAAAGCAGTTTGATAATTTATTTTCTTACTGTACAACTTTGCTTTTAATTTGAAATGAAAAACTATTTGTACAAAAATGCTGTATTGATCAGCTATCGTCAAATAAATATTTAAGAAAAGACCAGAGAAGATATATTTTTTTGGCTTGTTAGCATTTTGATCTCCACAAGTCTGGAAACAATTGTCTGTAAAATACGGTTTAGTTAGTATGTTTTACTTGTTTCATCTCACCAAAGTCATCACTCTGAGCCACATATGTTAATGTATGTTATGTGTTCGTTTTTTGTAATAAATCGAGCAATAAATTTTTAACCAAGTGTGTCTCAGTTGTGGTGGAAATTTATTTATTTATTTATTTATTTGCTTATGTGTGTGTTTTGTTCTCACACCACATCCTGAGTAGACCTCTAACCTCAACTGTTGTAGAGTGATTTTGCATCTTATGTCTTCCTGACAAAAACACATTAGCATTAACTCTGTCTTGTATCACTTTTATTATTAATATGTGGTTTGACTTGAAGGCACGTGTGTTTCAGTATCAGGGGAAAAATTATGGAACAGTTTACCATATAAATTAAAGAAAGTAAAAATATCTACCAATTTAAAAGTAAATATAAGCTTGAAGAACTGCAGTTTAATCCAGGATGGTAATGATGGTGTGACGATGGTTAAAGCCTAAATATGTATATGGCAAACCAGAGAAAATTCACTATTTTTAAGAGGTCTGCAAAGATGCCACCATAAGCCGTCACAAACACAAAGTAACAAGGTAAGATGATGTTACAGCACAAAGCAAGAATAAGTACAAATTTTTTCTACGTTGATAAATGTTATGAAACAATGCACTTATAGAGAGTTTAAAAGAAAAGATTTATACATGTCCCAGTGCAATCCATAACACAGTTTGCTTTTCTGAAGGAAATGTGGGAATATGTGTCAACTCAGTACATTTAAAACATAATTTACATGTGCATATTACAATGCAACATACTGGAAGATGGAGAACTTTCAAGACTTTGGCATGAGATCTGCATATGCCACCAGTAGGCACTCAGGTTTGTTTTGCAATGAGGCAGAGACAGCGCTTTACAGTAATAATAAAAAAATAATAATTTAGTGGAGGGTAATTTTAAAATGCAAAGACTAAAATAGTCGCACAGGGAGACAGTAGCAACAAAACAAAGAAACCAATCAGGGCTGAGATCTACTGTGATGGAGGGGTCCAAAAACAAAAGGGGTCCCAGGAACACCACATGTGAATAAATCTTAAATCTAAAAAAAGAAAAACACCACATAAAGAGGCACCACCACCGGGGACACCCATCCACTATGGTGGGCTCAGAACCTGAAGGGAAATGGAGAACAGGCTTAGAAACAAATTTGAATGAAAGCAAAACAAAAATTAAATAATTTGAAGAAACACTAAAGTGCACAATGAAGAATTACTAAATCTATAAACACAACTGAAGTCTGTCTTTCTGGCCACCCTCAAAAGAAATGACCATGAAGGATATACAACACATAAAAAAGCCCTAAACAAAATACAGTGAAAAACACCCCAGGTTGGGAATCACTAGTCTAAGTGATCAATATGTATAACAGAGGTGCCCAAGTCCAGCTCTTGAGAGCTACTATCTTGCAACTTTTAGATGCATCCCTTCTCCAACAAAACTGAATCAAATGAATAAATTCCCTCATACGCATCTCATTCAGCTCTGAAGAGGCCTGGTAATGAGCCATTCATTCCTTTCAGGTGTTTTGGAGATGGGATGTGTCTAAAAGTTGCAGACTAGTACCTCTCGAGAGCTGAACTTGGGCACCCCTGATGTATATGACTGTGCAGGCAGGAGCTGTGCTGCAGCAGAATAGCCAGTTGTGTAATTACACACTAGCAGCCAGGACGCAGTAGTTCAGCAAAGCCCATGCAATGCTCACACCACACCAGAGAAGCTCGCCCAAGTCTACATCCATCCTCTCTGAGTTCCAGGTCAACCTGATGTTTGTTCTTGTCCTCTCTGTGACTTTCACACTGTGCTTTTCCCTCACTTTGTGTTGTCTTGGGGCTTGCTGGATCTGCCTGTCTCTTTTGCTTTACTTTATTTGTTGTGTGTTGTTGTATTATTTTTGGTTTGTGACATGGTAACAAAATGTGAAGGAGTAGTGCCAGGCTGGAAAACCAGATTCGATTTTACAGCTCGTGGGGACTCCCGCTGGGGCAGTTTCTGGTCCTGGAATGTGTATTACAAAGGTTAGTGTACTTCAAAGTAAGTAAAAAAAAAAAAAAAAAAGACTTCTCTGGTGTTGCTTTGAATAGCTAGACAGAAGCCACTCAGAGGAAGAGCCAGGTGAGAGCCTTCCTGGTTATTATGGTGCAACATTTAAAGGATAATGTGAGAATAATAAAAACGCATTCCTACTGTTAAGAAAATTCAGTCATGGTAATTCAGTGGGTGAAACCTTATACGCTGTGTCTGGAAAACACTCAGCACAGTTCATCATTACATGTTGAAGCATGGTGCTGGCATGATGCTAGTGGATTATTTCCAGCAGCAGAAGAAATCATGTGAGGTAAAAACAACCAAATACTTAAAACAAGTTCTTGGGGAAAACCTGCTACAAAGTGTGTGTCCAGTTTCATTCTCAGTGTGCTTCTCATACCAATGCTACGAAGAAGAACCTTTTATTTACCATGGTGTCAGTATATTAGCAGTTTTCTTGTTATTTAAGAAACAAGGCTATTGTTGTGGAGGGATTTATTTTACACAAACATACCTTTACCGTAAGGGTGAGTTTTAACTCAATGTTAATTACACAGACAGACAGAGCCTTCTCTTTATCTTAGTTAATTTTGTGTTTTTCACTCCATTTACAGAGAGCCTTCGGATGTGTAACCAAACGGAGCAATGCTACCTTAACTCATAGGGCCAGTGTTGCACAGTACAGCCTCCATGCAAAAGTAAAAAAAGTGAAAGAAACAAAGAAGAAGATGTTATGCATTTAATTCCCGCACGGACCACTGTTGTCTATGTTCTGCCTTGTTATGTCTTTTTTTAAGGATGTATATTATCATGATCTCCTTCATTGTCACTGTGTTTGCTATATCGCTATTGAAACTGATGATGCAACTTGGAAGTGAACAGTGACCTCTGCACTGCCCTCTAAGGATGTATTGCCTATCAACAATGCCAACATAAAGCAGGCATGGGGAATATGTGATCAATGATGTTTGACAGCACATGGTATGGACATACCTTTTTACCCATGTAAAGAAAGCATGAATTAGCCTTAAAGAAATTAGAGTTGGGTACTAAGTAGCTTTAATTTTGTTGCAACAACCCAAGCTGAATTCTTTTGTTTCTTTTAGACCAAAGTGCATTTTTTTACCGAAACTATTATAAGTTTAGTTAAAGGTCTAGACCTAAACTATAGAAATTTAAGAACTCTTTGTATTGCATCCACAATTAGCACAAGAAGTTACAGTGCATGTTGTTATTTCTGAATCATAATATATTGAGTGGTCAACCTGAGAGGATGGTGGAAGCACCTTTCCCCTCTCCTTTAAAATCTTTCTATGGAAGTAAGTAACAAGCCGTGTGTTTTACAGCTAGAGTTGCTGCTTCTTAGTTTCCTCTGACACTGCTGCTTTTCTTATCACTCGTTCCAGCTAATGAAACCCAGCAGGATGCATCAATCGCCAGTGAGTTTCTGAGGAATGTAGAGATTCACTGTCTGCAAGAGAGTTTCAAGAAGATGAGCCACCCTGTAAGAAACATGGAGGTAAGTCACAACACATCATAACAGAGAACTCATGAAAGACACACACATTATTATAAGTGAAGTTGTAAAAATATTAAACCTCTGCTTTATACCAGCCATGCACTCCATGACTCTTACCAATACAGTTTAAGATGCATGTTCCATTTTAATTGGCTCAATAAAATATGCTTTTTGGCCTTGAATACAGAATCTCTTAAACAGTTTTGACAGCAGTTTGCTCTCTACAGATTAAGTTAAATAGAGCCAATTTAATCTTATGAAAGAAACTTCAGACTTTTACTGAACAGAGCTTTATCATAATTACTATAATGTACTGTTAAAAAATACAACTTTTCCTTTTTCTTACTTTTCTGTCAGTCTCATCTAGTATATAAGCTCCTTTATTATCATTTCTATCTGCATCATTCCCTATTTTCATTTGAATTGTATCTTGTACCTTTTGTTTAAATGCTCTTTGTTCTTTTCTTTTAAATTTTTCCATTTTTTCATTTTGTCTTGTCACAAGGGCAAGATGGTGAACCCAAGGAGCAGACATAGTTCTAGAACTGTGAACAAAAACGTTTATTTGAAGACCAAAAGTGTCTTGTGAGCTGGTAGAAACAGCGAGCGGGCAGACAGATGATTCTCGGTCTGTAGGGGCAGAGTTGTGCAGGCGTGGCTCTGGATCTGGAAGGCTTAAATAGGATTCTCTGGAAGGCAATGCAGATTTAAAACCAGGAAACATGAGCAAGACGGAAGTTCTCAAATACAAGAGACCAGATACCAAGTGTTGGTAGTTCAATGCTCTGGCATTGAGTGAAGGAAGGATGTGGTCTAAATACTTTGCTGGTGGATGAGTAGATGGCATGTAGCCGTGATGATTAGATGGATGGCAGCTGCGCCATATAGGCCGTAAGGTCAACCCTGTTATCGTTTCATTTCGCTCCACAATCTGGAGACCACACAATTCCTACTTGAAAAAAAAAATCACTTCGCCTTTCGCTTAACTCCGAAAGTTCAGAGCTGATTATCCACAATTACGTGATCACTGTCGTAAATCGGCACTAGCTACTGTTCAGTGTAGCAACATTTTACTTCGAAAGTGGTGGTACAGCCATCACGTGATCGCTCTACACCAATCAGAGGCCAGCATCTGATAAACAGAAAAGAAAGATCGCTGCCTCTTGGATTCACTGAGCAGCAGTAATAGAAGAAAATGTTCCAAATTGGACAGACAGGAGCTGAAACCAGATCATATACATAGACATGTTCATGAAGAACGGCGAGGCAAATAGAGTGTAAAGCGAAAGTTTCTTAAACTACATTTGATTACATACTTTACTTGCTAACTTGCCTGTGTTTTTCTTTATAGAAGAGAACCTCTGGTCTGCAGTTGTTAAATGGCTTTAGTAGTCTGGAAAAGGATTATAATGAGTATGTGAATACTAAAAAACCGTATGCCGATGTAGTTGTTTTCAAGTTTATTAACACAATAAACTCTTATTTAATTCAAGTCAGTTGAACAATTTGTCAAGCCAACTTTGTTTATAAAGCACCTTACTGATCAAAAGTGCTGAACAGAAAACAGCTAACCAATATTTGCATCCACCCAACCCTAATAGATAGATAGATAGACTTTTATTTCAGACCTCTACAACAAACAAACACAAAACAATAGACCAGAAAGTTGTAGTAAAACAATATGTACAGAAAATATGTGGGACCATATGTCTGATGGAGCAGGAAGAAGTATGTAATGTAGATACTTATTAACCCCTACACTTGGTTTTCAGTCAGCCATCAATTCTTCTTTACAGACGATTAAATGTCTGCACACAAACCAGACAAGGCAAATATAATCAGCCCTTTCTCTGTGGCCCTTTAGGTGAAGAGTGATCTCTGTATTCCTCCAGATACATGCTTCCAGTCAATTCCTTGAACTTGATTATGCTTGAACATTGTCGTAGTTCCATTGAGAAACTATTCCACAGTTTAACTCTAGGTATAGAAATACAGAAGGTCTTCACAGTTGTCTGTGTATTTGGTGATTTGAAGATTACAGTTTCCTCTGAAACTGTAACTTCATCAAGAAACATTCTCTCTGAAATCTTTCTGGTAGCATGTTAGGCCTGGTTTCATACATAATTAATCCAGTTTCATATTTAATAAAATCAGTAAACTTCAAAAGAATGGCCTTTTTTTTTTTGTTTTTTTTTTTTTGTCATCAAAACTGATGTACCATGACTTTTGACTGAATAATTGAAACTCTTTTGATTTGTCTTACTGTCCTTTGTGTTAATGCACAAGCAAGAATATGAAAACAGGTGCTTGTTAACAAGTTGACATCACATCAAAGTTCACGTAAATTCAACTGTACAGAAGAAGGTGTCTATAATTAGAACATGCAACAAGTGTCAGAAGCTGAAATGTGGGGCTACATGTGTTACAGAGATGTAAATCAGGGTGGAAGCGTCAGCATCTATTCATCTTACCTTCACACACATACATACTCTTTCTAATATGACATTCTCTTTGGATGCCCTATTCATCTCACTTTCAGATCCTAACAAAAGCTAGCCACGGTATGAAGCATTGCATATGCCACAGATGATGTATCACCAAAAAAGGTCTCCGGCCCTGACAGACACTTACATAACTCAGATCACTTGATATATGCAAAGGAATTACCAGGCTGACATTCGGAGAGAAAAGGCCCAGGCTGGGGAATATCACCTGCTCTGATCTCTTTATGATTGTTCAATTCACGTCGCCTCATACACCACCTGTGCACATGCTGGATACTGAACGCAGGCCGCTGACAGGCAGATTCTCCAAAAAACATAAAGAATAGGTGGCGGAGATGGAGCCCTTTCTCAGAGAGGCACATCATTTCATAATGAATAGCCCCCCATCCCCCTGACTTTCCTGCCATTGTCCAGCCAGCACAAATGTGAGATTTGGCAAAGCAATGTCGCGCAGACCATCATCTCCACATCCTCTTCATAATCTGCTGTCAGAGTCCAAGCAGGGGGCGTCAGGAGTGACAGGCAAGAGCTGGGATAAACAAAACGGTGTGGAAGGAGAAAATTTCAACCTACTCAGGCTTTGAAGTCGCTTTTGTCTCTGTTTATTTTTTAAGATAATTGTCAGTTATGACTCTGCTAAACCTCTCAGTACTGATTCAGCCTCTCCTGACTTCAACTTCAGCTTTTATTTATTTTATCTGTGACTCTTCTTACCTTCTTTTTTATACCTCCACCTAAACTCAAATGCAAGGTGAATGGGGCATTTTTAGTAGCAGCAGAATCATAAAATCCCAGAACTTGTAAGTCCTTAGAAAGTCATCTTTTTGGTCTAAATATATTAACTTTTACCTGTTATTTCTGGGTTGAAGACTAAAGACTGTATCTGTGAAAGTAGTTCCCACCACACTTCCTCTGCTGTTGTCTCCATCCTTTCAAATCCTATTGTTTTTTTCCTCTTTTTGTTCTGACTTGTTAGCCATCCTCTTGTGTTCCCTCATTTCCTGGAGCATCTCTGAGGTTATGAAATAATAAAGCTTGTGATATTGAAATGAATGCCTCTGTTGTTTCCATGGACGTGAAAAAGCAAAGCTCAGCTTCCTCAACTACAGCCACTGATTGCCAGCAATGCAACCCAGTAACAAAGATGTTTAATAAGCCTGAAGTGACGATAAAGATGTCACCTGCTACTAATTGTGATAATGTTGCTGTAGATGATCACACGAGTCACCAAACACTGGCTTTACAGCTGATCATTTATTGACTCACTGGCAACAGTTTTATTTTCTGTGAGATGCCATATGAAAATCATTGTTACTCTGCATGGAGATGAGCATTTGTCTGTACTGACAATAAACAGTGATGAGGCACAAAGCTATTGTTTTGCTTTTAATGGTGTACTGTGGATGTTAGTGTTTAATAATGAAGAGTGTGGTTTGAGTCACTGAGTTTACAAAGGCAGTTTTCCTTACAGTAGCAGAAATTCAAACAAGTCTAAAGTATTAAGAGTGTGACTGAACAAAGGCTACACCTGAGACATCTTCTGGCTAAAGAAACTAACTGCACTCAATGAATGTCTGGCAGCACAAATGGAACAGTAGCTAATGGATGGGACCCACCCAGAAAGGTTACTCCAAGGCTGGATAGTCCTGACCATGACAGATCCCCAGATGTGGCCAAATCTGTCCATTTTTCAGCCATTTACCTGCCTCTGTCCAACATGGAATCTCATGTCAAGCATCACAGTGGATAAATAGGCTACTGGGTCAATAGATACTGAAACACTTGGAAATTTCAACATCAACAAACCTCCACTGGCGTTTTTCCTTGATCTAATATGGTATGGTATGATTTCTCTGATTGCTGTTTAGTTTTCCATTACCATGTTTAAGGGTTCCAAGCAGGGTTTGAATTACATCTGAGCTTTTAGGGGAGCCATATTTTTGCAAGTGCACCACACCTAACAAGTCACGTCCTCACGCGTGTATATTGGTGCATAGCAGCATGGTAAAAAAACAGGGTCATTGCCAAGAACATTCTAATACTGTATGCAGCTTCATGGCATAAAACAAACAATTCTTCTGCCCATGGTGCTGAAACCACAGCTCCTGTAGTGAGTCAGTCTCATTGAAACAGAATGGATCACCTGTGTCTTAGCTTGGAAACACACTTGCACCATCATCAAAATAAGAAATGACAAAAACGTTAAATAGCACTAAGTTCAGTTCTAATTTTTAGCCCACCTTAGGTCAGTAGCTGCCACAGCCACCTGGGCTCCCCTGCCTTTGCTGTCATTTCTGTGAGCCAGCCGTTGAAGGTTGGTGGTCGAGGGGAGGTCCATTTAGATCTACAAAAAGAAGTGTAAAGAGGCTTTCTTCACGTAACTTGTTGCATCACTTATTGGTAAATCCAATAAAAGTGCAGCAGCGCTGCCATGCATGGATGGCCACAGAAAGATTTAACTGAAAATCATCTTATATTAAGAAATTATGTACAAAAGTACAGGCCTGGAAGATGGCTGTCAAAAATAATGCATAAAAGGCAGTAACTAATTAACTGTACTAATATTTTTACCGCAACTAATGCACACACAGCATAGCAAGCCCACTACATCTGTCATTTTTCTGTTATGATGGTGGGACATGGATGCATCTGGATGCAAGATAGAAAAGATGAGCCTGCTACTCTATGGATGGATTTTAAGATGAAACAACATATCGGCGGATGATGGTGTTTTAACACACTTTTTGCTTTGAAAGGCTTCCACTTTGTGTGTGTGTGTGTGTGTGTTGTGCAACGTGGCTGGTCTAGTGGGTCTCTGGTTCTTTATCTTTCTGCTCCTCCTCTCTGTTTACTGTCACTCCGTCAATCATAACGGCTGACTGTGATCAGCTGATCGGCTTTTCAGATCTAGAACATGATGATGCAGAGCAACATTATATGCTGCATTTAATGACCCTTGGACATGTGATGTTTACACAAGGGAAGGTCAGTTAACACTAAATATTTGTATGCATTGAGTTGCAGTAAAAACTGGCAAATTTCAGGCATAGTCGCAAATGGTGATTAATCATGATTAATTCATTTGTAAGCTGTGATTAATCTGATTAAAAGTTTTAATCATTTGACAACCCTAATTTATATGCAAACATGTGAAATGTCCTGTTAACAAGATCAGCGCTAATACAGTCTAGGCTACATCAGCTGTTGTCATGTAAATAAAGGCAGAGTTCATATTGTTTTTGTTTGTGTATTTGTTTTTTTTGTTTGTTTTGTTTGTTTGTTTTTCTTAATTGTCATTTGACAATCAAGTGTTTTGGACACACTCTAACTGAAAAGGTAGACATATTTATGTCATTTTGTTTTGTATTAAATAGGAACATACACATGGGGGGAGCACCTATCAAACTTGGCAGGTCGAACACACCCATGTGAACATTAGCTGATGATTATGTCACTATACACCCAGTGACCCTTCTGATTGACATGGAAGAAATACAGTCAAAAAATGTCAGGTAGAAACACAGATGATGTATCTGAACAAAAAAGGAAACTGTAAACTACTTCACTATGTTGGCTATGATGCACTGTGCACTCAGGCATAACAATACCGGAATGCTCCGTGGCAATGCCGCTGCAGTCCTGCTCTAAAACAGCAAGTGCAGGGGAAAAAAAGAGGCGCAGCAGATACAGTGTGCACATCAGACACTCACGGGTATATATTATGGGTAGAACGTCAGCTCCATCAACTTCTAATTTAAAAAGACATGGAGTTGAAGCATCTGTCCAGTGTGAGAAGATATCTTTTTCATTTTTCTACAGTTTGTAGCATTTACTTCTGTTACAGCAATAAAGGTTATTTTTGTCCTTTGTCGACACATCTGTTCCACATGCATATCTATTTTGTGTGATATAATTTAAAGTCTATTATAACTGATTTCATTGCAAGACAAAACTTTTATTTCTTTCTCAAATACAGTCTTTCACTCTCACGTCTAACCTAAAAAATGAAAATAAACTGAACTTTGAACGAGTTCATGAGAAGCATGAACTTGTACAAAAGTGGAATATTGATATCACCATCATTTATCATGATCACTCAGACAAGAACATCTCCTGCTCTATAGCTGGGAGGGACCTACTGTAAAAAGCATGATGCTTTCCATGGCAGGGGTGCTTATTTCGGTACAACACTAGGCCTCCTGTGACTGCCTTGTGATGGGGAGGGGTGTACAGCAGCGCTGCTGCTTACTGAGAAGAGTAAGAACAATATATATTTTCACATCAGTCTCCATAAGTCTCCAATAACACCAGAAAAAGTCACTAAATTTGTCACTAGTCACTTTTCTGAAAAAGAGTAGCTAGAAGAGTTTTAATACTCTCTAAATACAGTGACAGACCCAATCAGTCGGAAACAGTGAGCAGCAATAGTGGAGGACCTAATTCTGGTTTTTCCCCATACGTATGTGCCATCAGAAGCAGCAGAAAAGTATGTCTTTCAGAACACTTAACAAAATAGCAAAACATAAAATGGCAAAATGATTTAATTAATAATCATTTTGTCATAATCATTGTTTCTGTGATTGTTTGCAGTAATATCAAAATTGAAATCAAAATTTGATTTGTTGCATAGCCCTAGTTTGTTTCCAGTTCCCAAAATCTGCTTGTGGATGTGGATGTGGATGAGGAGGAAAATGCATTTCTCAAAATACCCATATCCGTGTCAACATGGGCTTGGTCTCCTGGTGACTTAATCAGAAAAACCTTTACAGGAGCAGGGTTGAGGAAGATACATGTAGTTTACTCACCAGTAATTATTTAGCTTGGGTCTCCTGAAGGGAATAATTCAGACCAGTCCACAATGGTTTATTCTCTTCCAGTAAACAAATAAAAAAAATAACTTTAAGATTGGAAATCTCCATGAAACAGCATCTCACTACAAAAAGAAATATATCTTTTGAACAGCATCAGAAAAAACAAGTTTTTAAAAAAATACTGAGAATTTTAGACCAGATCTTTCACAAAGATTAAAATGGGATGAAGTAGAGGGGCTTGGCTGAATAAGTGAGACAGGATGTGATATCATCCCAGGGCTTCTAAGACTCAAGTTATTCATTCAAGTACATTATACTACTATTAACTATTGAAGTCAACATTTGGGAGAGTCTCTGGGCCATTACTGACCATATCATGCAAAGATAAAAAGAGATGGACAGCACCCTTTCAGGCAAAACAAACCTCCAGACATCTCTCCATCTAAATCTGCTTTTGTGAGAAAATGATGTGCAATTTATTATGTCTCAATAAAAAGTCTCAGGGACGACTGGATCTTTGGAGCCACAGAAATGAGAAAAAAAGCTTTGACTGGCATATTTATTATGTTTTGATATGTAGGATTGGGTTATGAATTGTTTGCTCCATTGTATTTGCCTGCAGGCGAGAATGGAAATCCATCCAATAAATGCTGAGCAAAATCCCCAAAGTTTGTTCCACAAAGATGAAGATGCAGACACCGAGATGTGTGATGGTGATTTGTTCAACAATATGTAGACTGTGAGCATGGAAGCCCTCATGTATAAACTGTTGTCTTAGATTGATTTTCTCTGTATGGGTGTCTCTATTCCATTTGTTTGGAATTTGGACAGCACATGTTTTATTGTATTTTTAGGCATATTTTGACTTTGATTCACATTATTAAGGGGTTCTCTTCTATCTGTAAGATATTGGGGATACAGAAGTTTCCAAATGGCACATTTATTATCAGAATGAGGCAATGTGGTAAATATATGGCTTTTAAGAATGGTCATTTCAAAACTGACAAACAAATCCTGCCATTGCCATTTTTTTGTTGTTTTTTGCTGGTCAATGTGGTTCTTTGTTTTTCCTCTTTTGATGGTAAAAACTTTTGTTTTTAGTTCCTGTGCTCTGATAAATAGTTTTGCTCACAAAATGGTGGCTTATGTGGACCCAAGTAATGTCAATATGTTATTTGCTATATTGAAAAGTTGGCAGCAGGTTAGTGCTTGGCCAACACCATTTGTTATCTACGATCAGCAGTTGATGTTGGTATATGTGTGCACCACTGCTGCAACATCATTGGGTTATTTTAAGGGGCATTAAGCATCGTATTGGTCCCTGCTGATTCATTTGTGCTGAAGGAGGGAGTAAAACTCTCACTATGCCCCTTTAGGTTTACAGATGGTGTGAAAACACCATAGAAAGGGGAAAGAGAGGCCATTCATCCTGTTTTGCTACCAAGGTTTTTGTCTTTTATTTTCTGTGCAATGATCTGTCTGGCCTGAGGCAAAAGGTTGAGGGCATAAGCTGAGCTAAAGGCTGAGGCTGAAAATTGTGCAGTTGTTGAAAGACATGTAAACTCTGTCCCCCCACCGTGAGAAGCATGATTAATGGTAACTCCATGTTGACAGATTAGCAGAACTCAAATTCTTGGGCAATAATCATATATAACGAAACAGTAAAAAGTAATGGTAATGATCAATACTGTTTAGATTATTTGTATGGAAAAAGAAAATAACAGAAAATCATAAGGTTTGCTGTTAAGGTCACTAATAAGCCAAACAATGCATGCATGCCCTCTCCAAACACAAATTTGGAGGTCCTCTCTTATACGGAGCTGTAGTAGAGTGGGAAGATTTGAATAGATGCAATCCTATGTTCCTTTTTCACTCGCAAGAAAAACTATTGGCTGTCTGACACATTTTGATCATTTTATTCCACTAATTATAATAATGTAGGTCTGAGATGAAAGTCATAAAGACATTTTATAAATTTTAACTTTTCTTGACCTTTGTTTTCCTTTTCCTTTTATGCATCCATCTGCTCTTCATCATTGTTCTAAGCTGTATCCTTCCTTCCTCTCCCACATCCATTCATCCAGTTTTCCTCCATGACTAATCGATGTGTCATGGAATAAGTCATTTTGGTTTGAGGCAGGAAGAGAGTTATGTTTCACTCGTTGGAAGCAACATAAGCAACAAACAGGGTAGATGTTGGCAACGGCAACAAAGAGCAGCATGGTAGTATTTCACTCAACTGGACAACAAAGTCAAATGTAAATTAAAGCCACAAGGACCATAGCTTTGGTGCTGATTCAGACCATAAAGCCTGTCCAGCGACTGCATCCCATAGCGATCTCCTTACAATGGGGCTCTTGTCTGCAGCTGTACGTTCAGCATCAGGTGGTCATCGTCTCCCCCACCGCTCAGCTGGCGCCTCAGTGTACCCAGCGAGGACGTTTGTAACATTCATAACCTTGTTTCCAATGCATTGTGTTAAATTCTTACTAATAGGAAGGTGCTTTTCACATCAGGGTAACTCCATTAGGTTGCACTCTGTTTATTTGTGGGTCCTGCTGAACCCAACATACCTCCACAGGTGGGCTGCTGCATGGAAGACTTTGGGAATGCCTCTTTTCATTTTCTAATGTTATCAAATCACAGGTGAAGATGCTGATGACCACTTTTTGTTTTGACTGTTGCAGCTGTCAGTCTTTAGATGAGAGTATGAGAGAGAAAAGAACTGGACTGGTGGATTAAAAAAGGCAAATAAGAAAATAAGCCTGTGGGCAGCTGGTTTACACTGAGAGTAAAACAGTTAGCTATGGTAGATAGCTACTTTTCGTTGAGTATTGCTCTTAAAAAAAAAACAAAAAACTGTATATTTCCACTTTTAATACCTCAGCAAATTTAAACTGGACACCCAAAATAGAGAGCTTGTTGGATACAGTGAAATACTTTCTTATAAGTTAAAGTGTACACAGAAATGGAGCACAGTAATGTATTTTAAATATGTGAACTCACCCTCCTCTACAGGTAAAAGACTGAATTGTTGCAGAGAAATTGGAGAGGTAGAATAGGTCAGCAAAGAAGATGTCTGACAGCGTGTTGTAGTCAAACAGCACATTGTACAACCTCATTCATTCCAAGTGTTTTGATCCCTTCAAGGCTTTATACTTCCCGGGTGCTGGATCTGAATGGCACTAGAGATACTTAAATCAGAATGAGTTTGTTGATAAATGTAACCTCCCTCAGGTTCGAGCCATTTGTCTCCTTTTCAATTTGCGCTCCGTTCCCTTAGGTTTAAAAGTACAGATGGAGACCACGAAAACATGTTGGATTTGAAATGTTTGCAGTACACCTCGAGACTGGGTAGGCTTATATGAATAGGTCTCTGCTGTCTCAGTACAGTGCCTGTGGGGAAACACTCTTTGAACAAGATTGGCAATCTTTGATCTGCCCAGATGGAGCAGTTAGTGAGGTCAGCAGCTCATATAATTTAAAACCAAACTAAAGACAGGGAGCGTGAGAGTCAAAGAGCAGAGAAGATCAATATTAGGTTTTAATATGTCAATGATAAAGAGGTCATTCTTTTAACTATGAGAAAAACTGTAGTTAAGGTTAAAAAATACAGCCCAAATCTGACGGAGGTGGTGAATCTGTCTATCCTGCTGCTTCTTGCTTTACCTTTGAGGTCACTTTCATGAGTAAAACCTCACGTCCTGACCCAGCTCAGTTTCTATCCCCAGCTGAAAATTACCTGGGTGAGGGAGTGACTCCGGGCCAAATCTCAGGTGATGGATTCTCCACAAAAAAGGGGGGCAGATTGTGATAGATGGGCAGGTCCCAAAGCCATTTCTCAGCTGCCTCAGCCAGCTGGGCTACCTGTGGTAATGGCCTCTACAGGACACTGCAGCACCATGCTTTTATATTTGGAAAACACAGAAGTTGTCAGGTTTGTGCCAAAGTCAACGTTTAAGTCACCTCTGTATGACAGCAAGGAGAGTGAAGATAACCAGTGTGTACCAGAGAGCTTATTGTCAGAATTATGACTACACTGATGCAAAACCTTATCTTTGTAAGCATCCCTCTTTGTGCTTCTTCACCTCTTTTGTATTTGTTGTTTTTTTTCTACATTTCCACACAGCCATATGTGATTTGCCGGGTGAAAATTAGTCTAACATAGCTGTAAAAGTTCAGAGATAACTCTTATGAGCCTCTATTGTGTAACTAATGCATATCTTATTAAAACACTGGTATATCCTACTTTAGGTTTTAATGAATACTTAAATACTTAAAATAATTGTGCAGGTCACCTGGAAATTTCACAGGAGGGGAGCCAGAAACTAAGCAATCAAAAGTCACATAATTCAATCCATGATAATATTGGCCAAAATGAGGAACATCCTGTCTCAGAGTGATGCAGAAAAACTACTCCATGCATTTGTGACTTCAGGATTGGACTACAACACCTCCTTATTATATGGCTGTCCCCCAAAAAAGCCTCCAGCGGATCCAAAATGCTGCAGCAAGGATTCTGGTGAGAATTAGCAGCAGAGATCATATTTCTCCAATTTTAGCTTCTATTCCTGTTAAATCCAGAATAGAATTTAAATTTATCCTCACATATATTTGCTCCTGATAACCAAGCTCTACTGGATCTGAAAGATCTCACAGTTCCATATTTTAGGCTAAGTCTGCTTTAGGTCAAGGTCCTACACATCATCAGAGACAGTCACCAACCTGGTCTCATCCTGCTCTGACAAATAATCAGCATCAGAACAAACATTTTGATCTCGTTTCCACAAGACTTTCTTTCCTGGCACAGTCAGACTGATTGCAAAAACAAAGTAAGAACATATTCAAACTGTTTGTGCAGTATGTTTTCATGCTGTAGTCATTTGGGTGCAATTTTATTATAAATAGTGCAATTAACAGAGGATATGATTCAGTGTACGCTGGTGCTTCTCCTCAGAAAAGAACTCTTAATTACAACCTTACTTGTTTTACATCACTTTTAGTTTTACACTTTTTTCACTTTTAAACTATCAATTAATCAACCAATCAAATTGTATTTATATAACACTTTTTATGCAAAAGGGCAGAACAAAGTGCTTTACACAACAGCAATAATTAAAATAATTTCAACATCAAATAAAAAAAGGCAAGGCAGTTTATTTGTATAGCACATTCCATGTACAGGACAATTCAAATTGCTTTACATAAAACAAAGACATTACAGATATTTAGAAATAGTAAAAGGCATCAACACATAATCACAATAAAATAATAAATTACATTAAAATGATTAAAAGCAGGATAAGTTAAAAAGTTACCGTGCAGATTTCATGCATAGGCGCATGAGAAAATAAATGTGTTTAACCTGGATTTAAAAATGTCTACATTTGGTAAAAGTTTAATCTCCACTGGCAGTTTGTTCCACTTGTTTGCAGCATAACAGCTAAATGCTGCTTCTCCATGTTTAGTCTGGACTCTGGTCTGGACTAGTTGACCAGAGTCTTTGGATCTAAGAGCTCTGCTAGGTTTATATTCTCTGAACATATCACAGATGTATTCTGGGCCTAAACCATTCTGGGATTTGTAAACAATCAGAAGGGTTTTAAAATCTATTCTGTGATTTCAAAACCGGTGTGATGTGTTCAGATCTCTTAGTCCTGGTTAAAACTCTAGCAGCAGCATCTGGATGAGCTGCAGATGTTTAATGTTCTTTTTAGGAAGTCCTGTTAAAAGACCATTACAGTAATCCAGCCTACTGGAGATGAATGCATGGAGGAGTTTCTCTTGGTCTTTCTGGGAGACTAAAGTTTTAATTCTGTTGAAAGATGAGCCTTCAGATATCCAAGTATGCAACCTAACCAAATTAAAAACACACAATTAATCAATTTTACTCACACTCATACAGATAAAGCATGGTAGAGAAGATTTAGAAAAACATATAGATGTAAATTACATGCTGCATTTACTGACCCTTGGACATCTGAAGATTACCCAATGGAAGGTAAGTTAATAGTAAATATTTGTAGCATTGGCACGTTCTGTTGATACAATGCAGTAAAAATGGGCAAATTTCAGGCATTGTTTGGCAAAGATTAATGATCAGTTTGTAATCTGTGATTAATCATGATCAACTCATTTGAAAGCCATTATCTATACTGCTTTGTCCAATTAAGCGTTGCGGGGAAGCTGGAGCGTAACCCAGCATTTAGCAAGTGAGAGGCAGGGTTCACCCTGGACAGGTCACCAGTCCATCGCAGGGCCAACACAGAGAGACAAACAACCATTCACACTCACACCTAGTAAATCCACTGGATTTCTTAGCTAAGTAAAGTCTTTTTATAATTTGGCTTGTTTGAACACAGTTTTTTATAAATCAAACTGATGTGGATCATATAATAGATTTGTTTTGAGGACATTATAATTGGACTGCAATAATTGGACAGTATCGTTAGAAGTGACATTTTCCCAGGTGTTTTGGAAGCATCTCTATCTGCTGCTTTGTTCTGTGTCTCCAGTGTTTTTGCTGCACTTTTACACTGGAAACTACATCAATACCAATGCAACTTTCAGGTGAATTTTCATCAAAGTGACCCAAAAACAACACAGACAACAATAAAGGTTTGCTTTTGAATGGAGCAATTAAAGTTAATTGCATTTGCAATTAGATTCCACTTGGTCTTGTAGAATCTTAACAAGTGGAGCAATATTGCATGTAGCTGCAGTTGCATATCACAAGTTATCATATTTCTCTGTTTACTGGCTCATCGACATTTTACTTAACTGTCAAAGAGAGGTAATTACTGATCCTACAATAATGGGCCCATTCATTTCAAACTGAGAGTGAAAGGAAATGAGTTTCTTGGTCTACTCATGTAATCCTGAAGTCTGTAACTTCCACTGAGCAACACACACACCAAACAACAAAGAGTAACAACAACAAAGTAAATGAACCTGTTAAAGGTAAAACTAATGAAAGTCTCTCATGCTTTAATGTAATTAGCAAACTTAGATGATTTAATAGATTTCCTTACTTGGTTGCTGGAGTTGATAGCAACCTTTTCAGAAAGAGTGTGTAATCCTCATCTTCCCGCCTCCCTCCTGAGCCCCCACCTCTACCCTAGAGAGGTAGGCAAAAAAGGCTCCTAGTTTGATCTGCTTATCGGCAGCAACATACGAGTAGCACAGCTCGCTGAAGTTCCAGGAGAATGTCTTGTTTTAATTGCTTCTTTAAAGCCTGAGCAGCTGCACCAAGAGAGAGAGAGAGAGAGAGAGGGTACGCCTGTAGAATAGCATGGAGGCTCCATGGTGAGCTGTGGGAGAACAGCAGCAGTTTTTCTCCTTTTTACTTAGAAAGAGATCATTCAAAGGTGTTCAAAAGTTGCTCCACAACACAGTAACACTTAGCAGGGCTTTATAGCTGAAAGTCCTTAAAATTTTTAAATAGGTTGCATAAGAAGGGGGAACTTATTATCTGTTTAAAGAATAATAGCAAGATTTTTTTAAGAAATCTATTCATTAAAATAGCTGTTGGGTGTTTCATGGTGTTCACACTCTCGGTACAATATAACTGATTAACCCCCTTGAGAAGTAGGATTTTTTTTCTACCTTTTTGATCTCACTGAAAAATATCCTCAGTCTGAGGCCATTCCTAAGCTTCAATACTAGGAAAAGTATTGAGGGGCAGCGTGGCTCAGTGGGTAAAGTGGTCGTCTTGTAGCCTGAGGTTGCGCTTTACATTAAACATCAAATTCACTCATTTACACACACATTCACACAATGACGGCGTAAGCTGTCATGCTAGGAACTAACCACGACCCATCAGGAACAATTTGGGGTTCGGTGTCTTGTTCAGGGACACCAAGACATAAACTTGACAGGCTGAGGATCAAACTGGCAACCCTCAGGCTACAAGACCCGTCTTGTAAAGTGGAATTCGCAAGACAAGATTTTACAAGAATAACAGCTAATGAGCTAAACACCATTCAATGGAAACACCTGCAAATCGCGATTGCACTTTGTCAAATTTTTTTAAATATTGCTTTTATTTAGCAAAAAAGTTTAATGGGAATGAAGCTAGTCAGTGCCACTAATGTTACTGTTACTTCAGCTGATTGTCACCACCTGACTCCAATCCTGAGTGCAACCCTCCGCTCTTGGTTCCTGCATGGGATTGGTTGGACGGGACACACCTCCGCTTTCCCCGTTCCTATTAGACGCGGTTGGACCAATCCCAGCTCCGGAGAACGCCCTCCAGGAAATAAAGCCGGGAGTCCCACGTCAGTCAAGGGGCAACTGTTGACACAGGCAGTCTGCTCCCGGCCTTCGGAATTGGTGTCAGTGTCCCAGAGAATCTGTGTCTTTGTTTTGGTGGCTAGTATTGAGTAGATCAGGCTGTGGGCTTGTGTTTGTTTTGTACTGGTTGATTTCCTAGCGTCAGAGTTTTGTTTGGTGTAGTACCTGTAGACTTGTATAAAGACCTCAAGCCCTTTTGGCTTCGCTTTCTGTTATTGTTATACCTCGTTTTGATTAAAGCGTTTCAGTTAGGTAACGTAAAACTAGTATAAGCTGGGCTAGATACTCGCGGTACGTGTGTTTCCTTTTTAGTTTATTGGAGCTGCCTCCTCACGGTTATTAACGTAGCAAGCCAGTTTTATTTTAACCTGTAGTATCTTTGATTTCGGTTTTGACTGGCTAGGTTTGAGTTTAGAGTGGTTTTGCTTGGTTTATTTCTTTGGGCAGCTTCGTTAACCCCAGCATTTGTTAATTGCCACCAGCAGACATTGTGCTTCCTGTTCCGTTTTCAACAATAAACGTACCTGCTTTCCTTTTAATACCTGGCCAACGTTTCTTTTGTTACGCCCTTCTCATACCCCTAACCCTGGGTCGTAACAAAGTGGGGGCTCGTCCGGGAGCTTTTTTATTGTTTCCCGTGGTATTTGGCGTTGTTGTGGTAGGGTAGTGCGTTTATTGTTCAATTCGGAGTAGGACATGGCTGCGACCTTTAACTTGGAGCAGTTTCTTGAGGCTCCTTCCGGTGCCGCTCTTGAGTGTTGCCGCAAAGCTGATCTCATGCAGATTGCGGATCATTTCTCTCTGTTGGTCCTGAAACAGTCCACCAAGCAGCAGATTAAGGACCTACTGGTGCAGCAGTTGGAAGCCTGTGAGGAAATGTCGGTGCCTGTTGAAGCCGCAGCTGTGTGTGAGGGCGCTCTGGCTAGGGGCGACCCAAGTAGTGGGGAGGTGGAACCTCTCCCTCAGACTCCCAGTCCTGCGACTGCTGAGATGGGATCTGGAGCGAAGCAACGGGTAAGAACTCCTGTTACGCTTCCCAGATATGATCCCCCTTCTCCGACCCCGACCAGCCCGGAGGCCAGTGGCAAGGCCCGGCTGAAGTTGCGTCTGGCTCAGTTAGAGTATGAGGCCCGTGAGAAGGCCGAAGCTCGCCAAGCTCAAATGAAGTTTGAGTTACGGCGACTGGAAATAGAAGCCGACAAAATTGTCAGGCTCCGACGACTTGAGCTGGAGGCGCAAGTCCAGGCACCGCCCACACACCCTCCTGCTGCATCAGCAGCTTCGTCAGTCTCTTTGACTGCTTTTGATGTGAGTAAATGTATTTCCTTGGTGCCTGCTTTCAGGGAAGCAGAAGTTGATTCATATTTTTCTGCATTTGAGAGAATTGCTGGCGCATTGAATTGGCCCCGAGAGGTTTGGCCATTGTTATTGCAATGTAAATTGACTGGAAAAGCCCAAGAAGTTGTTGCTGCTCTCTCCTTAAAGGACAGCTTGAATTATGACACCGTGAAGGCCGCTGTTCTTCAGGCGTATGAACTTGTCCCTGAAGCTTACAGGCAGAAGTTTAGACAGCAGAGAAAGACTGCTGACCAGACTCATGTTGAGTTCGCTCATGAAAAAAGTCTTTTGTTTGATAAATGGTGTGCTGCGTCTAAAATCACAGACTTTGACTCCTTACGAGAACTGGTTCTTCTGGAGGAGTTTAAAAATCGTTTACCTGAAGGGTTAGTGATATACCTGAATGAGCAGAAAGCGGCCACACTTTCCTCTGCCGCATTGCTAGCGGATGAGTATGTGCTGACGCACAGAAGGTCACAGCATGTGGAAAAATTTCCCACTGGCCAGTTTGAACATAAGAGCGCAAATGAAATACGCACTTACTCTGTGAGAAAAACTTCTAATGTGAAAGAACCTGAGGTGCGGGAATGTTTTTATTGTCACAAACCTGGTCACCTCATTTCTGATTGTTTGTCTTTGAAAAGGAGAAACCAGAACAGACCCAGTCCACCTAAAGGTGTTGGATTCGTCCGGACACAGACCCACTGCAGAGACGTGAAAGCAGATAAGTCAAAGAATATTGATTCGTGTTTTGCACCGTTTATATTTAATGGTTCAGTCTCTTTAACAGGGAACACTAGAGATGAAGTCCCAGTCCGCATCCTGAGGGATACCGGAGGCTCCCAGACCCTCATATTAGCTGACGCGCTACCCTTTTCCCCAACCTCCTCATGTGGATACAATGTGGTAATCAGAGGAATAGAGATGGGATATGTCCCCAGACCAGTTCATCACGTGCACATTAAATCTGACCCAGTGAATGGAGTTTTCCCTGTGGCTGTGTGCCCAGAATTACCAATGAACGGGATTACAATGCTAATGGGAAATGATGTAACTGGAGGACGCGTAGTCCCAAACTTGGAGATTTTAGACACTCCTACAGCCGCTGTCCCCTCGACCCCTTCGGAAATAGAGATGAAACTGTATCCTGCTTGCGTGCTAACCCGTGCACAAGCACACAGGTATAACGAAGTTGATCTGTCGGACACTGTGCTTGCCCGCATGATTAGGGAAGAGATGCCCGGTAGTGGCATTGCAGCAAAAACTCTGAACCTGCGCAAAGAGGATGATTCTTCCCCAGATCCTAGTTCTGATTCGTTACCTGTCACTGGCGCCCAGTTGTTGGAGGCTCAAAAAGCTGATCCGACGCTGAAGAAATGTTTTGACAAAATAAATGGCGACAGTACCATTACGAACCCTCAGCACGCTTACGTCATAGAAAACGAAATTCTAATGCGTAAGTGGTCACCGTCTGGTTCGGGGGCGGATGAGTGGAGCGTGGTAAAACAGATTGTCATTCCACAACAGTTCAGACAAAAGGTAATTTCGTTGGCTCATGAAAGTAAGTGGTCTGGACACTTAGGCATAAAGAAGACATCCCAGCTGTTGCTGAAGCATTTCTTTTGGCCCTGCATGACCCAAGATGTGTTCCGTTTCTGTCGTAGCTGTCACGTATGTCAAGTTGCAGGAAAACCAAACCAAGTTATACCTCCGGCACCGTTATCCCCAATACCGGTGGTTGATCAGCTGTTTGATAAGGTAATTATAGATTGCGTTGGTCCCCTGCCCCGAACTAAAATTGGACATCAGTTTATTCTGACCATTATGTGCACAAGCACTCGATTTCCTGAGGCTGTCCCCCTCCGAAAAATCTCCGCTAAAGTTGTGATCAAAGCGCTAGCCCAATTTTTTTCTGTTTTCGGGTTACCAAAGGTTATCCAGACTGATCAGGGTACGAATTTTCAGTCCCGTTTGTTTCAAAATGTTTTTCGGTCGTTAAATGTCGAACATGTCACTTCGAGCGCTTATCATCCACAGAGTCAAGGAGCTCTGGAAAGGTGGCATCAGACCCTGAAGTCGATGCTACGTAAGTATTGTTTAGAGAATAAGACGTCATGTGATGAGGGTTTGCCGTTTGTTCTGTTTGCCGCTTGCGAAGCCACACAAGAATCATTAGGATTTAGCCCGGCGGAGCTCGTATTCGGACATACGCCCCGGGGTCCTCTCCGCGCTCTGAAAGAAAGATTCCTGTTGCCTGCTGAATCGAAAAATCGGAATATTAAAGAATATGTTAAACATTTTCAATCAAGGTTACAGCACGCAAACGACATAGCCCGGAAATTCCCTGCCGTCACCCAAAACAAAATGAAGACCCGTTATGACCGTTCGGCAGTAAAAAGAGAGTTCCAAATTGGAGACCAAGTCCTCATACCATTACCCACGGTGGGAGCTGCCCTGTCCACAAAGTATGAAGAACCATTTGATGTCTTGGCTCGAAAAGGAGAACACAATTACGTCCTTAGCACCCCAAACCGGCGCCGCAAAACCCGTCTTTGTCATGTTCACATGATTAAGCTGTATCACTCTCGCGACCCTGCACCAGAAACCCACATTTCTGCTGCACTGGTACCCGCGCTCGACGCTTCAGATAGTAAGGATGACGAAGATGGTCTCAAATCTGCTAACAGAGCTTGCTTAGCGGCACGGCTTTCCAACTCCGAGATGCTAAAGGAGTTATCTAACACACTTGATCATTTATCATCTGAACAAAAAGATGATTTACTGTCCCTAATTAATGAGTATTCGTGGTTGTTCGGAGATGTACCCTCGCAAACCACCGTATTGACACATGACATAGATGTGTAAAGCAATAAAGCAGCATCCATATCGGGCCTCTCCTGTTAAGAGACAATTGATGAAACAAGAAACTGAGTATTTGATGCAGCATGGGTTAGCTAAGCCCAGTTGCAGCCCGTGGAGTTCACCCTGCCTCGTGGAGACTAAACCTGATGGGTCTCCCAGATTTATCACCGATTACCGCAAAGTAAACTCTGTTACGGTAATGGATTCTTTTCCTCTTCCCAGGATCGACGACTGCGTCGACAACATAGGTGGCGCTCGGTACGTGACTAAGCTGGATCTATTAAAGGGTTACTGGCAAGTACCATTAACAGAACGTGCTTCTGACATTTCAGCTTTTGTTACCCCTGACGCCTTCCTCCAGTATACTGTGATGGCTTTTGGGATGTGTAATGCCCCCGCCACCTTCCAAAGGTTAATGAACACTACTCTAGTTGGTCTTCCAAAGTGTTCAGTGTATTTAGATGACCTCGTGGTGTTCTCAGATACGTGGTTAGAACACATACAAACTTTAAGAGAGGTATTCACTCGTTTGGCCAAGGCCTCGCTCACCCTTAATCTGGCTAAGTGCGCCTTCGCACAAGCCACTGTAACATATTTGGGTCGACAAATCGGTGGAGGTAAAGTCAGACCGGTCGACTCAAAGGTAAACGCCATCCAGAACTACCCTGCCCCAGTCACTCGGCGTGAACTCCGCCATTTTCTCCGTGCTGCCCTCCAAGCCTGTATTAACTGTTTTGGGGTTGTACGAGCATATCTTTACCGTTTTCATGTCTTTAAGAAAGAGCAGACTTTTCAGAGGGCATTTACATTGTAATGCTTCTAAATCCAACCACACTGTGGAAGAATTTGTATAAACCCAATCTCGCACATACAGTAAAAGAGAACTCAGCTGATATTTTCTTAGGTCCGGAAGATCCAAGCCTCCTATATGACTGGGAAGCTGTAATATTGACATTTTGATGAGTGCCCTTATTTTGCACCATATAAAGGAGCTGAACCAGCCCTTTATTTTTTGGATCAGCCTATGAGTGAACAGAATTGGGATCATTGTCATTGGATAAAGTAGACGAGGAAGAATATTCATTTTAAGAGCGAGATCCTGCCTAGCCATGATATAGGAAGGCAGTTCCAGTGATCAAGGTCCTGTTTTATTTGGTCAAGTAATGGAGCAAAGTTAGCCTTAAACATTTGGTCAAAACAAGGTGTAATAAATATACCAAGATATACAATGCCTGCCAGGGACCACTTAAAGGGAGAACTGGGAATCTGATGTTGTTTTCCCAGGGGCATAGCCTCAGACTTGGAGAAGTTGATTTTATAGAGAATAAACTAAACTAGTTAATAACTGTAGTAACATGAGACTGTTGGGTTGGATAAAAACAACAAAACATCATCTGCGTAGAGTGAGATTTTATGGGACTTCTGCTTGGTGTCGATCCCAGTTACAGTAGGATCACTTCGAATTGCCTCAGCCAGTGGTTCAATAGCAAGAGTGAATAAAAGGGGCGAGAGGGGGCAGCCCTGTCTGTCCCCTCTCCCAGCCTTAAAATTTTTAGATCTGAGTCTATTAGTAAAGATTGCTGCCTGAGGACAGTTATAGAGGACTTTAGCCCATTTGATAAAAACTGAGCTTATCCCGAACTGTTGAAGAGCATAAGGCAAATAAGACCACTCAACACGGTCAAATGCCTTTTCCACGTCCAAAGACACTACAAGGCCATCCACTGTGTGTTGTTGACATAGCTGAATCGCATTTAAAAGACGTCTGACATTATTAGAAGAACTGCGACCTTTAATAAAGCCTGTCTGGTCAACATTTATTACATGGGTTAAGAGGCTTTCCAGGCATGTTGCAAGGATTTTTGACAGTATGTTAAGATCGACATTAAGTAATGAAATGGGTCTATAAGAGCCACAATTTTCTGGACATTTTCCTTTTTTAAGAATCAAAGATATGTTAGCCTCCCTGAGGGAAGGGGGGAGGATACCAGCACTAAATGAGTCATATAACATATCTAAAAAGGGTCTTGCTAGTAAATCCTTAAACTCTTTATAGAATTCTGATGTGAGTCCATCAGGACCTGGTGCCTTTCCATTCTGAAGTGATTTAATGGCCTTTTGCACTTCAAGTTATGATATTTCTACATTCAAACAGGTCTTTCGATCATCTGACAAATTAGAAAGTTTAATTTTGGAAAAGAAATTTCCATTAAAGGTTGTGCATTTTCATTTTGCTCAGATGAATATAAATTTTGATAAAACTGTAAAAAAGCCTTATTAATCACCTCATTGTTTGTGGAGCAGGAACCATTCCCATCAGCAATTGAAGCGATTGTGTGGGAAGCACCTCTTGTCTTAGTTAGGTAAGAAAGGTATTTGCCTGGTTTATCCCCATGTTCACATAATTTTTGTCTGGCAAATTTAATTTTGTCTGTGGCATTTTGAAGTCAGTAGAGTGTTCCAACACCATCCGAGAGGACCGGATGGTGTTGATTTCTTTCAATCTGGATGAAGAGGGATTTTTAAAATATTGTTTTTCTGCTAAGCTAAGCCTCTTCTCTAATATGTTTTGTTGCTCTATGACTCTACGCTTTTTGCTGGTTATGTATGAAATTATTAGTCCTCTACCAAAAGCCTTAGCCATTTCCCAGAGCAGAGATGGATTACAGTTTTTCTCAAATGCTAAAACACATTTCACAAATGTTTCCTCCATGTTCCCCAATGCCTAAACACAACACCCTTTTCTTAAGCTACATAAACACAACCACACCTTTGAACTTCAAAGCTCTAACTTCTACACCAAAAGAGCAGCTCGAAGCTTTCAAACATGTAAACACTATACACGTCATTACACACTACAGCAAAACAGTTGAAAACACAATGCTCAATTTGTGAGACGGGTCTTTGTTTCATAACTGCCAATGCATATTTTTAGAAACTTTACAGTAACAGATCTTCTTAGATCTCTGCAGAGGATTAGGCATTTAGATTTGTGAGTTTCATATGAAGAGTATAAATCTATAGAAAATACTGCATGTACACTACTGTAACACTACTCAATGCAGAATCTATTGCACACAACAGTACTCTTGAAAACATGATCAGGGTGTGAAGGTTTTTTATTGACATTGTCCCAAATGATCACATAAATGTGATGTGCAGGCCCGGGATGGTGTTGGCAGAGCAGGAGGATGTCTCTTAGTTCCTCTAGAAAGTTGAGGAGACGTTGGGTGTTGTAAGACCCAAGGACAGCATGCCGGTGGACAAGCCCTGATAATGCTGGCCACGGTGAACCTACTCAGGTTTGGACAGACTCTTAGCCCTGCCACAGCCATTGTCATGCCATGGACAATGACATGGTCAATGACTGTTGCTCGCATCTCGTCCGTAATGATGGTGCGAGGTTGTCCTGCTCTCCGTCCTGGACCTCCTCCTCTCCCCCCTGCATCTTCTCCTCTCCCTTGTTGGCCTGCTCCTCTTCCTCCTCTGACTCGAATTCCTCTTCCCCTGACTCTGCCTTCATCCATTTGGTTTGTTTGGGATCTTCAGCAAACTGTGCACTCTGAACTTGCTTTTATACATGTGGTCACAGCATTACCAACAAGTGTCTTCAATTTTGAGTTGTTGTGTGTAATGAATGACGCCAGGTGTGTTCATTGTGTTCAAATATTGCTGACTGTGGCAAGCATTTTGCATCTTATGAGCTTTCATTTGAGAATATGAGCAAAGTTCTTTGGCAACTTGTGTTTTAGAAAGGAAAAATGTGTTTAGATTTATGCGAACGGAGGATTGTGTTTTGTGAATTGTGTCTTCATGAGAAATGTGTTTATGATATTGGAAAATGATGGCTAGATTTAGTAAATGTGTTTAGACAACTGGTCATTTGGTTTAGGGGATTGGCTTTTGTGTTTTAGCATTGGAGAAAAACTGTAATAGCTGTAGGTGAGTTAACAGTAAGAAAATGTTTAAATTCGGTCATAAAAGATTCCATAAATTTATTATCTTTTAAAATGAAAGGATTTAATCTCCAGTATTCACTTTGCCCTAGGGCATTTTTAGGGACAAAGTCCAAGTAAACTGCCGCATGATCGGATATAACAATATTTCCAATTTTGCAAGAGACCACATGGTTTAAAATAACTTTAGGCACAAAAAAATGATCGATGCGAGTGTGGCATTTGTGTGGATTGGATAAAAAGGTGTACTCCTTGTCAACAGGGTGGAGCTTACTCCATACATCCAGAAAACCGACCTCTTCCATAACGTTAGACACCTGCTCTGTTCGTTTGGGAATTGAGAATCATGTCATATTTCACAAGGTTTTAAGTTGAAAAACTGCAAGTATATTTGGTTTAGTTGTTGAATACAAATTTAAATAAAGAGTGAGATCAATGAAAATAATACAGTATTAAGATTTGAATGGGCACCGGATCGTTTTGTACTGGAAAATTTTGAATAAATATTAATGCAATATTTTTCATCATGATGATTTTAGGTAATTACCAAACTACAAAGATTTATTGATTATGTTGTGTGTGCTTAAGTTAGTAGAATTACAATACAGTAAAATATCAAAATTGGGTTTTACTTTAAATAATTTGTGATTCATGTGATAAAGTTGAACTGTGAGAGCATTGGAGATATTTTGTTCAATAATTTAAATGCAGTTTTAAAGTACAGCAGTTCAATGCAAAAAACCTGATGAAGGGCCAAACCCTGACTCCTCAGTGTTGCTACTGGAATTTCAGGTAAAAAAACACTGATGTGTGCATATTTACATAGTTTGTTTTTGGGGCACAGAGGAGTATTTCTCCTGCTCCGGTGTTATGGTGATAATGTCACGGTCATCACGGGAACACGCACAGCTGACAAGCTAAATCTACATCATTGTAGGAATTTCTGAGTTGTGTTATGGTTTAAAATGGATCCATTTTTCTCTTTTGATTCTATTAACATCAACATGTTATGTGAGAGCTGAACTTGAGTGACACCACTGAATAACACTGTCTCATCAGGACATTTAAAAAGTTTCACTTTCCTTCTGTGTGTGTGTGTGTGTGTTTTTTTTTTTGTTTTTTTTTGTTTGCTTGTTTGCTTTTTTTTTGTTAATTTGTTTTTCATCACAGCATTTCTGCATGTCAATCTGGAAATTGTTATAGTATTTCAAAAATTAAGATTATTACAGTAATCTGATTACTCCCAGATAACTGATTTTGATTGTCAAGTAAATGGACTCAATGTTTTATAAACATAGTCATCTGAGAATATTTAATAAAATGTTTAATATTTAATAAAAATAGGTGTTGCTACACAGTTAGCTGTAAATGAATTGATATAGAATCGAATCAGATTTCATCAAAATCTAATAGAAATAGGCTGCTATGAATCAAATTGATTCAGGAAATTAGTGACGATACCCAGCCTTATTCATGAGGCTTCATCTGGCCGTCACTACAATTCAGTTTCATTGGCTGTGGAGGCCTGAGGCAGATGGTGTTATTATTAGACCCCACAATGTGCTTATTAGACACCTAGTAGGTGATGGCATATTAAACATCTAGTGAAGCTCAGTAGATGGTGCACAAAGAACGTGATTACTGTCTGGTCTAGCATTCCAGAGTGTTTTGTTCCTGCTACACATTTCAAGCGTCTGCTCCAGCTGCACCCGACTGCATCACTCCTGCTCTTCCTCTTCCTGCTCCGAGCCTGTCGCCTGCCACGCCCCACACCTGGTAGTAAAGGAGGAAACATGGGCCAGTTGCTCTCCTCCTCCCCAGGTACACAGGTGATGCTAATCACTGAAATGGTACACAAGGAAGGAGGTGTAGGGTGGAGAGCACATTTCAGAATCGGTATCGCTCTTCATCTGTCAAACGGCTGCTGTGCGGATCATGAAAGTGACTGAATCCTGCCTTGAGTATTCACACCTGCTGACAACCAGCATTCAACATGCCCCCTCTCACCCCACCCCTCCTCCACTTTAAATATATAGTCCAGTTCAACCCAATTCTCTGTATACATTTAGAATCCTGGTAAATTAATAACTGTTCATTTAAGCAAATTCATAAAAATAAATTGCCTGGCAAGGGAAACCAATGTCTTCTCATATATGTAATCCTCATTCTCAAGATGCATGGGGTGGCAACTAACAGTGGAGAGAAAAAACTCCCTTTAAACAAGAAAAAACATTCAGTGGAACCAGAACCGTGAACCATCTGTCTCGACCGGTTGGCAGTGGAGAGAACAGGAAAGAGGAGTCAACAAGAACCCTGAATCTAAGTCTGGGGTACCTGCTGAGAAAGAAAAAAGATAAACAAGTTAATGATAGTAATAATTTCATATATGCATACATGAAAGAGGTGCTTAGTGCATCATGCAATGTCCCCCAGCTCATAGGTGTATAGCAGCAGAACTAAAGGGATACCAAAGGATCTAAACCAGCCAGTTGAATGCCTGATCTTTGTGTGTTTGTTTCCTGAACCCAAACCGGGAGCTGGTTTCACAGAGAGGGGTCTGACAACTGAAGTTGTTACCTCCTATTGTACTTTTAGAACCAGAAGTAAACCTGCAGTCTGGGAGTGAAGTGCTCTGCTGGGAAAATATGAACAATAGGGTGTTTAAAATCCAATTGAGCTTGGTCACTAAAAGCTTTATATGTGAAGAGGAGAATTTTAAATTCTATCCGGGGCTTAACAAATGCATGTTTTTTTTTTGTTTTTTTTTCTTACAAATCAGTGAGAAACATTAAGTCTTTAATAAATAACTGCAAGTTTTTGCTTTAAAAAGCTACATTTAAAATTTTTCTCAGAGCCTGTATCCATATTAGTAACAGATGTTCACCAAATCTCTTTTTTTCTTCTACAAACTTTATCAAGTCAGTTTTTAAAAGTTTTTTTATTTTTTTTCATTTATTTATTTTTTTTAATAATGAACGTGAAATATAAAAAGACAAATATTGCTTATTCATACTATATTTGAATCATGGGCGTTAACTTAGGGCGCTTGTTGCTGTCTTTAGCTCCAACAGATGTTAATTACTATTTAATGCACAACTGAATTGGCAAATAGAAAAGTTACAAATAAAATTTGTTTATTATTTAGCCATCATGGTGCAGTTGTATCCACAGCACTGTTCTATGATGCTGCTATTAATATTACTCTGAGAATGATACCTACTAGAGATTTCTCATATCACCAGAAGACCTTATGGAGCAGATGAACTGATTTTAAAAAAACCTCTGCAGAATTTTGCATGAGGGGGAACATAAATGTCCTCAAAGTGTCATGGTTCATGTTCTGCCAGAAATCTAAAGATTTGCTTATTCTATCAGGTTCCTTTGTTCCACCTGGGCTTCCCTGATTGCTCCCTATCCTCACCTACTCAGCCTATTTAAAGTCTCTCCAGTCTGTCCTTCCCTGCCAGATTATCGACAGCTTTGTGCCAGTAGATGTCCAGCGCTCTTCCCATGTGCTCATTTATTTCCATGGTGTTGACCAAGTTCACGTCCTGGGATTACTCCCGACATTGCCTTACCCATGACGGATCTCTCCTGCCTTCTGGATATCAACCCAACATCAACGTCATCAACCTCTGACTTCTCTATCCTAAAATCTGCCTTCCTGTGTTTGACCATTGCCTGTTCATTCACAGTGTTTCTGGATCTTGGGCTGGAGTTTTAACTGTGGATTTTTTTGCAGAGGCTACATCTTCCTGTGTGATCAGGTTGCCTCACCAGGGTCCTCTACCAACCACCATTTTCAAACTGTTCAATAAATCCATTCCTTTAAATGCTTAGTCCTGTGTTGTGTCTGACTTTTCAGGTCCTCAGTGTTGCCTGTTACACAAAGTTGCCTTAATTCTTTACCTCTGTATACCCTGATATGAATCATTAAAAAATTAGCTTATTTAACAGATAGATTTAATTAAGAGGAAAATGATTTCCCTGTTAAACAACAAGACAAACAACATATTGTGGAGCCAATGACCATATTTAGGCGTGTGCTTAGCAGCATAAATTTAAATACAAATCAAGTCAAACTGTTTTTTTTCTAAACTTTTGTTAGCATTCTTGATGAAAAGCAGATGCTTAGCACCATGAATTTAATGAATATTCATGCAAGGAGCTCTAAGCAGGCCAGCTTCTGTATTACCTGCAGCTCTTTGCTCTGCTTTTTTGTATGTATCATTCAACACTGTTCAGATTGTCTGTCAACAGAAATACCTGATCATAAAAAGCTAATAGCTGCTGCTGCTTTAAAAATCCAGCTGATGTTTTTACAACATCATTCAGGCCTGATTTGATTCCTTAAAAATCACAGTATTTATTTTCTTATTATATTTCAATGAAATTTTGGTGATATATTGTATCACTGAGAGATTATCAAAAAAACACCTGAGTGCCTTAATGCTGTTTGAATTAAGTTACAAATTTCAGTGTTAATTAAATTTGTTTGCATCTGGACAATAAATGTATAAAGTGCCTGTTTCATTTATTTATTTTTTTATACATAATGCTCCAATAAGCTTCTTATTTCTTAAATTTTCTTTCTCTGAAAAGTCCTTAAGGGGTTTGTGGTGATGTTTGGATTCATTGTGAAAGAGGCTGAGAACCAGAGAGGAACACAATCAGAGAAATGTCTCCATTAAATGTGCAGAGGCAAAAAACAAAAGGTGTGCTACCAGGAGCCATGTCTGCCTCCGTGTCCCTGCATCTCTCGCCAGTACCTTAACATCAGAGATGGCAACTTTTCGTGACACCGGCTGCAGCCATTTGGACCCAATCAGTGATGCCGCTTTGCGTGGATGTTCAGATGCAGCTTGTGTGTGTGAATGTGTGTCAGCGCTGGTTTGACTAGATTGGGGTTGTCAGCTGTTGTTTAAAAAAGGGTGATAATTGGACAAGGTGTCAAGACCCCACCTCGGGGTCTTTTTCTGCTTTTATAGTTCATTATTTTGTTTCCCTTTAGCACCTGTCACATTTGCTTCAGCCTACAAGGCAAATGCTGTGCTTATGAAGGGCAATGTGAGGAACTCGAAGAGTTGCTGTTTTCTCATGGGAACACGTTGCCAGGAAACAACAAGAGTACACGAACAAGTTTTAGACCTCAGTTTGCTGCCACAAAGTACTGTCTATTTATCTTACTTATAAAGACAGAGAAATGTATTACTACCTACACCTGAAAAAAAAAAGAAAAAAAAAAAACAAGAATGGAAAAAAAATCATGTGGTTTTCAGTCAAACTTTAAGTGGCTGTCATGGAAAATATCACACAGTCGCTTGAAACACTAGACTAAAAAGGCTTGATTGATTTTGTAATTCAGTCAGAAACCAAGCAGAGCCGTTTTAGCATTCCACCCAGGTGCTTCATGAATAATCTAATTTCTCTCCCAACTAATCATGGGTTTGCTTCATACCCCTGGCGCTAGTAGGGTCCCTCCTCATCCCCACCTTGATTTTGCCTCCACAGTGGGCTGCTCTGCACTTTCAACAAAATGTCTGAACCAAGATTATGGAAGAAATATTACTGAGCGCCGGGCCATCCATCATCAGGGCTGCCCAGGCTATGAAATACAGGCAGGTCCCTACCAACAATGAGTCCTATCTTGTATGTTAGACCTCGTGCTTGTGTATTTATCACCTAAGCGACTGCACAACGTGTGATTCATTGAACAGTCTTGCTGATACAACATTCTGACTACATCCCTGGCCAGTTGGTCTGCTGCTTTATCTATGATAATGCTCCATGCCTGTTTTTGCCTCTGCACCCTCACAGAAGGATCTGCATTCTCTGAGCGTTCTTTCTTTTGTTCTCATCTCACTACCACTGTATTTGTGCTTGTGAAAGAGTGTTGTGGTGTTGGTGTCCTTAGGTCTTTAGGTCAGTGAGGCCTGACGCCTAAAGGGATATGTGTGTCGGCATTAGTGGGAAAAAAACCGGAGATGCCTCCGATGTCTTTCAATAGGAACGGTAACTACTGTCTGCAGGCTTGTATCAAAAAGCAAGGGTTTACTTTGATAAGCAGGTGAAAACAACTGCCTGCTCCATTTTTTTTTAACTTAGAGATGTAGCACTAGCACTGAATCTTCAGTTTAATTCTATCTTGTTATATAATATTTTACACTAAAAAACTGATAAAACACAGAATTTATATTTACAGTAATATTGATTGGTCTCATTTTTCAGTCCTCACATCTGACTTTTATTGTTATTAAAGTTAGCTAAAGCGTCTGCCCCTGGAGTTACGCTCCGCCATGGACCTGCTCCTGTTTAAAGCCAGGTTGAAAACCTATTTTTTCAGATCAGCCTTTGACACAAAAGAGTGGTGTCACTTGTGAAACAAACTGATCATGTGTGTACTATCTTCTTATTCATGTTTTGTATCTCTGTCCAGCACTTTAATCGACTAGGGTTGTTATAAAGCGCTTTATAAATAAAATTTGATTGACTGAGTGATAATAAGGCCGTAAAACCCTTAAAAATGCTGTAACACAGGATGCATCATGAATTCAGCGTAATCATTATCAGAAGACAAAGTTTCTGAATAAATCAGTTAATGAATATTATTTCAGATTATTAAAGGGGCGCACTTAGTGTCATCAGAGCCACATCAGCCTCATCACTGGCAGCCAATAAACAATTACAGTTTTTCTCTATTGCCAAAACACAAAACCCAGTACTCTAAACCAAATGACCAGTTGCCTAAACACATTTAGTAAAACTCCCCCCCTTTTGCCACAACCACAAACACAATTCACCTGTAGACACTGTTCATAAAACCCATCCCCTTTTTCTCAAAACTCAAAACAAAAATTGCCGTGCTAAAACACATTTTGCATATAACTCTGCTCCAATATGCATTGTGAAGCTCATGTGATGCAAAATGCTACCCACAATCAGCAAAACTTGAACACAATGACCATACCTGGTGCCAATCAGTAAACACAACGACTCATAATTGAAAACACCTATTGCAAATGATGTGACCACACCTATATAAGTCAGTGCAGTTTGCTGAAAGTTCAAAAACAAAAATGGATGATGAAGACAGAAGAAGAGGAGTTTGTGTCAGAGGAGGGAGAGGAGTTTGTGTCAGAGGAGGGAGAGGAGTTTGTGTCAGAGGAGGCAGAGGAGTTCGTGTCAGAGGAGGCAGAGGAGCGGGCCGAGGAGGGAGAGGAGCAGGTCAAGGAGGCAGAGGAGCGGGCCGAGGAGGGAGAGGAGCGGGCCGAGGAGGGAGAGGAGCGGGCCGAGGAGTGGGCCAAGGAGGGCGAGAAGCAGTCCAAAGAGGAGCAGGCCAAGGAGCGAGAGGAGAAGGAGGGCAAGCAAGACAACGCATTTTCATTACAGATGAAATGAGAGCAACAGTCATTGACCACGTCATTGTCCACGGCATGACAATGACCGAAGCGGGACAACGAGTCCAACCAAACCTCAGCAGATTCTCAGTGGGCACCATTATTCGGGCCTTCAGAGAACACAACAGGTACTGTATGTAGTAGTTTTTTAGTCACTACACTAGATATTCACAGTATACAGTAGTATAGTGGAGTGCACCTACATACAGACAAGTGCAATCATGGTTACAGTAAAAGTGTGTACTGCAAGGACCATTTCTGACCAAATGACTATGTTTGTTTCTCTAGAGTTGAAAGATTGCCATTTGCAGGTGGGAGGGCTTCCAGATTCACACCAGCCCAAGAGGTCCTCATTGTGGATATGGTTCGGGAGAACAATGTGATCAGACTACGGGAGATACGGGAGAGGATCATTGGTGACAATTTGAACTTTCCGACCATTGACAATGTCAGCCTGACAACCATAGACAGAGTCTATATACTATACAATACTATACTGTCGTACTGTAATGTGCTCTATTGACTGTCTTTCTGAACACCTGAAAACGCTATTTGTTTCCACAGAGGATGTTCCAGTTGGAGTCCATGGCCAGACCCCATGAATTTATATTTGTGGATGAGGCTGGCTTCAACCTCACAAAAAGGAGGAGGAGAGGCCGTAACATCATAGGACAGAGAGCTATCGTTGATGTGCCCGGCCAACGTGGAGGAAACATCACTCTCTGCGCTGCCATGAGTTCTAGAGGGCTTCTCCACCGGCATGCTGAACTTGGTGCCTACAACACTGAGCGTCTCCTCACCTTCCTAGGAGAGCTCAGAGATGTTTTGCATGACAATGACCACCTGAATGCTCGGCCAGCAGATCACCACGACCAGCAGATTCCTGGGCCAGCTGATCTTCCCATATACGTCATCCTCTGGGACAATGTTAGCTTCCATCGCAGCATCCAGGTCAGAGAGTGGTTTAACATCAATCAGCAATTCATTAATGTGTGTCTGCCACCCTACTCTCCGTTCCTAAACCCAATAGAGGAGCTCTTCTCAGCATGGCGGTGGAAGGTCTATGACCGCCAACCTTACACTAGAGAGAACCTTCTCAGGGCTATGGACCTGGCCTGTGATGATGTGGCTGTGGAGGCGTTCCAAGGCTGGGTGCGGCATGCCAGGGCATTCTTCCCACGTTGTTTGGCTATGGACAATATTGCCTGTGACGTTGATGAGGTCCTGTGGCCCGACCCAGCCCGACGACGTGATGCCTCTCCATGATTTCGGTGTCAACATACAACATACTGTGTCAATTTTCAACGTACTGTAATAAAAGAAATCGCACCCTGAACATTGTGTTCTCAATTGTTACTGTACAGTATCTATTGTGTGTAATGGATCCTCCATGGAGTTTAGTACTCATTTTTGCATTGAGTTGTGATATTACTGCATTTTCTGCATTATGTAACTATTCCCATGAAATGCACAAATCTATAGAAAATGCCCAAAACATATTTGAGAATAAATAAGGGTTGCTCAAATGCATCCTGGCAGTTGTGAAACTGTAAAAAGAACAGTCTCACACTGTGAAAATTGTGCTTTCAATTTTTTTGGTAATGTGGTTAATGATGCTCAGTAGTGTTTACATTTTTGCAGGCCTTGAGTGGTATTTTGGTGTCAGAGTTTGCTTTTGAGCATATGAGCAACTGTTTTGGTGTGATGGGTTTGCTTTTGAGCATATGAGCAACTGTTTTGGTGTGATGGGTTTGCTTTTGAGCATATGAGCAACTGTTTTGGTGTGATGGGTTTGCTTTTGAGCATATGAGCAACTGTTTTGGTGTGATGGGTTTGCTTTTGAGCATATGAGCAACTGTTTTGGTGTGATGGGTTGGTTTTGAAAAGAAACTGTGAGGTTTAGTGTACGTAGCTTTAGAAAAGTGTTTTGTGTTTAGAGTTTTGTGAAAAGTGAGGGCAGTATCGTGAAATGTGTTTAAGCAATAGAGAAAAACTGTAGTTTGTGCCACAGATTGATAACTAGAAGCACTCAGAGAGCGCAGACCTCCGCCAAGCAATAGTCACTCACATGAGAAAATCCCCAAAAAACCTAACAGCCCACCTAGTAACCGCTACACTTAGAACCTTCTTAATTACAAGATCCAGAATATCAACATGAGCCAGGTCAAACAATGTCAGATTAAAAAATCTTCTATAATGTCATCTTGTAATATTTTTTTCTTCCTTTTTTTTGCCAATCTGATGAGTTAGAAGCTATAATGGCAACATTATCCCTATCTCCCAATAGTAAAGAATCCTTAAAAAAATTTCTAAATCCAGACGGTGATCCGGATCATCCCCAAAATGTAATGACTTTACTGACATTTCCTGAAAATTTTATCAAAATCCGTCCATAACTTTTTGAGTTCCCCTTCGGTCAGTACACTTGGTACAACACATAAGTATGGGGATTGTGCCCTTGCGAGACCCACCCAAAGACATTTTTTTCAACACAACAAACCATTTTCAGTCAATCGTTTAGCCCATTAACTGGCTAAGTTGTTCTTTTCCCCATTGTTTAGCGCTGTTACATGTTTAGTGTAGCTAACAATTAGCTTGTTTAGTTCACTAACATGCTGTTGATCCCGTGTTCTACAATGGTCTCGGAGACAAAACACAAAACCCCCAGCAGGTCTCGCAAAGCTGGTACTTCTTGTCCTTTCCCTGGTGAGTGTGGGTTCTTTCTCTCAGAGACAGATACACACAACACTTGCCCAGTGTGTCTCGGCATGTTGCACAGAAAAGCAACACTTGCTAACCTCAAGTCTTGTGAGCATTGTCACAGATTTGGCAGGTCAACCCTGGAGAGATGTATGACATTCTGTAAATTGTTCGGTGATTCAGCAGCAGCCAGGGACCCCCTGCTGTTTGAGACCCTCGGGCCACTAGAAGAAGAGGAACATGGTGATATGGAGGATGAGGCTACTGTGCCAGCTTGGGGCAGACAGATGGTAAAGTTTCACTGGAAGATTCAGGTGGTTTCTCAGAGGAAGAAACCGCGGCTGAGGCGCAGGAGGATTGGGAGGACCCGTCGGAATCTTTTGGTGCCATTTTGGCACTAGTGGAGTCGGTCCCACGTTGGCCCTCACAGAGCTGTTATGCAGACCAAGGCCAGGTGTCTTGAGGTCCCGTGGCTAGCTCGGCCACCATGTCAGCTTCAAACCAGACTCACAAGGAACTTTTTTTTTCCTGAAGTAGCAAGCTATGGTGTAACACAAGTTTCCTGTCTTTCCAGAACTTGTAACAGAGTTTAAACATTCCTGGGCATCCCTAAAGGCCCTGCTATCCCTTTCATTACCCCAGTTATTGGCTCTGGAGGAGATGGAATCTGCTGGGCTTGCTAACATTCCTCCCATGGATAAAACGCTGGTGGTCCACCTGGCACCTAAAGCTAATGAATCTACAGGCAAACCCATTTTTCAGCTTCCTAGCTGGAGAAAATTTATCTGGTTCAAGAGCTAACAGCCCGCACACTAAATACAGAGTCTATGCAGCAGGTATACCAAGCTGAAAAATATCTGCAGGAGGCACTTTTGGCTAGGGTGAACCCAACTGGATTGCTGGATGAGGTCTGTTGCGGGGCCAACTTCATTCCACAACTGTCAAGTACTGATGCCATAGCCTTGGGTAAGAGTATGGTGGAAGCGTTTGTGGCTCAGCGATACCTCAGGTTCACGTTAACAGAGCTGCCCAAGAACCAGTGCTCAGTTTTTCTTTACATAACTGTTGATATTTCAGCTATTTCAGCTGGTTGGACAAGCTTTGGAGAAGATCCAAGCTCGCTGATTTCTAGATACAGTACGTGTGTGAAGAGGATGGCTCAAGCATTTGAGGCACTGCTCAACTACAAAACCCAGCAGGACAGCCCGCCCAGCACTCAGCCTGCAGCTGAAAACAAACAAAGTTAAAAGAAAGACTTCCAGCCCAGCCAGCTGCCCCACAACATGAATAATCTAAAGTGTATTTATTCAGCCCAAAAAATAGTTTGCCACCTGCAGGAATTTGATCACAGATATTGTAAAAGTTTCCACTTGTTCTTTCTCTTTTAGGCCAATTTCATCTATTCCCTGCTCTACTAAATACGACCATTTTTTCCACCTTTTTTATCAGAATTCAATTAATGTTTCCCAGGTAGCAACGGTAGCAGTAGCAACTGAAAAGAGAGGGATCTGAATAGACAAATATCTTAAAATGTAACCTATCATAACATATTATCATGTCCGTGCAACATCAGCATAGTAGGACTAAATTACAATTACTTTTTAATGTATTAAATGCCCCAAGAACAGAATCTGTCATAAAAACAAGCAAATCTGACCATCTGACTCTGCCGGTTAGGCTCAGTCAGATGGCTGTTGGGTCGCTCACTTGTATCAATTACTTCTAATCAGATCTATTTATCTGTATCTGTGGCAAGGGTTTCCACTTACTGTGGAGTGAAAAGCTGTAAGGGCATATTGTTTTAAAAGGATGACTCTTCTGGCTGCTTTTAGCCAACAGGACAGATGCTATTTCCTCGCTTGTTGACTATAACCAAGCTTTTTGATGCTGTTATAACAACTGCATGCCTTCCTGGACTTGCTTTGGCTACTTTCCTTCCCAAGTTCATTATGCACCCAATCTGTGACAGAGTACATTAGTTCTACAGACTACAGCTGCCAGCCCCAGTAATCTAATAGTAATGTATAAATTCCTTCTGGCAGGCCAATAAAACTCAGATTAGTTTCTCTGCAAAGGTACACTGATGCAGCAGTTGACAGACATGTGAAGAAAGCATTAGCATATCATCGGCACTGGTTCTCTAGGGATAGAGGTGCTCGGCATTTTCCCGTCACCTCCCCAGTCTTCATTACTATCCACACACGGAAAAGCACTGATTTTGTTAACAACCACTTGATTTAATACATGCTCTGTGTGACTGGGATATCCCATGAGTTCATCAGCAATGCAGCTGGTGGGAAAAGGGAAAAAAACAGAAGGTATCAAATGGATTATGTAAATCAGGCAAAATCTGCTTTATGTTGTTGTTTTACCCTGAAATCTGTAAACCTTATTAGTGTTTTTTCTTTTGGTCTTCTTGTTTTGGTAGTTAGGAGACAGTGATAAAGACAAACAATGCAAAGTTAGCTTTGCAGGCTGGAATTAAATTAAGTGGAAATGGGACTAAAGTACATCTTTGCTCTTTTGCATTATTCATAAGGAAGAAAAACACATATCTCTATGTGCAAACATGAATATATGTTTCTTCACGGCTCATCTGTCACAAGTTAAATGTTGGAAACCACTGCTGAATATCAGCTGTGTTAGAATGCAGTCGTTTCAGATGAATAATGTCTTAGTTTGTTATCAAGAGTTAAAACTAAGACAGAGTGACTGACCTTAAAATAAGCACATAAAGATTATGATCTGCACCATTTAAGAGGTTTCACAGTGTGTCAGTCAGCCTCTTGAGATGGTGGGAGGTAAAACAATGTTTTGTAGACACCAATCTACTCTCTCAAGGTGACTCACACCTACACTCAGTATTAAACCCCCAGCCTCAAGGCCCGCTCTATATTCATGACATAAACACATACCTAATATTTGAGAATAGTTCCTATCGTAAACAGTGGTTTCCCTCACACCACTGGCACCTTTATTGATCTGTATGCAATAAGGGAGCATAAAACTACCTCTGGAAATGAGATTTTTATACAACAGAATATATGCCGGCTGAAATCACATTAGCTTAGAACATTCATGACACTTTTTTAAACAAAATCTTAAATTAAATCCCAGTCCTGCGGGTGTTGCTGTTTTCCAAGTTTAAACCTCATCCCGATCTTCAGCAACTCAAAAAGAAATTTTTGTCCTTGGGAGGGGGCGGGGGTGGGTGAAGATTGTGGCTCTCTTATTTCCCTATAAGTGAAATGACTTTATGGCAGGATGGTGCATTTGACTGAAATATTTGACTGGACGCTGCTACAGGTTTCATTTTGCAAGCTGACAAACTCACAGAATGAAGCCCTGCTGCTTCAGATGGTGAACGTAATATATCAGGAGCACAAAATGATAACCATGTTTTGTTCTTGGAGGAAATATTTCCCATCAATATACTCTCCTCGAATGCTCTCATTTTCTCCACATCATTCTGGGTGATGTGGATCCTGCCTTCAATCAAATGTCTTTTGTACTTGCACACTCATGCTGAGAGTTTGCATTTGTATTCGTACATATTCAATGCACAGGGAAGCCACTTGTGTGGCGCTCATACAAGATAATGTATTTCTGTGTGACTCCATTTGAGGGAAAACAGATAAATGAACCACATGATTGACTTCAACTGTTTTCTGATTATTTCTGACTGACTGCTGGCAATTGTCCCAATCAAACAAATGTGAGTTTGTGATTTTTGCCATGTGCTTTGTGTGCAAGGTTAGCAGTCAATACGAATAAAATACCTTCTTTTTGTGGAGAGTTTTGGCTACATTTTCCATTTTACTAAGGCAAAATATCTCATGATTGTTACATTATCAGCTTGGGAAAACCTGCGTGTCCAAAATGATGGTTTTGGGGTGGGTTCTGGGTTAAAACTGCAGCAGGCTCTTCACAGAGTGTCTTCATTTATTTGATCTAAAAGAAAGAAATTAAAGAGGCTTAAATGACCCTGAAGAAACCAGTGAAATGCTTTTCAGACTAATTTCAGACAGCATTGGCTCACTAACCAGAAAGTTGGCTGTGTAATCTAATTTACCACCTGACACTGTTGGAATAACTGAGGTGTGACAGAATGTTATAAAAAAGAAGAGTGCATAAGAAGAGTGGGGAAAATGCATGGAGTAGAATAGGTAGAAATTAAACATGAAGCTACTGGGAAGCCATCATCCTATGGTTACACCATGTTCTAAAACTGCAACTTATCTGGAGAATCCAGAAGTTTAAGATGTCATGTGCAGAGAGCGATTACTTTGTTCAGGTAATCAGAGTGACTTTTACTTAAGTAAATTACCAAGACACTGATAATTAACCCTTTAAACTTTAAGACATTTTCTACTATTTTTGGTCTAGCTTGTTTTTTTTCAGTGTACAAAAGCACGTAGAACATCAACCCTATTAACCACACTCAACATATGGACATTTTTTGCAAGACAGCCTGAGTTGTCAGAAGTTGAGATTTAAATTATATAAAAACAAATCTATCAATAGTAAATATCACCATAAAGGCAAACTTAAGCAAAAAAAAAACAAAAACAAAAAAACAACTGAATTTATTACTAAAAGTATTTTTTTTTTTTTATAAATAGCGCACAGATGAACATTGGCCAAGGATTTTCTTATCTGCATTTCATTCTCTCAAGTCTTGACTTTCAGGAAAAAAATAAAATTAAATATTGTCACTAAAACAAACACAGCAGAAACTTTGTACATGTTTACACATTTTTTTGCTATTTGCCATTATTTATTCTAATATTGACCTAATATCGCAGAACCAACTCTAATTCAGCAAAGAAAATATTTTTGATGCACAGTGGAACCAAGTCGTTGTCTTTGTTTATCTCAACCATAGAGGAACATTATTTTTGTTCTTTTCAGAAAGATATATAACTTTCTGCTCACTTTTTGAGTTTTTGCTGCTCATGATTGGACATTACCGTCAATTTAAGCAATTTAACTGGACAAGAGTTGAACAGGAAGTTGCTTTATTATAATGAAGGGGGAGGCTGCATTGAAGGTGTGAGAAAGGCGATACCTAAGGCCATTTTCTTTGTTCAAACACATCAAGAAAACACTTTAAACTTATTGATAAATACAAACTGGTCATTCAGCAAATTACAAATCTGGTGGAAATACAAACAGAGAAAACAGGACAGCAAACTTGGACATGATCTTCTCCAAACATAATATCCCAGTACATTTAAATCAAGAAACCCACTCTCACTGAAGCTGGTTCATACATAGATAAAACACACAAACACAAGCTGAATGGTGCTATGCAGTGCAGCAATCAGTGTTCAGACCTTTATACAGGGGAAACCAAACAATCACTTCACAAATGAATGACACAACACAGGACAGGCAGCTCTTCAGGTCAAAATTCAGCCCCCCTACCTGCATCTAACGGATAAAGGACACTTCTTTGAAGACAACAATGTACACATTTTGGGCAGAGAAGATGGATGTTTGAGAAAAATGTCAAGTGAGCAATGTATATCTCTGAACAGACGTCAGCAGATTACAGATTAAATATTTTCAAGCTCCAGGAAAAATAAGTTCAGCTGCAGTTATTCAAGCTCCTGACGAGGACGAAATGTCTTGGTCCTCTTATAACTGAAGGTGACTTAAACTCCCATTCTGCCAGTTTTCTTTAAGCAATGGTGTAGGAAGGATTGTAGAATGTTCAGTAAAATCACAATGTTTTTACAGATCTACCCAACAATCTCCCTTCCCTGACTAAAATCCCTTTTATGAACTTGTAGGTCCTTTTGACACATACAGTAAGGGATCAGCTGTTAGAGCTGGGATACATTTGCTGTGAATGCAAGCATACACATCAACATTCCGCTACGTTTGTGTATATACTTCCTGCAAACGACAGAAGCGCAACGCTGCCAAAACTCAATACAGGAGTATGCAGGACGTGGACTTTGAAATGGTCAAAAGGTCAGTCTATTGGTCAGATTGTATTTCTGGAGCAGCAACCCCAAAAACGCTTCCAATCTGTTGCCAACTGTAACGGTAAGGTATGAAAGGTTGGCACTGTGCAACGTGTAGGAAAAGTGATACAGATGCAGGTAGTTGAGGACAAGTCTTCAACTTGGACCTTGTCCAACTATCTGCCATTGTGTTTACATCTGATTTGTTGTGTTCATGTTCTTGTTCGCATGAGCGCCTTTAGTGTTAAAGTTAATACTGCGACTCACACACGCAACACATTACCTCGCATCAACATGAGCAGTCTATGTGCCAAATGAACGTTAAAAAAATCATGTGGCAGCCATAATACATACATGGGCGGGTCACTAACAGCAAGTATATCCCAACTCTTATGAAGCAGTGCAACAGGGGGTGGTAAGGCAGTGGTCATTATAGTCAGAAGACAAGATGTCCAATCCGCAGTTTAATAAGGTCACATGTCAAAAACATCTTCATGCGAAATACTGAACCTTTCTTCTCTTGTAAATCGGTTTGTATAAAATTTCCTGGTAAATAAACAAAGCGCATCATTATTTTACAGCTGAATTGTTGTTTTTGATAAAGTATGTAAAATGCAGTATATATCCTCCTTAGACCCATGCATTTCTGTGCACTGTAGTACACATTTACTTTTTTGCTCATCTCTCTTATACTATACATGCCACTCTGCTAAGTCCTCTCTTAGAGAGGGCAACCGTACCTTTAAGATGACATCACGTGTGGGGGTGTGGCTTTGCCAACTTTTCTTTTCCTGTCTTTCCAAAATGGCGAGCAGCTCAACAAGCACATTTTATGGAAAAAAATTCTAAATGTTTTTTAACGTTTTATTTGGATTAAATTTAAAAAATTTACATCTAATAGGTAATTTGAGTAAGTTTTCAGTACCAAACTTGTTTAGTTTAATAGGGAAAATGACTAATGTCAATGTATACTGTAGTACATGTCAGGACTTTGTTCTTGTGTTTATTTCACTTTTTTCTAGTGGACAGCTCTCTAACAGAGGCAGAAAGAATTCTTAATAGAATCATAGAGATTTAGATCTTTCAGAAGATGAAAGTCCAGTGAGCAAGACAGAAGAGGGTCAGAACTCTGATGAGGAACTAGATGAGGAGGACCAAGATGGTGAGCCAGAAGTAGTGGACAAAGACACAGGGCCAGCTGAAGTGTGCCATCGTCCTATCTGGGCCAAAACAGAGATGTATGGATCTGGGATTTTTTATTTTTGATTTTGAGCAAAAAAGGGTAACACATAGAAATGTACACCAGTTTATTTATTTAACTTATACTTCTTAATATAGTGTTGCAAATTAACAATCCTATATATCAGAAAAATATATATTTTCAACATATTTATTCTGCTAAATTGTATTTTTATAAATCATTTTTCAATCTCAGGTTCATACCTGTGTTGGAGGAAAGCAGAATTCCAGAAAATGTTACCCTAATGACCCATTGTGATTGGAGTCCACATCAGTACTTCCAGCAGTACTTGGACAAAAAAATTATTCAGCGCCTGTCCTTCATCAACCAGCGTATGGTACAGGATTCAGGGTCTAGTTTAAATACAACACCAGAAGAGATCAACACCTTTTTAGGAATCTCTAAGTGTATGGCATGTCTTGGATATTCAAGAATCAGGATGTATTGGGCTGCCAAATCTAGAGTCCCAGTGATAGCTGATTCCATGACACATGATCGTTTCTACAAGATCAGGTCTTTACTGAAAGTAGTCAATGATTTGGACATGCCAGAAGATGAAAAGAAAAAGGATCCCCTGTGGAAAGTCAGACCAGTTCTGAAGATAGTCCTCCGATGTTGCCTTGACCTACCTGGGCCTATAAAGGTCTGTATTGATGAGCAGATTGTTCCATTCACCAGCCATTGTCCAGTTCGTCAGTTTGTATCTGGGAAGCCAAATCTAACAGGTTTAAAGTTGTTTCTTCTTGGAAGTCCAGGTGGCTTAGTACTGGATTTTGAGAACTACAAGAGAAAGATCACGTTCACCCAAGTCCAACAGATGGGAATAGGTGGAAATGCAGTCCTACGTTTGACTGAGACACTTCCTAGAGGATCACTGGTCTACTTTGACCAGTATTTTACTACCATCAGTCTTCTTGATGCTCTTCAAGAAAGAGGCCTATCTACAGAACAATAAAAAAATTGAATTCCAAAAGAGTGCCATTTCACTTCTGACAACATTCTGAGCACAAAACCAAGAGGGTCATCAGAAATGATTGTACAGAAACCTGATGAAATAGCAATCACCAAGTGGATGGACAACAAGCTTCTTGTTATGGCATCAACTGCCCATGGAACTGAGCCTCAAGATACCTGTACCAGATGGTTAAAGACAGAAAAGAGGCAATATCAACATGGGAAGGGTTGATATGTGTGATTGCATACTCAGCTTCTACAGAATGTCCAGCCGAACTAAGAAGTGGACTGTTCGAACCATTCTTCACTTCACTGATTTGGCCATCACCAACTCAGGGCTTCAGTATAGACAAGACAGCCAAGCCTTGCAACAAGATGCAAAAAACACCTTCCAGTACCTGGAGTTCAAACTCCTCTTAGCTGAGGAACTGATAACCCCGGGTCAAACATGTCAACAAGACCTAAATGATTCAGTCGATGAAGAGTTCTCACCACAAGTCAAGAAGAGGAAGCCTCGCCCTCATGAGATGATCAGAAAATATGGTGCACTCCACATGCCTGAAATGGATACCAGTCCAAGGCCTTTTAGATACCGAATGACTGGGTGCAACAGCAAAACGTATGTGAGATGTATGAAGTGCCAAATGTCCATCTGTGTCTCCAAAAAATCCCAGTGCTTTCTCATTTATCATAGATAGATGGTCTTTTGTAAAATAGAAAAGCATAGTGAAATTACATATTCCAAGACCAGTAGCACCTTGGTTGTTGAAAAGTCAGTGAGTTCTACGTTTACGCATCACCCACTTTTTTTATGAAGGTTTTGTGTAAATATGTTAAATATGAATTAATATCCTGTTTACAAAAATTTTAGTGGACATTTTAAATTTTCACAATCAGCTCTATACTGCATTTTGTGAATGCAAGCATACAGGTAAATGTTCTGCTATGTTTGTGTACTGTACATACTTGCACTAGCCAAAGTCACCACCAAAAATAAAAGGGTCACACTCTATTTCATTGGACCATCTTTGGCTTTGATCACAGCAGCATTCGCTGTGGCATTGTTTTGAAAGCTTCTGCAAATTTCTCACAAGATTTATTTCAATCCAGAGTTGCGTTAATTTTTCACCAAGATCTTGTATTGATGATGGGAGAGTCCAACCAAGGTGCAAAGCCTTCTCCTGCTGTTTTGAAGGACCTCACTGAGACAGATCAGAGGTTATCAAGGATTTAGTGAAGACACAGTTCTTTCACAGAGAAGCTTACAGAACTTGGGGAGCCAGAGAACCAAACTAGAGTCTGGAGATCAGCTAGAGGAGTCGGGACCAGGAAGGGGTAAGTAGGAAAGTCCATCAGTATGGAAACGAGGTACGACGAGGAATGAGTGGGAAGCTGTAGTATTTGAAGCCTGGTGAGTAGATTGATTACAGGTGTGACTGGTTATTATTCTGGAGATTGGCTGTGATGATGCATGGCATGAGTGGGTGTGTCTGTGGTGGAACCAGGTGCGGGTGTGACACCTGCACATCCCAAAGAATCTCAATGGGGTTAATGTCTGGAGTCTGCGGTGGCCAGTCCATGTGTGAAAATGATGTCTCCTGCTCCCTGAACCACTCTTTCACAGTCTGATCTTGATGAATCCTGGCATTGTCATCTTGAAATATGCTTGTGCCATCAGGGAAGAAAAAGTCCATTGATGGAATAACCTGCTCATTCAGCATATTCAGGTATCAGCTGACCTCATTGTTTGGACACATAATGTTGCTGAACCTAGACCTGAACAACTGCAACAACTCCAGATCATAGACTGCCCCCACAGGCTTGTACAGTTGGCACTAATTCCTTTGCATTGTTCATGTGGAAATTTCTTGAGTTCTACTGCTGTTTTCCTTTAACCCAACTTCACCAAATGTTTAAGTGATCTCGTATGACTTTTCATTCAGGATTTTTTTCTGACCACGTTTCTTCTAGGAAGACAATGGTTCCCCACTATCCTTCCAGTTTTTAGTAATGTCTTAGACAGTGCAGGGGAGGATGTGAGTGAAGGGTTTATGGGGTGGAGGTTAGAGTAGGTGGAGGGTGGGGGAGGGGGGTCGATGGTGACCTGGTTTCCGGGGTGTGCAGCTGGAACATCAGGGTTCTCAGTTCTCCTAGACATGGTGGGGGCCCTCTACCTTCTGCCTCTGGGCTCCTGGGGTCCTGGACCCTTCTCTCGGGCTGCCTTGGATGGCCGGTCCCTGGTGGGGCTGGTGGCTGCCGATCTTGGCCCACTGGGGCCTATGCTCCAAGACTGCGGGGAGCTCTGGCTGGGGCTCTCTTCTGCAACCCACCGGGTGGGGCTAGGATCATTTTTGGGGTGGAGTAGCTTGGGTTGTTGTGATACGTTTGTGATGTGTTTGTGATATACGTTTGTGATATACGTTTGTGATAGGGTCATTGCCTTCTGTTGGTGGTGTTTTTGTCTCCTCTTTCTTCTTTCTGCTTTCCCTTTTGCTTCTTTTTGCTGTCTTCCTTCTTTTTCTGTCCAATCCGGTCAGGTCCAGCAAGATTACATGGATTCCATAATTCAAAGTAAATAAATAAATAAATGAATCAGATTATCAAGTGCAGCCTTATACCTATATGCCTCCCCTTGGCAAAGCAAATTTATTTGGCACAATACAGCAACCAGACTATCATTCTGCTTGCTATGATGCTGGACAGGACAGGTTAAAAAAAAAACTAAAGTAATGTGTTGGACAGTTTGTAACCCAGTTTTAGTAGTTTCTGCATCTCCTTAGATGTTTCCTCTGCTTGATGCCAATGTTTTGATTCTTCTTAAATTGACTAACATCTTTTCAATGACCATGGGATGCGTCTTCCACATGGTTGTTTAAGAAATGAGAAGCTACTCATTTTATCACTTGGGGTTAAACAACTTGTTGCCATGTGGAAGATCACCAATACAGTAACTATCCAATAGGAGACTTGTACCTATTTGTTTAGTTAATTCCAGTTGGCAACTTTTTTTTGGCCAGGCAGTGTATAAAGACTCCAATGAGAGTTAATAATAAATTAGAAAATAAGTGTTTTTGTTAACAAAGAGACTACACGGGGTAGCTTTAATTAGATTATTGTTGAATCATTTACATGCAATGAAATGTAACCCTTGTATATTGCAGGAAAACTGGCTAGTTTTTTGGCATCACATTATAGGGAGAAATTATTGCCACCGCTCCCAACGTGGTATGAATGATGTAGTATTTACATAAAAAGATAAATAAGATTCTAACCTTGACTCTTTGTGACAACCCAACCTAATGCTACACAAGCTTCAACCCTCCAGCAGCCTCAGCCAGAGTGCTGAAGCAATGAACTCTCCCCCTTTGGGACATTACCATTGATAACCAAGTTACAATTCATTTAATACCATTAGAGTCCTCCTACCCACAGCCTCACAAGGAAATATCATCTCTAGCCCATTCTCCCACACTGTGAGATTATCAGGGGTGATGATGCAGTGGAACGGTGGAAGATTTGTCAAGTTAATGAAATGAGCTCCAGGGAGAGCTATTTCATAGCATCGCTGAAGTATGTTTAAAGAAAATGGGAGCTGTTGGTGGCCACTACAATAGTACACTGCAGAGAAGGTAAATCAAACGATTGCTTGCTTATGTAAAGTGATAGTGAAACAGACAAAGCTCAGGCTCAAATAATGCTATGTTGCTGCTTTTGTGGAGAAAAGGAAGATGAATTCTCCTACCATCCCCGTGGACTCATTGGAGGTCACTTTGGTGGTGCCTAAAATGATTTGGGGTTATGGTTTCATAGAAAAAAATAAAACAAAATTTACAGGCATCTGTTTAACAAAATCCACCACAATTTGCATAAATTGGACCCTAAATAAACTCCCTGGGAACAGAATGGTGAAGAAAGGGGTTTTAAGTTACTTTGAACGTGGCATGGTTGTCTCTGCCAGACAGTCTGGTCTGAATATTTCAAAAGCTGCTCATCTACTGGGATTTTCACACACAACCACCTCTAGGGTCTACAGAGAAAAAGAGAAAATATCCAGTCAGCTTTGTTTATGTCAGAGGTCAGAAGAGAATGTACAAACTGGTTGGAAATTGTAGAAAGGCACTAGGAACAAAAAACAAAATAAAACAAACAAACAAACAAACAAACAAAAAAAAAAACAAAAAAAAAACGTGCATTATATTAAAAGGCATGCAAAATACAATTTCTTAAAGTACGACGCAGCCAACCTTAAAAGGCTACACTACATTGGGTGCCACTCCTGTCTGCAAAGAACTGGAAACAGAGGCTATAATTCAAACTGACACACAAAATCTGGACAACAGAAAACTGGAAAAATGTTGCTTGGTCTGAGTCTCCATGTCAGCTGCCATAGGGTCTCACTTTACCGTTAACAGCATGGATCCATCCTGCCTTGTATCAGCAGTTCAGGTAGGTGATGATGGTGCAAAGGTGTGGGGGATTTTTTAGCACATTTTGAGCCTATTAAAGGTACAGCATGTAACAAATTCAAAGGTTAATGGCAAGAAATATAAACTATTATTTAAAAGTCACTTTAACAACTATGCTTTTATTCTCTGAATGAGCTATTTATATCTACTTGCCCTGGCTTCACACACATGACAGCTGCCATATTTGTGCCACCATTTTTGCTGCAGTGTCTCTGGATTGACAAACAACTTAGTGTGTCACCAGATCTCCATCCAATACAGCAGCTTTGGGATGTGGTTGAACAGGAGATTCTCATCATGGATGTGCAGCTAAAAATCAACAGCAACAATCCAGACCAGAGTGAGTTAAATTTCTCATTTAAAATTTTATATGTATTGAGTTTAACATAGACATTTTTGACTTCCTGAGTTTTTGTTGAATAGATCCTATTATATTAAGGGACGTGATGCCTTTCACAGAACTGGACCATTTACAAACTTACCCAACTGTGCCAATATAAAGATTACCTGGAGGTTTACATTATCCAGGAAACCACCTCATGGTGTCACATTTTCACAAATATAGAATAGGATTTTTACTCCAACTAAGTAATTCTTTAAGAGCTTTTAGCCAAACACATTAATTTCTCAGCATTGATCCATCTACTGTTGGCCGAAGCCTCATTAAAATGGTCCCACTGGAAGGGTGGCTGTCAAGAAATCATTCTTATAGAAGGGAAACAAGGTGAAAACTGGACTGTCAATTGTGAAAACAGATCTTATTGACTGATTGATCAAAATCTGAATGCCTTGATTTTAATCACTTTTATCAATTATTGACTTTACAGCAGACACTCTTGAACCATGTTGGTGATGCTGTTGTGTAGCTCAGAGGGAAGATTGCTGGTTTAGCAAAGCTGGGATTAAGGGTATATTCCCACTGAGGCAACATATTCTGCAAATATGAAGACTGGTATTGCTATCAGCCTCTTTGAATGAAAGACTACCCCCCCTTTTCCTTCAGATGCCTGGCCAACCGTAAAAACCAATGTCATGCCTTAACATACGCTTGTAATTTTTATTGGATTATATGGTAAACAATGTTTCAGCAATTTAAGACATCACTAGTTGCCTTTGGTCAAAAGTCATACAGAAAAAAAAAATTGCAGAGTAGACAGAGTACTAATTTCTTCAATGTCAGTAGCCCCGGTGAAGCGGAATGCCAAACACCCACAGGACATGCTGCTTTTTAAATAATAGACATGCCCTTTTAGTCCAAAGACATGTCCCATTGTTTATGCATTCCATTCCCTCATGCAGAACCTTCACACTCACTCACACTCACTGATCAAAACTAACACCAATCACATTACATAAACAAAGCACTCAGTAGCATATTTATTTCTGTAGGTTCTATCCAGTTCACTGCCGCTTGTGCTGCTCTCAGCTACTGTAGTCTCCTTTCTTTCTTTCATTGGGCTTGTCTCTTCAAATTATGTCTATTCTATATGTCAGTTATATGATCTTGGGTTTCTGATCAGCTACCCTTGGGATGCTGATTGCATTCCTCCCCAGAAGTCTGCTTCAGATTCTGAAGACTAAACCTGTGCCACCAATTACATTAGTACAACCATCTGTACAATTATGGTTTTATCTCAGTGTTGGCAGTCTCCCTGGCTTTGTTAATATGGCACCAACTTTAACTGACACTAATAGATTCAATTTCATTCTCTGGGATTTGCCAAACACTACTTACAAAAAATAAATTGTTATTTGATGTTTTGAGAGGTAAAATAAAAGCAAGACCAGGGACATTCTGCTAATTGCCAACATCAGCCTTCTAATAATATCACTGACCCCATTCAAAACCCTGGCTTAAACTTCAGCATATATGTGTCAAAAATACCAGTACATTCTAATCCTGGATTAGTTCAGTTTACTAGAAATTTGCATGGAAACTTGTTGCCTTAAACCATTCTATTTTTTATAAATGCTGAAACTAAACATGTCAAGTTATATCAACATGGGCGACCATTAGATTTTACTCAAACCCATTAGTTCACATATCTACTTTTCTTCATATTTTTTAGTTGCTTGAACTGTCTTAAATTAAATTTACACATATTGTTTAGTTCTTTCACTGAACTTTGCCAGACACCTTCCAATAATAACAATTTCTAGATGCATCTTTACAAAAGATTGGGGTTCTAGAACTGCTACCTGCAGAACTAAAGAAGGTGTCAATAGGTCATGTCAGTATCCATCACCTCTTACCTATGACACAATATATAACTGTAGCTGTTGATGGTAGGTTTGTTTTCTGTACTGTCCGTTTCACTAATGGCACCAACTTTAAAATTCAAACAGAGCAGAACTTTGTAACATTGTCTAATTGCTAACTTAGTACAGGAATTAAAGCACAGAACTCAAATTTATAGCATAACAATCAAAAAAGGTTACATTTTAGCTGGATCTGCATTTGTGATCCAGATGTTGAGTTTTGAAAGCAGCCCTGACCCCTCTGACAGAAACTTAACATGTTAATTTTTCTTTGATTATTATTATTATTACACTGCACAATGTAGAAAATTATTAGAAATAACTTTTAAATAAATAACTTTTAAATAACTTTTTTTTTTTTTTTAGTAATGAGACACTTTCATATGAAACATAAAATGACAATCAATACTAAGAAGTTTATGTTTAAATAAAATCTGGGCAAAGAGTATAAGACATTGGTTCTTTTTTTTTTCTAACAATTTCTTACAACTTTTACAAAAAAACAGATCTGCCAGTGATCAAGAGTTCTTAAATAATAACCAAATCAAAAAGACATATCATGAAATTAGCAAAACAGTGACCAGATACTAACTCAGGAAAAAGAAAAAAAAAAAAAAAAGAACAACAACAACAATCTCTTAGTATATAAACCCACTGGACAACTCAGTGACCACGCCTCTATGGAGGTCAGAGGCAGACCAGGGCAGCCCAGAGAGCCGGGCCCTAACCCAAGCTGGGGACCCGCCACCCAGGGCAGCTCGAGCGAAGTGACCAGGGCCCCAGGAGCCCAGAGGCACTCCCCCCATGCCCCAAAGGCTGAGTGCTCGCACCATGCCCAGGAGAACCAGGGCCCCTTACACAACCACCCAGCGTAGGCCAGCACACACCCCAATGTTCCAGCCGCACACCCTGGGAACCAGGGCGCCATCAACCCCCTCCCGCCACACCTGACCCAGCACCCACAGAGCCAGCAGCCAACTAGCGTAGCCACCCCGGGTCCCGGCCTGTGGGGCAACCACATCCCCCCGCTTGCCCCGGCCACACCCTAGGGGGAACAGGGGTGTGAGAGGGCCCCATTACCCTCTCCCTCCCCGCTCCTGACTGTTTATGCAGTGTGTGTTGTTTGCAATTAAAATTGAGGGGCAGTGACGGGAGCCAAGTCACCTAAGTGGCCCCACCCGGCATGCACCGCATGACACGCCCCCCAGGTGTTGTTTGTGTGTTGTGTTTCTTGTGTTTTGGTGTCTAAGTGCAATTAAAATTGAGAGGTGAGTTGCAATGGGGTGCATCCGCTCCACCCTGCATGGCGTGCACACCTCCTAAATCCCTACGTGTGTGTGTGTGTCTGTGTGAGACAGAGAGAGTAGGAACGAAGAGGGGTCTGGGGATGTAAGCAAACTTCCCTCTGGATGTTGAGCCTCTAGTGGCATTAGGCACCCCCACTCTCCGGGGAGGTCCTCCAGGGCAAGACAGGCCAGTATAGGCCGCCCCCAATGACCGGGCCATACAGGGAGCCGCCACCGACCCCAGAAGGTAACCACCCCAAACATGCCTAACGGGGAATGAGAGGATGGGAAGAAAGACAACGGCAGAGCCCAGACCCACGGCACACCACCCCCAGGCACCAGAGCCCAGAACCCCCGCCCAGCCTGCCCCAGAATAGCCTGGCTGCCCGGCCCAGGGCCGACGCCCCTGACCCAGGCACCACCAGTGGCCTCACCACCCGCCACAAGGTGACCCCAACCGCTGGCTGCCACAACCCCCAATTGGGCTGGACCCAGAGCCACTTCCACCGCAGAGCAGCCATTGGTTCTTTGCAACCCACCCACAAATCCATTCATGCATCATATGGTATTAATTTAGCAGCTTTTTAACTACATTTTTAAAGATATGCAAATCCAACAGTTTTAGGTTCTATTGGGCAGCCACCCAAATATGTATGAAGTTCACATAGCACTGTTACAGTCAACTACCAAAGTTTTTTTTATAGTATTTAATAATTTTACTTTAAGTTTAGATAATGAATATACGACAATATAGAAACAGTCAATATTTCAAAGTTAATACAAATATCTATCGTGGGATACAAATATTTTCACAAAATCAAGACAGAGGTTCACAAAAGTCATTTGAATATATTATCACAGGACTATAAGAGTGCATATTCACCGACTGCCCAGAAAAACAAGTCATAAAGGTGGATTTTTATAAGCAAATATGTAAGAGCCTCCCACTGGAAAAGGACTGCAGTTATTTGACTCCTACTGATGCATTGAGCAGCTTCTCATTTCCTAAACAACAATGATGGACAACACTTCCTGTGTTTGTAAAAATGATGTTATTCTATTTCAGAAGGGTCAAATTATTAGTCTGCATGTAGCAAACAAAATAGCAAAGATCATTCAAACTACAACAGGTAGTTGACTTCAAGTAGAACCATCATTTTAATTGTGGCAACCCTCCCTATAAGTGATGTGGGTAAGTGCCTCCAACATGAGAGATCATCATCTATTGTTTTTAATAGCTGGACATAATTTAGCTTTGTTAGTTCTGATAACCTGGGGGAAATGTTTATGCCTAAATGTCTAATGTTTCCATACTGTTTTTTAATATTAGGTATGTTTTGTAAGTCACAGTTAATGGGTCATAACTATAGTCTTAGACCAGTTAATAGAGAAGTCAGATATTGATGAGAATGTGTTGAGTGTGATTGTCTGGGGGAGAGATGTCGGTGAGTTCTGGAGGAAAAGTAATGCATCATCAGCATAAAAACTAAACTAAAAGGGGTAATCTGTGCATATTTTTCAAGGGTGGAAGCAGGACATGGCAGAATTATGAATATTTTATATTGATTTGGTTGTACTGTTTGAAGTGTGTAAGATCCACAAGGACATTCACATAAGGGATTTGAGCCTGATTGGGCTGCAGAGGAAGCCTGATTACTGTGGACTCCAGTAATTATTGACTACCTGTGAGCAATCAGGCCTTCTGCAGATATAAGGAGGACTCAGCAGAGCTCAACAGGGAGGAGAGAAGGAGGACAATGGACTTGAAGCTGTGTGGTTAAGCAGAGCCAACTTGGTGCCGTGCGGAGGCCGAGCCCAGCCCAGCCCGGCATCGGGAAGCGGAGGCATTGGATGTAAAGGGACGTGTATTGGCCTAGCATCTGGGCGCAAGGTTTGGTTTTGGCGGTACAACTGAGTGAGCTCATTTGTTCCACTTATTTCCCACAGCTACCAGGACTGATCAAGGGACGGCAGTGGATATGAGACAGCCTACAACGGATGACACCGAGGATGGTAGGGTTGAGACCCATACTGCTATGGTGGCGTAAGTTAAAGGAATGTCCTTATTTCTGTCGGGAGCACGGGCTGGCAAATTCTTGAGTGCTCTGCACTCTTTACTTCCTCCTAGGGAGAGTGGAGCAGACTGTAAAGTTATCCCAGGGATCCAGGGAGCAGAGTATGACCGGGAATGTGTGGGGATATACCCCAGCGTTGGGTATTGGGATTCTTTTGCTTTTTTATTTATTTATTTTTTTTGTACTGATCGGGGGCATTCAATGGCTCCCGCTGATAGTGAAATCTGCCTTCCTGTAGTGTGAGACAATTTAATTGTTTTTTTTTTTTGCATGTTGTGTGTGTTTTTTTTTTTTTTTTTTCTTTTGGCAACTGGTTGCCACAGTCACTTTCAGTGTGTAATGTGCTTTTAACGGGAGAGGTTGTTTTACAGGGCAGGGGTAGTTGGGGGAGCTTAGCACCCTGCCCTAGGTCCTGGTGGCCTTTTTTTTTCTCAGTTAAAAGTGTTATACCTTTTAACGTCTCAGCGTTATCCATTGCCCGGGAGGATCACAAACTACGTTGGGATGGGCCCCAGCTTCTGGTCGATCTGCTGGGACTCTGCCCAGCAGACACATTAGTAGAGGAATGTCTACATTTAAAAAGACTGTTTGATCAGGATGTATTATTAGAGGATATTTTTTCTATCCTTCTGGTGAGAGCTTTGCTGATTATTTTAAGATCTACATTTATTAAAGAAATTGGACGGTAGCTGGGTGAAAGTGTCGGGTCTTTTCTTGGTTTTAATAGTAGTGTAACATTAGCTAGGTTCGTATTTGAAGGTATTTTTTTGTCCTTAATTTCTATTCTCATATTGTAGAAAGTGGGTGCCAGCGATTCTTTGTAGATTTCTGTTGTATAACCATCTGGACCTGGAGTTTTATTGTTGGGCATAGGTTGGTGGGCTTCATGGAGCTAACTGACTGAAAGAGGTGAATCCAAGGTTATTTTATATTCATGTTTTAATTTTGGAAAATTGATGTCACTAAGAAATTGATCAATATTCTCATCCGTTCTGGTTAGTTGTGATTTATATATTTTATAGAATACTTTGAAAATATTATTTATCTTGTCAGGATCGTGGCTGATTTTTCCTTCTGGATATTTTGCAGAGGAGATGGTTCTTTTCTCCTTGTTTGTTTTATATCCATGTTCAAAGATTTTTCCAGATTTATTTCCATGTTCAAAGTTCTCCAAGCAAAGTCTTTCACCACAAATTGCATGTTTTTTATCTATTATTTCGTTAAGTTCAAGTTTAGCTTTCCTTATAACCTTCAGTATGTGTTCTTCTGGGGAGACATGGTAAGCGTCCTCTAAGGATTTAAACTCTGAAATTCTCAAAGTTTCCTTCTTTTTCTTATGGGATGAGAAGGAAATTATTTTCCCTCTCATTACTGCTTTTCCTGCTTCCCAAAGAACAGACACTGAAGTTTCTGGCAAGTTGTTGTTTTCTAGATATAAGGACCATTCTCTTTTGAAGTAGCTGAGGATCTTTGAGTAATGACGTATTAAATCTCCAGTTTCTAGTTGCTGGTTTATTGTTCTTATTTCTCAAAGTGAATGCAATACATAACATTTTGAATAGATAATATAAATATTATAAATCTGCCTTCTGGATCTGTGACTGTATTCTCAATGTCAAAGTTTATCCTTCTGTTGTTAAGAGTTGCTTCTTCTCTCTGCCTAGAGTTATAACAAGCTGAGCACACATGTGGAAACTAGGCTGATGAAAGAAGATCTATTGTTGAGTTTGATAAATGAGTTTCTTGTCTGTCTTAATTTTCTGGAGCTGATTGAAAATCTTTTACTTCTTTTCCCTTGTACCAGATCCACGCACATTCCAAGTAACACACCTCAAAGTGTTCGACATCCAACAAATAAAAAGAAAGCTACATGCATATTACTGAAGTTTACGTGTGTCCCACTACCTCTCCAAGTGCATGTGTGTCTGCCAGCTGAGTGTGCGACATTTATCTGTGTATTAAATATCTGCATGTGTGCTGTTTCCTCATTGTGCTGATGTGTACTGGCAAGCTGGGCCTGATGTTTGTGTGCTGTGGTTCGCATTAATATAATGACAGGTGGGATTACCGTTTACCGTGAAAGGGTCGGAGATAAGAAGAGTGAAAAGTGAAAAGAGCGACAGTGCCAAAGGGAAAAAAAAACAAAAAAAAAACAACACATCCGTGTTGGGGTAGTGAATTTACTGTTAACTAAATGATCCTTCATGGCAGTTTTATACATTGATACGATCTAGTAAGAATACAGGACAATTAAAGCACATACTAACATGTCAGTAGAGCCATGAAGTGATGTCCGGGGTGCGGTACAGCGGTCTGTCAGGCTGGCCAAATCCTCCCCAGTGTGCTCTAAAGTGCACCTAAAGAAGATGCTATTTTCCTATTTTCAAGATTATTTTGATTAGATTTTACGAAAACACAATTATATGAAATGCTTGAGCTGCCTGGTTTGAATCTGCCGTCTCACCGGAACTACGTCACCTACAACATCAGTGTCACTTACCTGCCCCGCAGCGTCACCTACCTGTCAGCACAGATTTGCTGACCTCAGCACCTGCAGCTTTTGTTTGAGCTTATCAAAATTATGCTACAGTAAACTTATACCCTAATCACAGGTAAAGGTGGCCCAAAAAAGTATCAGCATCAGTGACTGTAGAAACTGAGGCTACAATTCACACACTCACCAAAACTGAACAATAGAAGATGGAAAATTGTTGCTGGTCTGATGAGTCTCCATTTCAGCTGCAACATTCAGCTGGTTGGCTCAGAATTTGATGGAAACAACATGAAAGCATGAATCCAACCTGCCTTTTATTATTAGTTCAGGCTGGTGCTGGTGGTGTAATGGCATGGAGGCATTTTCTTGGCACACTTTGAGGCTTGATTTTGAGATCCAGCTGACTTTTAAGGAATGTGCACTAAATAAGACCATAAAAAACTACATCAAAAAACGTTTTTTCTTAGGAAATTGTATTATTTCAGATTAGATAGTTGTATACTTAAACTGCTTTATAAGGCTCTCCTTGGAAGTGTTTTGTCTTTTTGTCTAATCTGTAATTTGGTAACACACACGATCAAGATCATAAAAAAGGTGCAGCACATGATTATTATAGTCAGTAGGAATAATTGGAGTTGATCAAGCATCTGCTGCTCAGCTGTATAACGTGCTGATTTTAAAAAATACTGACAGATTCTCAATAACCCAACTCACCCTCTCTTCTTAAAATCTGTTAGAAGTTATGACTTAAAGGTAAAATTCTGCTAGTCAGGGAAGTCTGTTGTGCCTGCAACAATCAGATCAATTTCCAGCACATATATCATTTTTTATTTTTTATTTTTTGTTGTTGTACCTTTAACATTATTCCAGATAATTTTATTCTATTAATTTTATCCTGTTTCAGCCATATTTATTCTGTAGTCCTTTTTCTGGTATGTGTTGTGTTCTTACATGGAATGATTATGAATTTCAGTTGGCCTTGACACTTAAGTACCAATGTGGCCTGGTTTAACCACTGCAGCCTACCTGAGCATTGTTGCTGACCATGTCCATCCCTTTATGACCACAACGCAGCATCTTCTGATGGCTACTTCTAGCTTGATAATCCACCATGTCACAATGCTCAAATCATCACCAGCTGGTTTCTTGAACAAGACAATGTAATGGAAAATTATACATATAACTCTTATACTTGTGTGATATTTAGATGAGACATGTAATCTTGCACTTTTTATTAAATCCATGGCCTTATACTTCACTGAGTAGAACGAGTTGTACCCTGCAAATATTTGGCAGTGAGTTTCTCTTTCTTATCACATTACTGTTAGCATTCTTTACCTGTGTTCTTTACAAACTGTAACTCATCAAGAAGAAGAGAGAAGAAGTGTGTTCAAAAACCAGTTTGAGCAGGTTCTGAAGACAGTGTACTGAGGACTTGCACCTGCGACCCTGATGCTTTCACGTCATGCGAGTCTATATTAACCAAGCCCATGTGTATCTCTTTGGACTTGCTCATCCAAAGTTGTTTGACTGTGTGACTCTCATTGCTGATCAGCTCTTAATAAAAATACTTTGTTTTATTCTCACTTAGTGTGTAATCTTTGAAAATAAAATTTCCACTACAACAATGAGTTCACTGGACTCCAATAGCCTCCACAGTCACCAGATCTCAAATCAATGGAACAGCTGTGGGATGTGGTTGAACGAGAGATTCTCATCATGGATGTGCAGCTGACAAACCTGACTGTGTGATGCTGTCATGTCAATATAGAACAAATTCTCTGAGGAATGTTTTCAACACTTTGAATCTATGTCACCAAGAATAAAGACCTGAATGTCCTGAATGCAAAAGTGTTTCCATCCCCTTACTACTACAGCATACCTAAATAATTTTCTGGCATGTATATTTTTGTTGAGTATATTTCTTGGCAATCTTTCTGTTTGTAATCAAGAGATTTCCTTCGACCATCTTTTTCTTCCGCCCCAAACAACTGCATAAATCAAATTATTAACTCCTTTAATGTGCTGAATACCATAAATTTATCCAGTCATTAAAGTAAAAAGATATCCAAGAAGAGTTGGAATGAAATCTGTACTTCAGAAAAATGTCTCCTGAATAAAGACCTCCACACAGCTGCAGTAAAGTGGAGATGTGTTTACGTAAATATGTGCTGGTTTACAGAAGTAATTAGGAGTTTAGTGCGTAATGATACAGCAGCTTGCCTTAAAAGCATCACAACAGTGGATGACAACAAACAGACTCAGATTTTCCATATGAGGCTGAAGTGTGTGTACTTTCTACTCTCTGTTCTTGTGTTCTACATGCAATATATTTCCTCAGTCTGAGCATAGTACAACAGGATTAAAGATGCATGAGATAATCCCCCAGTCCAGCATAGTGGAATGAAGAGAGATCATGTTGAGCGTACTGACCTTGTTTTAAGTTATTGGCCAGCCCCTCACCTTAGCAGAGGGCTTCTGTATTTAAAATTGTGTGCTACAACTTAATTAGCACCTTGAACTGCTGCCAAACTATTGTCCATGTCCACAGTTTGTCTGTGATTGCTGCTTCACTCATTTTGCTGGACTAACAGGTTCAATACAGCAACTAGTTTATTTACATTACAGTACAGTACATTAAACTTATTGTAAAAAAGCAACTATAATCTGTGTAGCGCCAAGGCCCCTCTTATTATCACATCAAAAAAGTCTTCCTCTTTGTTTCCCCTCACCCATCCTATCTACAATCTTTATGACCCAAGGAAGAACTCCCTCTTTCCAAACAGATGGCCAAAAATGTTTATTTAAGCTGAATTCCCAGTCAACATCCACTATTTGCAAATGAGGAATTTCTGATTTGTGAGCAATAAAATGGACCAGAAACTCAGACTTCACTATCTTCAAAAAAAGAGACCTTGAGAAGTCATCTCGAGTTGAATAAATCCAGCACTAAGTGTCAGCCGGTACCAGTGGATAACTGTTGATTAACGACAGTTAGGCCATCTTCCCCCACTTTCAAATGTTCTTTCTCCCGGACAATTCACACGGGTAAATCACCTTTGCCGACGTCTCTCCTATTTAGGATTCCGTTAACATTCCTGACACAGCTGGACTTTGTTAAGAAGTGTCAAAGAAAATAACCATTTTATCTTGCAGGACTATTTTAAACTAAATCCTTAAACTGCATTAAATGTTTGATTTCTGTGATAATGACTGGTTTAAAATGATTCCACATATTAAGAAACCTCAAATGGTAATTTGAACAGATTTCCTGTGATGTGTCGTTACCAAGTTATAATTAAATGGATTTTATCATGGAGCAACACCTCCTCCTAGCGGCCGTTTTCAAGGCGTAATTGTGGTTACATAGAGTAAACCATTCTTATAACTTACAGAAACTTTTATCCGTAAATATCCATGACTAAACTGATAATGTATTATTGCAAATATGAACTTTCCTTCCAGGTCCTGGATTTTCAAAGTGTATTTTGTTTTATCAGTGAAATTATATAAATGTGTGTTTATGTTTCATGAATAATTAGGTTGTGTTTCACTGTCAAGGATATTCATCTGTTTTTATGAAATGTGTTTTATAATGCATTTTCTGGTTGATTGGTATATGGGAAAAATAAGTTTAAAACTTACATAGAGAGCTTGATTAACACCTACAGTCTTTGTATGTAAATGAATCCCAACCGCCCCAATATTCTACGCTGTGATTGGACTAACAGCGCAAAGCCCCGCCTTAGTCAGTAAATATTATCAGAAGCTTCAAGTTTCTGATAATCTGAGGTTTCAAGTTAGTGACGAGTCGAAAAAAAAAGAGAAAAGAAGAAAGAATGAAACAGATCTGTAAGAAGAAATAAATCCATGGCTTAACATTAGAAAGTTCAACTTAGTTTTTGTCTTTTGTCCTCATTTATTTGTTTATGTTTTTGTTATATTTTTGCTCAAAGCAACCCAAAACCGCTGCTACGCAACCAAGATAGAAGCCTTTTGTACACAACGCAATATATTCAAAACTTGCTGAATTTTTAATAACTTTTTTTGTTGAAAGAAACTTTTTGGAAGCCAGTCCAAAGTTCTAGTCTTAAGAGCCAACTTACAATGGGAGTGTTTTGATCAATAACGCCCGTTTGCGGACATCTTCAAATTAAAAGGCTCTGATTGCGGTTTCCGAAGGCTTCGGAAACCACTGTTGCCACACCAGCCAGTCATCCCTCCGAGCCAGTGGAGTGTTGGAATCAACCAGGTTCGCCTTGGAAGCTGAACCAGACCGGTTCCGGACAGGCTGTCTCCTGCTGAGCATCTACCCGGACTTCAGGGAGGATCCCACCTTGGCATCTTAACTTGCTCCGCTAATAGTCCCTACCATCTGCTCCAAGTAAAACCGAACCTCCAACTGGGTCTAGTTGGTGTCTCTTTTTAAACTCTAAATTAAGTTCCCTTTCACCCCAAATTGCCTTACCAAATTCCTTCCTGTTTACTCTGTAATGTTCTGACCGAATTTAATTAAATTCTGTTCATTAGTTTAGTTAACTTTCCCATATTCCAAACTTCATAAAGCACAGATATTATTTCCTTTATAATCTTTTGTTTGGTTTAATTGCATTTATTATTCTTACTTTATTTTCCATTGTTCTGCTTTATTTCCACTGTCTTTTTTTTCCATTGGTTCACCCTCCCGGTGCAACTGAAGGCCAGCAGAGTCTCTAAAGCGATATTGATCATTTCCATAATTTCTGACCTTTATTACTGTCTGCTGATTATTGGTGCTTAATAAATTGCTTGCATTATTGTAATTCGGCATTGTTTCTTTTGTTATTATGAATGAAATCAGGGTCCCTTCAGATGTGAATTTCTTTTCTACAGAAAAGTGGTGCCCTACTTCGAGGAAAATTTACAGTTTATAAGGTTTCATAAAGTAATATTAATTCCCAATATTAAGATATTACTTTAATATCGAGGCATTATGCTACATCTGATAAACCTTGAGTTTAATTTTTTAAAGCCCTGGGTCTTTGGCAGCTATGATTGCATTTCTATATGTTGTGAATTTAGATGACATAATGTGGAAACATTGCAAAAAAAAAAAAAAAAAAAAGCAGGTCATCAAATATGACTGGCATGACCATCATACAGTTAAGCATCCAAGACAGCTGGTTTTGGGGAACTCAAACTTTCATGACTTGTACTTGTGTTTCCCTGTTTTTTTTAATGCAAACTTTTTAGTCGCATTTTGTGACTAAAATGTGAGAGAGTGCGAGTGAATTTTTCATCTACTTGCGCATTAGCGACCAATACATTTTCCAGTCTTTTTCTTGTAGTAGTTATAATTGAATTTATTTTGTCGCTAACAAACTTCTGCTCACCTCTTCAGCCCAGTAGTTCACAGTAATGTGCTAATTAGTTGCTGGTTTAAACTAACTTCAATACTTAAAAAAGTGATGAACACTAACGAAGAAGACTCCATCATATGTGTGTGTGGGGATGAACGACCACTGTGTGATTGGCTTATGTGTGGAAAGAGATGGGTTTTGATGAGAATTTATTATTCCTTACTGTTGCCAACTTAGCGAGTTTTCAGACCCCTCTAGCAACTTTTTTTTTTTTTTAAAAGCGAATAACGACAAATCTAGCGACTTTTTCTAGTATTATTTGAGACTTTTGAGTCTTTTGAGTCCAAAAGCACTCATACAAGGCTTCTTCTTCTTCTTCTTCTTCTCGCAGCAGCAGCTGTATTCAGAGCAGACGACGTTCAGCTCTGTTTCATGACCGGGTTGAAAATGAAACGTACAAAGCTGCTGCTGGATGATCCTGCGCTGGCTTATCGTCAGATAGTAATGTCTATTAATGAAGAGTGTGGACAAAAATATTTAAAAAGTTAAAAGTGTTGTGAAATGTGAAAGACTCCTAATTAAAAGCAAAATACACTTAAAAAACTGAACTAAAAAAATTAAGAAAATTTTGACAGAATTATTTTATTAATTTATTTTATTTTATTTAGCTGTTCTAAACATTTTTAGGTTGTCTTTTTATCCATTTTTGCCTTTCCCACGACATGGCAGCATCCATTACAACTATATGTACTAGGTTGGTTATGCTAATTAGTGACTTATTTTATTTATTCATTTATTTGATAGGGACAAGTGGACAATAAACATGTATCACACCATAACATTTATAGCTAAGGCTAATTCACAATGTCCATCCCTAGTTGGGCTTTTACAGTACAAATACATTACATTTACAATGCACAAAAACTATACATTTAGTTTAAAAATGTGTACAAACTTGATCCCTCTTTAAAACCTTCTTTAGTTAGTTTTTAAAAGCCCCTAAATCTGGGTCCTGTTTCAATTCAGGTGATAAGGAGTTCCACACTTTAGCAAACTTTGACAGAAGGGTTACACATTCCCATTGGAAGCTCCTCATGTGAATAACCCCACTGCTCTTAGTGGGACTATTAGCTGTCCATGGATAAGGCCTAGCAACTTTTAGGACAGCCAATAGCTACCTTTCTTACTGAGGAGTTGGCAACAGTGGCTGGAGAGGAGTATCAGTCCCTGAAGCTGTTTATTGCCAGGAACTACATGGACTAGTCATACCATGCCCTATGGGGGTTGATGGTGACAAAGTTGCCGTTCTGCTTTGACTACAAAGTGAAAATCAAATCAAATCATTAAATCTGATTTGATTTGATTTGACAGGTTCTATGTCTACTTGTTTTGTATTAGTGCGGCCAGAAAGATGTTTTTTTGTTTGTTTGTTTGTTTGTTTGTTTATGTTATGTCAACTGCTGCACAATAAAAAGTGAATTGTAAACAATGTAATTTCTGAATTTATTGTTCAAGTATTTATCACTAATACAGTGAAAATGAGAGGAAATGTGAATATTTGCTTTGCAAGGCAATTTCAGTGTGCACCCCTAAATTTTCTGCTTGCACTCCTAAAAAATTAGGTTAGGGGCCGCTGTGCTCCTCCTAAAAAAAGTTAGTCTGGAGCCCTACTAAGGCTGAGAAACCACACTTCACAAGTTTTCTTTTGCAGCCCATGTAACAGCTGGGTTTAGCTTTATGGCACCACATCACACGCCAGCAATCAGAATCAGAATCAGAATCAGAATCAGATTTATTGCCAAGTAACTTCCATTCCAAGGAATTTGTTGTGATTTGACGGTGCCTACATATAAATAAATAAATAAATATGAACCATAAAGATATGAACAAGCCAACTGAACATATAACATTAAGACTGAAAAACTATATAAGAGTGGAAATAAAAGTTATGTACATTAAATAAGATAAAGTAAAGTAGTGTATTTACATGAAATGTGCAGTCTGTAGTATAAAAATGTACAAGTTGAAGTGACCAATGGAGGGGGAGTGTGTTAATATAACTCCTGTGTGCTTGATGTCGCTAATATAACAAATTGCGTTGTGTCAGTTAGTCAGGTAAGTCTTTAGGTGAGTTCCAAAGCCTGATGGCAGAGGGGAAGAAACTGTTTTTGTGGCGGGAGGTTCTGGTTCTGATAGACCGCAGCCTCCGGCCAGAGGGGAGAGGGTCAAACAGATGGTGTCCAGGGTGGGAGGGGTCAGCTGCTATCCTCCCTGCTCTCCTCAGGGTTCTGGAGGAGTAGAGTTCTGGGAGAGCCAATCACCTTTTCTGCAGAACGTATGATGATGGAGGAGGTGAGGATGGACTCCATGATGGCAGTGTAGAAGTGGACCAGCATTGTCCGTGGTAGATTGAACTTCTTCAGCTGCCTCAGGAAGTACATCCTCTGCTGAGCCTTCTTGATGAGGGAGCTGATGTTCAGCTCCCATCTGAGGTCCTGGGAGATGATGGTGCCCAGGAAGCGGAAGGACTCCACAGTGTCCACTGGGGAGCCACACAGGATGACAGGGGAGGGGGGGGGGCTGTGCTCTTCCTGAAGTCCATAATCATCTCTACTGTTTTGGAAGCATTGAGCTCCAGGCTGTTCTTGCTGCACCAAGCCATCAGACGGTCAATCTCCCATCTATAAGCGGACTCATCCCCACCAGAGATGAGTCCAATGAGGGTGGTGTCGTCTGCAAACTTCAGGAGCTTGACAGACTGGTGACTGGAGGTGCAACTGTTCGTGTACAGAGAGAAGAGCAGGGGAGAAAGAACACAGCCTTGCGGGGAGCCGGTGCTGATCGTCCTGGAGTCCGAAGTGTGGCTTCCCAGTCTCACGCGCTGCTTCCTGTCCGACAGGAAGTCAGTGATCCACCTGCAAGTGGTGTCGGGCACGTTGAGTTGTGAAAGCTTGTCCTGCAGACGAGCTGGGACGATTGTGTTAAATGCGGAGCTGAAATCCACAAACAGGATCCTGACGTAGGATCCTGCAGAGTCCAGGTGCTGGAGGATGAAGTGAGTGGCCAGATTTACAGCATCGTCTACAGACCTGTTGGCTCTGTAGGCAAACTGTAGGGGGTCCAGGAGTGAGTCCGTGATAGATTTGAGGTGGGACAGAACCAGGCGCTCAAAAGATTTCATGACCACAGAGGTCAGGTCAGAGCAACTGGATATCAACACATTTGCCATTTTGAACCTGGACTATGGCTGATTCTGCAAAGACACCCAAGAGGCCAAGAACCTTAAGGTGAAAATCTGCTAAAGTTCAGTAGCTTTAATGAGAGAGAGAGAGAGAGAGAGAGAGAGAGAGAGAGAGAGAGAGAGAGAGAGAGAGAGAGAGAGAGAGAGAAATCAGATCAAGTAATGTCCACAACATATAATCTTCAAAAGTATCTATAATATCAGTGTGTGTATTTAGATATACTGACAGTTCAAATCATCAGGATTTGTACAATGTTAATCGGCTGAGCTGCTTACTTTATTTGCAGCATTCATACTTTAACCTTTTTGCTCATAAGCATTCCTATATAATCACTTAACGTGTTTTATTTTATTGTGTCTTTGAATGATTGATCAATGTTCCATTACAATGTGCGTTATTTCACTTTTTAGGGTTGTGACATCTTATAACTTATTCATGGTCTTACAAATGTTTTATTATGATGCTTTTAACTAAAGGAATCAGAAATGCTGTAACACTAAACCACTCTTAGAGATTAGAAACCTGGGGCCTCATTTATTAAACTGTGCGTAGCAAAGCAAACTACAAGTGGTGTAGGTAGGTAAAAAAGAAAATGCGGCGCGCAAAAACTTTCAGATTTATCAAAGCGTGCACATGCACGTCCTACACCTATTTCCGTTTATAAATCAGAATCAACTCTAATGGGCTCAACACACGGGAAGCGTCACGCCTTCTCCATTCATTTTCAATGGTAATGAGGCGAAAATCGCTGCCTTCCTCCTGTAAAGCCACAGGCGACATTCGTGCATGTGAAATGTTGCACTCGTTCATGTAGACATTATTTATTATTATTAATTATTATTAATTATTAAAAGGCCTCAAACAGTTAACATGACTCTGGTCTTGCCTCTGACCTTTTTCCTTCATCATCTTCCTCCTCATCCTCCTTGCTGCTTGATGGCTTCATCCAGGCCAGCAGGAAGCTACTTCCCTTAGCTGCCTGGTGTAGCTCCTTTAACTTCTGTTTTCTTAATCTCTCTTTTCTTGGCATGCTGCAATTGATTAAAGCCGAGGCCAACAGTGTTATTGACTGCTTAGAATAATGCTGCTTGGAATAAAGAAAAAAAACGATTTGTCAAATTATTACAATCTGCGACAAAAGAGATGAAAACTGGAGAACGCTGTGTATTGTGGTTTATGAATACATCATGAAAACTTCATGGAAGAAAAAGCCAATCATACCCGCGTTTGTAGTGACCACTTAGCCCAACATTTGGCAAGGTAGCACTGATTATGGCTAGTGCCAAGCTCGTTAACCAGGCAGTTGGTTAATTTAGACTCAGCCGTTCAGGCTGTAATGAGACAGACAAGCTACTTTACAACAGGGACGAATAGTTTGTATCAGGCTTAATTTAGGAGCAAAAGGTGCTCTCAAAATAGTTCAGCACTACCTGAGAAATGGCAGGTGGAGCGGTGGGAGGTAACTTCACAGACAGGCCAGCTGCTGCAATGCACATGCTTACAATGTTCCTCGTTGGCGCCTGCTTTGCATGATCACGTTGCCAAAGAAATGATGGGAATGAAATGCGCGTATGCGCGCGTGCATGTGTATGTACGGGGTTTGTGATCGCGTCAACATAGTGGGGCACATAGAATACACAGTATATAAAAAATAATAATTCTGATAAAAAAAAGGCACTTTTGCAGCCCCGAAGGCAAGGGCAAGTGCTTCAGCACCACCAAGGCTCTATCTGTGCATGCCAGTGTTATAAAAACACAAGTTTTGTTTCACAATGACAAAGTATATTTAAGTGGTTGAGGTGCTTATTAATATCATCTCCCTTTTTCCTGAAAATCCAGGCCCCCCATCCCCCAGTGTGCGCTCTTAGGAGAATTAATATCGAATTTACGTCTTTATTAATTTCTGCAAACATCTTTATTATATAATATGTATGGAAGCCCATTTCCGTCACTCTGATGAAAAAAAAAAACATAGTATCTCATAATTATGACTTAAGTATCTCATAATAATGAGATACTATCTCATTATTATGAGATACTATTTCATTATTATGAGATACTATCTCATAATAATGAGATAGTTAAGTCATAATTATGAGATACTATCTCATTATTATGAGATACTATCTCATAATAATGAGATAGTTAAGTCATAATTATGAGATACTATCTCATTATTATGAGATACTATCTCATAATAATGAGATAGTTAAGTCATAATAAGTAATTCACCGTTACACTTTAACCGTTTTCCTTTTCTCCGTGTACTGTTAGCTTGTTCCGTGTCTCCTTCGAGTTTTCTACCCGCCGTTATTACCGGAAGTTGTTACCGGAAGGCACAGTGCCGACCGGAAGTAGTAAGCGATCTTCAAAATAAAGCTGATTATAATCATAAGCTTCAACTAAGCGATCTGTATATAGAACACATGAATTACATTTTCTTATGATAAACCCAAATCATGAACTGTATTTTATACCTCAGTCCAAAAGATGCGATAAAAAAATAGCTTAATTAACTTTCTTAAACTTCAACCTTTTTAACCATGCAGGCTGCCACCTTGTGGCCAAAAAATTAGCAAAGCAAAAGTGGTTTGCTACAGAGATGCTATCTCATGATTATGTTACGACCCCTTCTTCTTTTGTGGCTTTGTTAATTATGTTTGTGTGCAGGTGCAGCTGGAGTATTCGGCGAGGCGTAGCTATATAAGACCCGCCTACAATCGGCCTGGTAGCTTCTTTCTTTGCTCCGCTCCCAGGCCGGACCTGCGCCGTTGCACCTCGTTATTGTGTTTGGTTTAGTTCTACATCATACAACACTGCACTCATTATATTTGTACACACAACCAAGCACGCCCTGACATTACTGATATTGCAGACAATCACACTTCATGATTATATTATTTTGTCTTAAGTTTTGGTTTAATAAATAATTATAATTGGTTTTCTTGGTTGTTCGGCGTTGTTTTGTTATAACCGTAAGGCTGGTTGTAACAATTATGACTTAACTATCTCATTATTATGAGATAGTATCTCATTATTATGAGATAGTATCTCATAATAATGAAATACTATCTCATAATAATGAGATAGTATCTCATAATAATGAAATACTATCTCATAATAATGAGATAGTATCTCATAATAATGAAATACTATCTCATAATAATGAGATAGTATCTCATAATAATGAAATACTATCTCATAATAATGAGATAGTATCTCATAATAATGAAATACTATCTCATAATAATGAGATAGTATCTCATAATAATGAAATACTATCTCATAATAATGAGATAGTATCTCATTATTATGAGATACTTAAGTCATAATTATGAGATACTATGTTTTTTTTTTTCATCAGAGTGACGGAAATGGGCTTCCATAAATATGTGTTGTGAAAGATAATAGTAGATTGTACACAAATGGCTCACATCTCACATCATTTCCTTGATTTTATTCTGTACCATTAGTGTCGCTGTTTCCCATTTTTCTAGATTATGTGCGTACACCTGGGTCAGAGTTGACGTAGAGGTAGGAACATTTTCCTGTCAAGTTTGGTTTTCATAAATCCCAAAAGTTGACTATATTTGGCGTATGCCGGTTTTTGTTCCTAGATAAATGAGGCCCCTGATCCCCTGAGTTTTCACTGCCCAGCCAAGCTACAGGGAGCTTTCTCTTATTGGCTGGAGCTAGTAATCACACTTCCTGGATACAATAACCACACCTTCAAACTTGGAACAAAGAACTGAGATTTTAAAAAGACGAAGAGTCCAGAGAAAATCAACAAAAGAACAAAGTTTTGTCAGGATGCGTAGAGATGCATTCAGAGGACCTAAACTTGAGCCTGCATTAAAGATGCATGCAGCATGACCAGGCTGCCACGAAGGGCAGGGAATCCATCTCTGCACATGCTGGTCTCCGTTTTGTTGTTTGTTGTACTTGGTAACTAGATAGATTCCATTTGTTTCATGTTGTTGATATTTTTGCAGCAAATTTAAGTTACGCAACAGTGCCAGTTTTTTGTACTTTTTTTTTTTTTTTTTTTTTTTGCTCAGCCTTTTTAATCTTTCACTCCCGTGATTAACTCGGCAGATACAATACACCACCTTGACTCCACCAACAGCAGCAATGTCTCGGGAAGACTAGCAGTAGAACCATGGCAGACTCAAACTGACAAACCTTCAGCCTCCTGGGAGCTTTAGTGGGAACTCAACCACCAGCAAGGCTTCCTCTGTGTGCCAAAGTTGTTCCCCAGAAACAGCTGTAAGTGGGTCGACTCTCTGGATGAGTACTACCAGTCTCCTCTCTACTAAGAAGCATGGTTGGCTGTCTTACACAATCTGTGATAGTGAACTAATTTGCCTTTTTTTTAGGTTGAGCTAAGCTTCCGTCTTAAATAGTCGATACAATTAGCTTTCTAAGATTTAGAAACTCTTTCAGCATCCACTTTTGAACATTAGTTTAATTAATGCCACATGTTAATGAACTTCTGTTTAATTTTTGCTCCACATCAGGGGTGCCCAAAGTGGGCCCGCGAGCCAGTTTTGGCCCACCTGACTGGTTGGTTTGGCCTGCCGATTAGATATCAAAACTCTTCCCTTTATGTCATTCTTGAAAGATCAACCAAAAAACATGTCATTAATAAGCAATAAGCCCTGGTTACTAATCTCTGCCAGCTGATACTAAATTTGAGCTCCACTACTTTATATAGGGCTGTATGGGACTATACACTGCACTCATGGTGCTGCTATTCATATCAAAGATCCCCCATGAGTCTTTGCATATGTAACGTTAAACTTGTGGGCTGAACCATAAACATGGAGCGCCATAGGCAGTGGCATACAGACAACAGGCATTTTAACACTGCATGGGAAGAGAAATATTTTTTTACAAATGTTAATTCTAAGGCAGTCTGTCTTATCTGTAATCAGTCTGTGGCTGTACAGAAGAGAGTACAATAAACGTTGTCACTATGACACAAAACATGCAGTATTTTCTAAGTACCAAGGAGGGGCGTGAAAGAAGAAGTCCAGCGAGCTGCTAGTGTAGCGGTTTTAGTACTCTCACATGCGTTGTGGTGCTCAGAAATCACGAGCCATTCAATGTCGAGTCTCTGACGCCTCTTTATTGGCATGTTCTGGATTTTTGAACATAAAGAAAGGTTCGTCAGCTCCCACAGTCTCAGCTCTGCCACACACACACGAGTCTTGCTGGTGACAGACTGTGGCGAAGCTACACATATGAACAGGCTAAACATTTTATACAAAGAAACAACAGGTACCTGGATTTTTGAACATAAAGAAAGGTTCGTCAGCTCCCACAGTCTCAGCTCTGCCACACACACTGAAACAAAATAAAGTGTACGTCTCACTGCTAAAACTGGCCTGCACGGACTTTAAGCTAGCAACTTGTAAATAGTATTTAATCCTCACACAACACGGATAACACTGAAATTAAAACTCAGTAGTTGTTAACTGGAGGAAATATTTGCATGTATGACAAATTAAGTGCTTTTACACACTGAATAAGAGTCACAGTAACGGAGCCCAGAAGAAGCTAACTTACCACGAGTCTTGCTGGTGACAGACTGTGGCGAAGCTACGGGGCGTAACAGCTAAATCTGCAGGGGGTTCGTCTTTGAGACGTTCAGGTGTTCCCAAAAATGTAAGAAATTATAACTGCTCATAGTTAATAGCAGCAAATGAAGACTGAATAACTTAATGGGCAGTAGTAACAGTGACAGAAATACAGCTAATAATGGCAAGTGGAATCATTAACAATTTAACTCCGTTACACTAGCTAAACTCCGTTCACAGCAAAGTGCCCTCGCATGGCCCTCAGCTCTCCAGGACACGGGCCAGCTATGAAAGCTATGAGTTTGATGTGCGTTTTATGGACTTCAGAAAAAGTGGTGGAGACATGGACCTATTCTCTCAACCCTTCAGTGTTAGCCCTGACTCCGTCCCAGACCACATTCAAATGGAACTGATTGAGTTTCAATGTGATACAGAGCTAAAAAACAGATCCATGTCACTGAATCTGAAGGATTTCTACACTCAGGTCTCACTGCAGAGGTACCCACACATTAAGAAACATGCACAGATGATGCTTTCACTGGCAGCACTTACATCTGTGAGCAGACTTTCTGTATCATGAATCTCAATAAGTCCAGACTCAGAGGTACCCTGACTGATTCACACCTCGATGACATACTTATCTTGTCAGTGAGCCAAATTGACAGGCTAGTAAGATCAGCTTCATGTGTCTCACTAGTGTTAGCAATTTGCCTGGTAGAACATGTATTGTTTGTTGTTTACATTTTGCACTATGTTTGGTTAAAATTAGTGCCTGCAATTTTGTTTGTTGTCCTTCTACCTGTGGCTTTATTGTTACTTTTCTATAGAGATGTTAGTAGTGTGTTATTTGCACAGAACAATGAGTTTGCTTGCATGTTCAATAATAAAAAGAATTATAATTTACATTTATTTGTGTTTCACCCTTGAAATCGCTGTGTTTGGCCCGTGGCTCACTGGTACAATTTCACTTTGGCCCTGGGAGGCAAAAACTTTGGGCACTTTGTTCTACTTTTTACATAAGTGTCTGGGCTTCGAACCAGAACTTACGTAATAGTGTCTTTGATTGAAATATTTGACAAGTTGAATTAATTAATTAATTAAATGTATTAATCTAGGACTTTAATGGTGTTCCTTGCTTCCATTAAGACAAAAGAAACTTGGTGATACTTTGAGGTTATTAGATATTAATAGTAATAATTAATATTTTATATTGATTACTAACATTAATAGTTTTCATAAACATTATTTTTGTTTAATAACGCTAGAGATCACCACACTTGGTAATGAGCTCTGGCATACCAAATGTACTGATCACATGACCGATCAGCTGTTACTGCTTTAAAAGAATTATTCACTTCTTTCTGGATCCTCATGATGTTTCTAAGGTTAATTTGGGGGCTATTTCTGCGTTCTCCTGATTCTAACAATTATTAGAGGTATTGATGATTAACATTACCTGGTGGGTTCCTCAGCTGTTTACCTGTGTAACACATCAGCAACATCTGCAAACATCTGTAAAACTGCTCATGTTCACTTTTTTTAGCTTCTGCTTTTGCACAGTTCCTCCTCAGACATTACTAATTCCTAGATGAACTGGGCTGCTAGCCTCTGGTTTTCACTGAGCATAATGTAGCTTTCTTTTAGGAGGCGATAATCTTTAACATTTTCTACCATGTTCCAGGTGATATTAGTCTGACACAGTAACACTAGATTCCAACACTTCTGTAGTTACCTCACATGTCTCAGCATTTTCTTTCTTTTTTTTTTTTTTTTTTGAGGTTAAGGTTATACATACAGCCCTTGTAGTTGTGAAATTATATTTAATTTATGTTTTTTTTTAAGTCATTTCAGAGAGGAAGCAGAGCAATACGCTTTAGCTTTCTGCTCATTATTACAGGAGACTATTTTAGTATAGTTTTCAAAAGCTCAAACTTAACTGTGATTTTGTGGTAAAAGTCATTAAATCAACATTCAGTAGATTTATCTTTAAAACTCATATAGATACTTGACCTACATGAGTGTGCTTGATTTAGAATACTGACCTGTCCTTTGATGAAAGATAGGATTAATGATTACCATTTGGTTGCTCCTCCTGTTTTAGTCCATGCAGAAATACCAGTGAAAGTATGATGTGCTACCTCCTGCAATTGTAAAATTGAAGTCACATGAACAACATCGAAGCTGTGGCAGTGAGATTTAGTGCAGAGCTCATCCATCATTTATGCATGGCTCTCCATTACAGGTTTATTTGAATGAGAGAATAGTATAACCCTTTTTTTTCTTTTAAGCTTTAAAGGTCAGTGATTGAATATAGTCCTCATGCTGAAAGTAACCTGATTTTTCTGTCATCGTTGTGCAGCAATTCTAGAGCTTTAGCGGTTCAATAAATAACAGTGCAGATTTAGTATGCCACAGAACTTGCATTAATCTTTCTGTGGAATTGGTGGGATTACTCTCTGTCAATTTATAGTTTGGAATTGGGTTTACTATTCAAAGCACTTTGATATTCTCCCATGCACCGATCCATTGCTTGTTACAGGTTATTTGAATGAGCCCAGCATGAGCAGAACCACCTCTGGTGTATAGATAGCTGTAGTATCAGTTGACCAGCTGTTGAGGAGGAAATGAGCCTCAGCATTATGTTTGTCCCGTGGCTTTTATGTACCCGGTCGCTGGTTTGTTAGGAGTCTTTCAAATTAACTTTGGTGTAATGTGTCCAGGATTCTCTGTTGAATATGGTTGGGTAAACAGCGTGTTTCATTCTACTGTATCCATTTCCAGATGGAGGAAATATTATTGGTGTCTCAACATAGCAGCAGTCTTAATTAGCCATCAAAAGCCTTCTCACCTATCCAGAAAAAGGCTCATAGTGTGAAAGTGGAGATTGTAGCCTTGAGGTTTTGTCACGGATTTCTTCCTTTAATGCACTGTGATTGATGATACTTTAAGTGGTTTAGCTTGCTTTGTTTCCACAGATCTCCGCTTCAGAGGAAAGCTGAATGTCTCCCAAGCTAATGTTGATGTGAGCAACACCAGAGGCAGCTGAGTCACTCTGTTCAAAGCAGCAATGATTTTCAGGCGCATGGACAGAAAAAGCTGAGCATGAAGTCAATAGAATCTTCTGATCTTTTCCAATATACTGTAGCTCTTTATGTCCTTGTATGTCTTTGTTTACAATTTTAGGGAACAACATAAGCTTAGACAAAAGGGGTTTAGCAGTAGTACTGATCACCAGCCTATGCCTAATGCTATTAACATCCGAGCACTGTGAAATGTAAAATTAAATCAAAGTTAAAACTGTGCAAATCAATGGAATGGTGAAACCCCAGACAGTTATCATTCATTCTGCAGATTTCCACAGCTGTTGTGCTCTAATTGCTTCACAATGATCAATGTCAGCTAATAAGAAAAAAAAGAGCACTGTCAGTTAAAGAGCAAGATCATTTTCTAACAAATCTGGAGAGAATGATTCTCTTGTTGAGACAGTGTTTGATTTTGATTTTGTAATTTTCTCTTTTTTTATGTCATATTTGTACAGAAACAATGCATTTAAATCCAACAGTAGCTTAAGCGTTGCGCTCAGAAAACCACAACTTACATGTTTATCAGCTAATGCTGAAGCTAGTTCAACATCATCCCGTATACTAAATGGTAATGTGTTAACTCTCTCTTTCTCTCTCTCTCTATCTATGTATGTATGCATGTATGTATGTATGTATATATATATATATATGTATATATATGTATGTATATATATATATATATATATATATATATATATATATATATATATATATATATGTATATATGTATGTATGTATATATATATATATATATACATACATATATATATATATGTGTGTGTATGTATATATGTATATATATGTATATATATATATATATATATATATATATATATATATATATGTGTGTATGTAAATATGTATATATGTATGTATATATGCTGTTCTGAGGTGAACAGTTGGTGAGGACATGGACTAACTTAACTTAAAATGTGGCCCAGTAACGTGCAACCAAAATCCAAGAATGCATCAGGGAGGAAGCCCCAAAGGATGATGCGATAAGAACCTCTAGGCAGCAGAAAACAGGGTAAGGAGGAGGTAAAGAAAGTTTTATGGAAGATTAACCCCTATACGATGCAGACGTACCGGTACCAGTTCATGACTACTAATCAGTAACATTGCAGCCATGTGTGCAAGCCCCTCCATCATGAATGCCCACAACATACACATCAAATGAAAGGTCAAAGTCTCGTCTTTCCGGTGATATAAACCATTTTGACACGCAACAACAACAGCACTAACACTAAAGCCTTTTTTACAGAAAAGCAGAAAGTTTAAATGTTGACTTTCCTTACCTTTGAGGGCTCTCTATAGGTCAAACATCAATATTTCCCATCAAGATTGGTTTCATTCTGTTCCTACAGGTTAGGCGAGGACATTTTTTTTTTTTTCTGTGTGTTCTAAAGTGTATAACTTTTTATAAGTAATACTTACAGTGATTCTGATAGCTGTGGGTGAAACTAGAGAGTGTTACCTTTACAAAGAGCCCAAGCCTGCACTTACAATCCAGAGGGTTCAGTAACAGCAGTAATTCTAATTTGGAGAGGTCATATTACAGGCGTTTTTGCCAAAATGACCCCGCTTGATAAGGGGTTAAAGCACCTTTACAGGATTTATCAGCAACAGATGGGATGAAGGGGTGGCCTGAAGAAATCTGTCAAAAAACCACTAGCATGAAGGATAGCATCCAACCACAGCAATGCATTTATTTATTTTTACTTATCCTTTATTGAATCAGACAGTCCCAGTGAGAGTTAAAATCAGATTTTAAATGGAGATGTTGCCAATAAAGCAGCTAACCAAATGGAAATATTAAAATCCTACATGAAAAAAATGGAAAAAAAGTTTCAGTTGGAAAAAATAAAATAGATAAAAATGCACCATAATACAACTAATCTTATATGAAAACACATCTGTATATTTGAATTACCAATTAATGTTCTTTGTACAGATTGGTCCATATCCTACACTGCCTGGGCAAAGAAAAAGCTGCCACAAAGAAAAGGGCACACAAACTAATATTTCATCAAACTATCGCAGCATTTCTTGTGAAATTGTTTTAATAAACTTCGCAATGTCACAAGATTTATTTCCTACCAGCAGCTGTGTGCTCAGACTTTTTTAAGGGGCGGTGCTCATGTTTTTCAAAAACATGATGTGAGTTTGATGTTTGGGTTTTATGTGTATAATGCTCAGTCAGTACCACATTCTTTTTTTAATAACATAAAAGCTCATAACTGAAAGATGTAATTTATTTTTCACATACCTTCTTTTTTTTTTTAAGGACTAGCTAACCAGTTCTAGGCTGTTGTTCCCTTTGCTGCTATTTTTTATTTGTTTATTTTTTTATCCCCTTTTCGCTCAAACCACTTGCAGGAAAAATGGTCCACGCTTATTAGGCAGAGGGACTGTTATCAGTCTTTCCTGGGAATTATTAAAGGCATTGGACAGTAAAGTAGCTTTTACAGCATCATCCGTCACCTGGTCCATGAATGGAAGTTATTGACATGCCATGCACACATCTAATTTGAATGATGACTGAAGGGACGTATTCACCAAAGAACATGTATGCTCTCTATGGTCCTGACTGTGTGAGACATCAGTCAGCTTTGATAACAGCAGTGTGGTGGTCACCCCAGCTGGGGGGGCTCAGATCAGCCACAAGAGATGGCTGTGGGCCCGGCAGAATAGACCATCCACAGCACAGCATGAACTCTATCATCTCTTTTTTTTCTCTCATCTCTGTATTTTTTCCCTCGGAAAACCAGTTGAAGAGTTGTGAAATACATTCAGCTCAGAGCGAGCTGGACTTGAATTGGGAGTTCTGACAGGACTTAGTATTTAGTTATGTAATTATTTATTTAGCCTTATTTTTTCCTCATGCATGAAAACAATTTTATTCATGCATCATTGCATAATTTGGGTTAATAGAATTTAAATACATTGTGAATTTGATCCCCACAAGAGCTTTTAAGCTAATGTAAAAGGTGTGTGTGTGTGTGTGTGTGTGTGTGTGGGGGGGGGGGGGGGGGGGGGGGGTGTAATTACTTGCCAAAGATGTGGTTTTCATATCAACAAATTAACAGGTGTACAATGTCAGCTCTGTGCTCTCAGTGGAACGGCAAAGATAAAGCCTCTCTGCTTTTTCCTCACGGTGTTTGTCTCCTCACTGTAATCCCATCAAAGGCTCCCCTGCTTTTGTTTTCCTTTTCGGAATGCTGAGATCCACCCCCATTTGGGTTTACCGCCCCCCCCCCCCCCCCCCCCCCCCCCCCCCAGGATTGGCATTTTGGAGTTTATGCTCGTTGGCGATTACTCACTCCCAGACAAACATCTGGGAGCATAAATACAGCTAATCTCCTTCATCACCACAGTCTCTCTACAACAGTTTGCTCTTCTTCAGAGGAAATGCCAAAACAAGAAACAGAAGCGATGCCTGGATGAAGGGACCACAAAAAAAAAAAAAAAAAGAAAGCTAGTGCTACATGTACAGCGCCTGAATAGAGACATGAGTGACATTCCTTGATGTCTGTTTAAATAAAAGCGACATTAGAGATTTCAAATTGTTTCTGTTTGGATTGGCCGGATGACAAATGAGCATTTAATGGGAATCTAAACACTGAAACAGTCTGTTATCCTGGCAAATAAAGCTCCATATAATGATTTTCTATTCAGCAATCTGAGCTGGGTGAGTACTGGTAAATATATCTTCATTCTAAAAAGTGTCTGTTTTAATTTGGTTATTGTGTGGATCTTAATTCCTTGTTAACAAAGTCGTATGTATGTTTAAGCTTTCAGTAAGTCTGTGGATCACTTTAACAACCATTGAAAATCTCACTTTTGCTTTTAGGTTTATGTAAAATTCCCTTCATTATTGTGGCAAATGAATGTAATGGTATGAGTACCAAGATGTTGGATTAATCTTTAAAAGATTAGTAAAATAAATAAGGACCATAAATATAAAAACAAAAAGAAGAAACTTTGTTGTCTTTTGAGTATATGCATATTATTTCTAGCTAATCTTTCTTTATTCCTTGTTTGTGTTTAAATTTTCCCTTTTGAAATCATTTTCTTAGTTTATCCATTTTTCTTTCTCCTCAGTTACATCCATTGTTTTACCATTTTATTGCAATTAAATTTATTCTGATTTTGACTTTGCTTTACTTTTATAGTTGAACTTGAAGACAAAACATCTGTGACTCAAACCTGATCAGCTCAGAGGTTATTAAAAGAAAAAGGGGAAATGAACTGATGAAAATAAATTAATTATTAAATAAGAAATTACACTATATACTCATGCCATTATTGATATTTTATTGCTCTAGTTCTCTATCAATGTTTGTATTGATTCTTAATGCAATTTTCTAAAAGGAAACAAAACAAAAAAAGAAAAAAACAAGCTACAAGCTTTCTATTTGGAATCCAGAACAAACTAAAAGCAGAACAAACTTTGGGTTAATCAAAGCGAATATGCTGGTGGTAACACAGGACGATTCCCATTGGTTGATCTGTTTGGTTGCTAAATAATTGTAAGGAGTGTCACATACACGACTCTGCAGGAGTCTGATATTGGCTATTTTAGTGTGGTGAAATAATCATTTTTCTGACATTAGAGCTGTTAATACTCGTCTTTGTGAGTTATGCTGGTGTAAGTACCAGATCTGCTTGGGCCCCGGCACCTGCTGATGATGTCACACTACTTTTATGTCACATTTCCTTTGGCAACCAAAACTTCTTTTCTCCATACCAATAAAGCCCTTTTGAATTTAAAGATTTATTGATTTTATTTATTTATTTATTTTGTTTACAGTGTGTGTCTGGCACTATTACCAATGACCAAATACCAGTTATATTTCAAAACACACACACACACACACACACACACACACACAAAAAAAAAAAAAACAAAAACATGTGGACTAATAGATAATAATAATAATATTTTTTTTTTATTTGTTTTGTTTTGATTTTTTTTTATGGTCAGGATTATTTATCGGACCAAATTTCAGTTCCAATATTTATGTCTAAATTGATACTAGATTCATGCAAGTATTACATTACAGTCATTTAGCAGACACTTTTCACCAAAGCAACCTACATCTGAGAGTAGGCAGTAGTGTTAAGGGTATTGTCCAAGGACCCAACTGGAAGGTGTTAAGATTTGCCCCATTGTAATATTTCCCCTGTGGGATTTGAAGTCAACCCTTATCAATTATTCACGGATTAAAAAGTGCACATCTTTTTCTTAGTTCAAATTTTATTTATATCAAAACACACAAACACTGGAGCAACAGAGCTGGTACAAATGTCAAAGCAAGAGGATGGCTGTGTCTGCTCCTCTCAACAGGCAGGGTCGGGCAGGTCCTCAATACATCGCAAACTTCCGCTTGAAACACCACCAAGCGAAGCTTGCCCTGGTAGTTCCAATACAACTGCTCATCTAATGCAGCAGGTAAAAACAACACTCATGTAGAGTGTATGTATAATAACTGTGAATAAACGCAGCTCCAGAAACACAATGCGTTTTATGTGGTGTCCAATATGAATTGGAGTCGCTAACATTAACGCTGAGTCACAGTGTTACTATTCATTTTAATTTGTAATTTTTCAGTGCCTTCCGACTGATGACCTTTTTGGTCCCAGGATTTTTAAAAGTGATGGTCAGACTGTGGTAAGTCCTTTTCAATAGGTAATGATGGATTTCTTTTTAACAGTCGTCCATGTTACCTACGAATAAGAACTACAATCCCAGAAAAACGACTTCCTTAATTTGACCAACCACAATCTTTTACACCAGCGTTCGGCCAATCATTTAGTGTGACGTCATCAGCAGGCGCAGGGCCACAAGCAGATCTGACTACATGAGCACATCCACTACCTATACAGACAATGATAAATGATGAGTTAAACTATGGCTTTGATAAAACTAGAACCGGTTCTCCAGTTCCATCTCGACCCGATCAGCACAATCACATCTGCACAGTAAACAAAGCAATGTAATTGTAGCAATTTCTAAAAGGTTTTCTTCTGTTCAAGTGGGCTCTTACCAGTAGAGTGGGTGTTATTGTGAGAAATTGGATTAATAACTGATAACTTTTTCTGTTGCTGTCTGCAGTAAAATGTTGCGCTCCTCTTTGCCTACTAATACCAGGACACGAATGGCTCCTGCTGTTTTTGTGTTGGCTGAATAGAAAAAGGTCATTAAATGGCAGCAGTATGAGATCTTGGGAATGACGCATTGGTTCTTTTAGTCCCAGTATAAGTACCACATTCAGTTATTAAATAGGCCATTATCTTGGTGGGGTAGCATGGACTTTTAAAACTACTGCTATTTCAGGGAAAATAAGCACATTCATGCTGGAAAACAGAACCCTGAAGTACGTCTTTAAATTGTGACATGGGTAATCATCTTAATTGAGATTATGTTGCTAGTAGCATCTATTTTTACTTTTTCAGTGCTGAAAGGTTCTCATACCTGAGCAACAAGACGGCCACGGCCTTACAAAGTGAAGTGTGTATGGGGTCAAGCTGCTCTCACAAATGGTTTGTATGATTTCTCACAAAAAATAATGCATGAATATTTGCACTTAGCCTACAAAATGCTGAGCCCATCGGGGCAATGATGAATCAAGGGTGGCCTCGTCGTGTTGTCTGCAGAACCTTTCTGGTTCTGAAACAACAATGAACAACTTGATTATTTTGTGTGTGTCTGTGGGTTTTTTTTATTTATTTATTTTTTTGTTTTGTTTTGTTTTGTTTTGGCCATCAGATCATTTTTAATTAAACCTGACCATTGACTCTTGGATTGTTTCATTTATGTGACTGAAAAGATAATTTTTATTTAATTGATTTTATCAATTAATAGCTAATATTGGTAATAACAATAAGTATAATAGGACAGCAAAAGCAAATAAATCGTTCAGAGGAGAGGGACAGAGAAAATTTGGATATGGACATAACTTTAGTTTCATGTCAGTGAAACTAAAGTTCAGTGAGGTTACTAAATGCTTGTAGTAGATAAAGGGTGAGTATGACTTTTAAATTCCTTACATATTATAATGCATCTTCTCAGCAGACCAGACAGCAGATTACTCATCACAACTAAAAGTCACTTGCGACTTGACTTGGACTGCCAGTCAAAGACTTGAGACTTGCTAAAGAGGACTTGTGAACATCTCTGCGTCTGGCATGTGGCGCAGTGAGATGCATGTTTCTTTAAGACCCCCTTTCTTTCCAGCTCTCCTTTGTGTGCTTGCTTATGGCTATAATTCATTTTGATGTGAAATGCTTTTGTATTTCTTTCTGGCTGCTTAGAAAATCTGAACTAAGAAACACAACACTGGAGGCCAACCAGACGACTGTTCCCTTCCTCTTCTCTCCCTGTGTTCACACAGCGTCATCCTCCCATGATGTGTTTCTAGTTGGATGCTTTTTGATGCCATCAGTCTTTAAATGATGGGAAAACCCAATTAAAACTGGCTTTGTACACAATCTCTCCCACACAGCGGTACCACAGGGATCATTTTCCCTCCCCTCCGAATGGCTTTAGCCAGTCATAAATCCCATGGCTGAGTTTCACACTAACATATCCAAATTTAGATATATATTCACAGAAGTATTCTGGAAGCCGTAATATCTAGAAACCTTTACGAACTCTATTCATTCAAACATCAGGAGGACTACAGAATAATCTTTTTTCCTCAGGCAGCATCACTATAACTCACCTAGAGGGGTAAAAACAGCTAAATTAGTATGTTGTTGTTAGTATGTTAAATCCAATTTGCTCTCTTCTTTTTACATCTAATTCTGTTTCATAAACTCACTATTTTCTTGGGTGTATTTTATGTTTAGAACTTTTACCAGGTTTTGCATTTTCATTAGAAATATTTATGACTTACAGCATTTTGCAAACTGTTGTTCAGAAGGTTATTGCTTATTGTTGTATGATCATTACATATCATGAAAATGCTATGGCTGCACCATGGATGTTAACTCCTCCTTACAACGTCCGTGCGATTATGAATTCCTTAAATTAGGATGGAAAAAATGACAAAATTCTTTTTTTCTGAATTCATTGCTTATGTAACAGGTGGAAAATTTTATTCTGTGCAGTACTGAATGACAAGTTTAAGGTAAATTACTGCTTTAGTAATGCAGTCACATGTAGAACTTCTCATTCATCTAAACAAGATCTACCATGGAGGGAAAAAATTCTTTGCCAACTGAAAAGGCAAGTGAGGATGATAGTGAGATGTGTTTGCAGAAACCCACCATATCCTGTTTTGTCTTTTATTTTCTGGGCTTAAATTGATTTAATTATTGATCATATCTTGATACATGGTGTATTTATTGATAGAGCCATGATAATAAATTCTCTACAGACAGGTATACAAACAAACATGATACAAATTCCCATACAGGCAGCTTTGAAATGAATTAAATACTACCAGTCAGTTAAAAGAAAACACCAGAGAGTGAACTGCAAATTAGGCTAATTATGGAGATATTGACACATGAAGAATTTTTATCAGACCCTTTTTACACTCAATACAATTACAAACCTGATAAATGATCATTTTCTCTGCTGCAAAAGGGCTGCATCTGCTTAAATGTCATAAGTGATTGTTTTATTCCTATTGGTGATGACGTGTTTTCACTTTTCAGGATACTGATTAGAATAGTGTGAGGAAGACTATTAAACTGGATGAACACAAAGAAATGATCCTGTCAAACAGGCATTTATTCAGGACATTTTAAACTTTAAGAGCAATTATAGACTAATTAAACATTTCAAGGTACCTGTTTAAAAATTGCGTGTGATGTGACTTCACCTCTGTCAAGAGGTAACCAGTAACTACCACTACCTTCTAGCGCAGCAGTCTGCAACCCTCAAGGAATGGTATTACATTATATTCCACAAAAGGCTGTTTCTGGTAAGTGTTTTAAGGTGAGCAGGCGTCTATATCATTTTTTCCAACACAGCAGGATTTAGTCCTGCTGCTAGCTGTCAGTTTCAGTGTCTCCATAAAATGTGTTAAGTTTGAAAGAAAAACTTGTCAGTGCCCACTTTCACAGCCCTGAGTGCAGCCCCGTAACTGAGCATTACTGCAGTTCAACAGTGTTCATATCAACAGATTTGTAAGACAACTTTCCACACCAAATCTTAATAATCAAACTGAGAAAAAAAGGTGTGATTAATACAGAAAATCTGAATGTTAACCGTTTTAGAATCAAATAAGAACAAAATAGTCTTAAATAGAACAAAATGTTTCACAGAATTTTAATTTACTTAGATCCATTACTTATGGCTCCAATAAATATTACTAACATTGCTAAAGCGGCAACACCTGTTACCTTCTAATAAACGAACCCAGTAAAACCCTGTTGTTTACAATTAGTCTGATGGTTTATTCGCCTCAGTTTAACGTTATCTGGGTGGGTTATGACAAAGCCAGCCTACTGTGCTCGGTAAATGTCTCAATGAGTGAATACCAGTCTAAATGAGTTAACACTGTTTTAGTACAAACGTAGTAACAAACTAACATATATGATGTTGTGGTGCTAAGCTTGTTGCTAACATGGTGGCTAACTTTAAACTTTCATATTACAGTGATACTCCAGGTGTGTTTTAAGGCAGATGAAGTTGGATGTGGTGGATCCAGCGTCCTGGATCCTTATGCTACATATGTGCATTACACATCTGTTTGTGTGACATTACTTCATTGTCATGTTCAGGGAAATGAATCACATCCAGCAGATCATGAAGAAAACATTAAAAATCCTAAATTGTTCTCGAGTCTCAAATGGTAAATCTGACTTGAGCTTAAAAGGATTTGAAGTCACATTTCAAGTCACTGTCTTACAGTAAGTGCAACTTGAGTCAGAGTCACAGAGGCTGACAAAAGCCTGCGATTAATAAAGAGTCATGTGACATGTAAAATAAAAGCCAAGTAAGACTCTCCCATTGATCTCAAAGTCCAGAAACAGAGGCTTTAGTGTGCAACAAGGCTTGTTCAGGATTAAATCAATACCAACTGAGCAGATAAACAATACAATAATGGTCCTGCAGCTGGTCAAGAATTTAAGATTTATTTGACTTTTAAAACAGGACAACAATCAACAACCAACACACCTTCAGTTTATCCAGTTTACCACAAACCTCAGGAAAGGTGAACAGAAGCTTTTAGAATATGAGCCAGCAACAAAACATTGTTACAGCTTGTTTTCTAACCAAATTGGCTAAATAAATTATTTGTTAATAAAATTGATGTTTTACCAATACCTGTTTGCATACAGCTTATCTATACACAACATTCAACACACTCCTCTGGGACACTACAGTCTCCTATTTAGACTGCAGTGAAGATCAACTTTATTGAGTCCAAATCAATTCTAAGACCTCTAATTGATTTGGAGTGAAGGTCTGTGTCTAAAGGCCCTTGAGACTAAACGAATCAAAGTCAATTCAAGATCTAAACAAGCAATATACACTGCACTGTAAAGCAACATGCAGACGTCATCCTGACAGGCATTAGGTACGCATCACGAAGGTTTTAATACTGAATGTTAAAAGCAGTTTTTTTAACCGACTGTTTGTGGGGCTTCTTATGTTTGTATTTGTCTCTTCTTTCTTTGGGAATCTGAGCCAAGTTGATAACGCTAACAGAGAAAGACAAATAAAATAAATCCAAATATAAGCCTTTGTAATAATTGGAGAGTACCCTGAGTGCACATGGAAAGAGCTCATGAAATCCCCAAGAAAATTTGACCAGTTCAGCCTGGTCTGAGAAATGTATAATGTCCTCTTTTGTACTGTAAATAATGTCACCATTTCACAGATATTCAGAATAAGGTTTTATGTGTGCACATAAAAGGAGTTTGCAGTTTTACATTTCTCATTTATTTTGAGCAAGAAATGATCACGTATATATGTATGTAAATGTAGATAGATCATTTTTACATAATTTACAGTAGGATTATGTTACAGCTATATGTACAGTGAGCAGGATGTCAGTGAGAGTGTGGTATGAATAATGAGGAGGAAGTAAGTAATTCAGAGTCAGATGGTTATTGACAGTGGATGATAGATGCAGTTGTTCATCAGAGTGATGGTCTGAGGAAAGAAACTGTTCTTGTGTCTGATAATGTTGGCACGCAGTGTTCTGTAACGCCTACCAGAGGGGACAAGTGTGAACAGGTTATGTCCAGGGTGAGATGGGTCAGCTGCTTGTTTTCTGACTCTGGAGGAGTACAAGTATTGGATGGGGAGCAGTTTAGCACCAATGATTTGATCTCTGTAGTCCTGAGTGTCCTCTCCAGTCTGTGTCTGTTCTGTTTGCAGGCTGAGCCAAACCAGACAATCAGGGATGTGCAGAGAAATGACCGGATGCGTGCTGTGTGAAACTGGATCAGCAACTCCTGAGGTAGAATGAACTTCCTGAGCAAACACAGGAAGTACATCCTCTGCTGGACCTTTTTGATGATATTGATATAGATGGTGGATCCAAGAAACCTAAAGGGTTCTGAGGTGTTGGAAGATGTAATGCAGTCCCATGTTGACTGCATCCCCTACTGACTGGTTTGTCAGATAGGTAAACTGCAGAATCTCCAGCAGGGGTCCTTTCATGTCTTTCAGGTGCAACATCACCACTGTTTTAACTTTTTTCATGACCTCAATCAACACAAGTCTGCAGTCATTCAGTCCTGGGACGAAACATACAGAGTAGGCTACTGTGCAGCTGATGCAAAATGAACTGAATGTGAATCTAAATGTTTTCCCTAACATGCTGGTATATGGCACAACTAAAGCAAAACCGAATTACCTAAAGATTTTTCTGTTTTCACATGAACGTATTGTTTGGAGGAAAGGCTGTATTTGCTGTAATATGCATGTGTTGCACCGGGCAGAGTCCCAGCATCAGAAGCTGGGGCCCTGCCAACACAGTACGCCACGCAGGCAGAGGCGGTCCTGGCTGTTCAGGTGGACTGAACCATTTAAGAGAAATACAGAGGGGGGGCGGGTGTTCAGAAATGTTTCTAAAACAAAGAAAATAGTGATACCCAGTGTTGGGGTAGTTGCTCTAAAAAAGTAATTAGTTACAAGTTACTCATTACTTCTGTAAATTGGGATGGAATTACTTTACTCGCTACTGCATTTGAAAAGTAACGTCACTACTTATTACTTTACTTTACCATTTTTTAATTTACCGTGCAGACATGGACAAACATCATAGCCGAATCATCGCTGCCTGTCTGCAGAGTGTTTATTTTATATTGTAAACAAAATGGATTTAAAACCATAAGAACAACATCCCTGTCTGTGGGAAGATATGGACACACTTGTCTCATAATCATTTTATCTAGTATTTTTCTAAACCTGGGCGATTCAATAATCGACAGGGGGAGCATGTCTCCTACAATGAACCCTGCAACTAGCTTGTTAATTTGTCTTACCGGCTGCTCCAGGAAATGTTGAAAACAGCTTAGCTTGTTTAGGCGGGTCGGCTGCTGAAGGACTCCTTCCACTGACCGGCAAGGAGGATCTTTCACCACAAGCTTGGACTGAAACTGGACTGAAAATAATGCAAGTATCGCCACTGACCCGTATCTCCGACTCTCCAGCTTCATTTTTCTTTCTCTTTAGTTGGCGCACAATCAGCAATGTCACGCAAATTGATCTCTATGGCAACGTGCCCAAGCAAGCACACACACAGGCAGCAGCATGCGCGCGCCACTTAAAACAGATCAGAACTTTACACATAGGCAAACACGGCTTGCGTAGCGCAGAAAAACACGTTACTGTAGTCCAGTAAAGTACTTTCGTTACCAATATTTTATGTGTAATGCATTACTTTGTTACCTAAAAAAGTAATATCATTACTGTAACACATTACTTTATAACGCGGTACTCCCAACACTGGTGATACCAGTTCATTGTAACTAAAATGTTTGCGAGATTGTAAGTTTATCATTGAGTATTAGATAATTTTGTTAGAATTACAACTGCACTGAGGGCCCTTCTGGGCCCCTTCAGTCATGGGCCCCTAGAATCCTTCCCCTTTACCCCTCCTTTTTTCAGCGCCTCAGACGCCACATGATCCTCCCGGGCAATGGACAATGCTGAGACGATTAAAGGTAGAACACTTTTATTAAACACAACTCATAAGGTCACCAGGAACGAAGGCAGATCTTACGTGCCACCAGAGGGTGGCAACTCTCCTCCCAACTATCCCTGCCCTGTAAAACAACCCCTCCCGTTAAAAGCACACTGGAAAGGAAAAAGAAAAAAAAAACACACACACACACACACACACACCAAAAAAAAAAAAAAAAAAAAAATGCAATAAGGAAGCCACTGCAAAAGGAAACCCACACAACAAGCAAAAAAAACCTGTTAAAATGTCCCAGATTACAGGTAGGCAGATGTTACTACCAGCAGAAGCTGTTTAGGAATGGATGCCCTTCGTTAACGGAAAAAAAAAAACAAACAAAGAAACAAGGGAGTCCCAATACCGGACGCTGGGGTATATTCCCACACACTCCCCGTCCTCCCCCGCTCCTACCGCGGGATCCCTGGGATGACTTTACAGTCTGCAGGGGCTCCACTGCTCCACTCTCCCAAGGAGGAAGTGAAGGTGGAAGTACTCCCGATCCTACAGAGCACTCAGGATTTGCCAGCCCACGCTCCCGACAGCAATAAGGACAGTCCTTCAACTCACGCCACCATAGCAGAATGGGTCTCAACCCTCCTGTCCTCTGCGCCGTCCGTTGTAGTCTGTCTTGTATCCACCGCCGTCCCTCGATCAGTCCCAGCAGCTGTGGGAAATAAGTGGAGGAAATGAGCTCTCTCAGTCTTACCGCCAAAACCAAACCTTGCGCCCAGATGCTAGGCCAACACACGTCCCTTTAGGGAATACTTAGCAAGCGTTGATTGCTCAGGGCTCTGTGTTGGTCACCATGTCACCACCGGCTTCTCACCTCCATGCTGACTGCAGGTTTCCCCAGTGCATCCAATGCCTCCACTCCCTGATCCCAGGCTGGGCTCGGCCTCCACACAGCACCAAGTTGGCTCTGCTTCACCACATAGCTCTAAGTCCTTTGTTCTCCTTCCCTCCTCCCTGTTGAACTCTGCTGAGTCCTCCTTATATCTACAGAGGGCCTGATTGCTCCCAGTTAGTCAATAATTACTGGAGTCCACAGTAATCAGGCTTCCTCTGCAGCCCTGTCAGACTCACATCCCTTATATGAAGGTCCTTGTGAGTCTAAAGCCTGGTACAAACATAATGATGTTTTTAATCTTATGAGATTTTTCATCAGGTCGAGACCTCACCCGTGAAGATAAAAAAAATCAGTTTATCCAGAACTGAAAAAAATAACAGACTGGAGACGGCTTGGACACAGACTTTATTTACTTCCGTGTTCCCCAGCCAGCTCGCTCGTACCACTTCACCATCCACGCAGTCACAATGCACAAGTTGTCCGCGTTCCTCAGAAATCAACTCTGAACATGTTCAATATTCCCAATTGTCGGCTGCGACCGGTTTCGGAGCCGATTATCGGGACAAATCTGCTTATAACACACCACAGACCTAATGATAAATGTACAGGGAAATCTCACAATGATCGGGCTTTTGACATCTGAGCTCGAGAAGAGGCAAAAAAGGGACAAAAACAGCCCAAAAATCGTCATGCACACTTCAACCCAGTACAACAAAATCAATAATATAAAATAATCACAATTCTGCCATATCCTGCTTCCACCCATGACACATGCTCCAATGTGAATGGAAACTGGTTCCTATGTGATGATGGAGTTGGTTGTTTTCACTCGTTTCTGCTGTTTAAGTTAAAACGCTCTTGCATAGCATGGCTCCTACCTCAGGATCAATTTATCCACATTTATATCAATAAAGAGTCAAAAAATGGACATTTAGCAAAAAGGGGCATTAAATTGAGCAAAAATATCACATTTTAAACTACATAGTAAAGAAGTTTTTCACTGTGGAAACACAATATTTTCTGTTATTGTGGTCAAATGTGCAGCTTCGTTCCTGATCAGGATGCAGACTGATTTGAATAGTTGGTACTGTATCACCATACAACAGCAAGGCAACTGTGACAAAAACAGAACCCTGCCCATGTGATGGATTACCTTTCGGATCTCAAACTTCAAGTTTCTGCAAGTTAAATATTGTGCTGCAAAGAAAAACATGGGAATTACTTTCTGCATGAAAAATGCATCCAATAAAGTAAAACTTAAGATGTGCATCAGCAGTAGCATCTGTTTTGTTACTGTATAATAAATGGGCAGATGCATGCCTAAAGCCAGCACATGTAGTTAACTGGTGGATTGAAAGATATGATATGATATGACATGGGTTTAAGTTGTATGACCGAGAAATATTAACTTTTTTAATTTTACCAATTATAAATAGAACTTTCACATTTGTAAATGAGTGCACTGAAGCTGTAGGGGCAAACAGCTTTTATCTCCCGTTTATGCTCTGAAGGGAGTCAGGATTAGAGTGTTTTGTTTGTTTACTTTAACATTTTCTGGGTTAGCTAGTTACTTTTTTTGTTTTATTTGCAACCATTTTATGTTGCTTTTCTAACACTTTATGTCCCCTCCCTCACAGAACAAATGTAAAATCCATGGGGATATATGAGACATCAATACACAGAGTCAAGCAGATTTAAGTATGTTCCACAAACTTAGTAAACATGTGTTGAAAATGTTGTTTGCTCTGTTGTGAAAACTAACTGCTTTTATAGATTGTGAAGGAAATGGGGCCAGCACTGGTCAAATAGAAAGCATCACAAAAGACAGTATGGACTGAAGAAAATGTTCTTCTGTATGACAAGTTATTACCCAGAGTTTGACAAATACTTTGCAGTGTCATATATGCCATTGATCTGTGGTGAGATAAACCCACACACCTATTGTTTCTTAATGCCTAAAGTCTCCCTGGAGAGGAATTCTGTATGCTTAACTGTCTATGACCATTCCCCAATTTGCTGCCCTGGCTCTTTCTGCATCTTGATCCAAATTTGATGTCCTTCTGAAGCCATGCATCAGCACCAGTCCTGCTGTAAATAGCAGATATAATGTTTAATCGCTCAGGCCAAACTGCATGCAAAGATTAACTGCTGTTTCTTTCAAGATGCTCCAGCTCTTGGCTGTGTTATCTCAACACCATTTACAAGATTTTTAGTCTGGGTTTGTGTGTGTGTGTGTGTGTGTGTGTGTGCGTGTGTGTGTGTATGTGTATGTGTGTGTTTGAAGGGGGCAGGGGGGCATCAATAGCAAGTTACTTGTATAGTGCATTAATTAAAAGTGAATCTGTGTTTGGTCTGTCTTCTCATTTGTACTTGACCAACTAGCACAAAGAAGCCTTATAAATATTTTAGAGTTTGTTTTCAGCCCCAGTCTTCCATTAGTTATTCCCACCTCCACTCCCTGATATTTTTCATGTGAACATGATAATGGGTATCTGCCACAGTGAAAGAAATATTAAAGATACACATCAGGCGGGTTGAGTCCTGCATTATTTTTTGACATAGCTAATTTCTAAAGACAAATTTAACCTTTCTTATCTTTTCACAAAAAGCCCCAACAATAATTTGTCTCCTTGTAGCATTGCTAGAGTTTATGTGTTTGAACAGAGACCCAGCAGCAGCATTAATCTCAAACAGTGGTTGCTTCATGTGCTAATATCTCAACTTACAGACCTGCTGCGGTACAAGCAGTAATAATGTCTGAAGCACAGTTTTGGATTTCTAGATGAGATCATATCCATTTTTGAAAGGAGATGAAATATAATTAGCCATAGTTCTTAAAGTACAGTTTCCATTTAATCCTGTTTTACTCTTCATGTAACAGAAAATCTGCACTCTACGTGCTTCTCTACCACATTTATTATTTCAGCTGTTAGAAAATACTTCTTAGTCTGGGAGTTTAGAAAATAATATAATTCAATTAAATTTGTTCTGCTTTGAAGACATTTAAATGCTGGTCACTTTACTTAATTTTGTTAATTTGGTGCCACTAATTATAACATTTACAGAGGCTTTTTTTATCCTCTTCTTTTTCTTTTGTTTTTCAAAACATGAATTAAAAAATGAAATGAAATGAAATTAAATGAAATTAAATGAAATTAAATGAAATTAAATTAAATTAATCCTCGTTGGGTCATAAAGTGGTATGGGAAGACAATACAGTATTTCTGTTTTTTTTTTTTTTGTTTGTTTTTAGTCATAGCGACAATAAAAAGCATGAGAAAAGTGATGATTTAACTTTTGTTTTGCAGAAAATTGCTTCATTGATGGATTCTGTTTTACAATGAGACTTTAACAGACCCCAAATTTCCTCCATTTGCTCCGTTTCAGGTGTACAGTCTGTAAAGAGGAGGACATCGTTGCTACATGGTTATTCTAAATTATTTAGGCTCTGCATGAATACCTTATTACATCGGTAAAGAAAATCCTGAGTACAGGCTAGATATGAAAATAAACATTAACTTGTCTTTCAAATGAATTGTTGAAGCACGATCTTGTTTTAAAGGTGGCAGGTAAAGACCTGCTCTTCCATGTGCAGATGTGTGTCAGTGCAGCTGTTATTGGGTCCGTCCTGCTGAGGTAAAACCTGCTGCGTTCACCTCCAAGATCAGACCAGGGACATCATGTCATGTATATTGCATCTTGTCTGCAGTTGTTTGTGTTGAAGGGATTATTTGTGACATTAAATAAGGAATAAGCTTAGATTTCTTCAGTAGATTAACAGCAGAACAATTCAGTTCAAGTGTCTCCTTACAGCAGCGATGCAAGAACGGCACATTAACACCTAACTGTTTATTCAGACTTGTGTAAAGTGGAGTTAAAGTGGCTGCTGTCATTGTTAATCCAGTGAAAGCCTGTCAGCTCAGTCCGTTTTAGCTTTTAGCATCAGACAAACAAATTGGTTGTGTGAGTTCTTGCTGACAGCAACAAATAGCTTGTATCGGTTACTGAGACGCATTATCCACTTTTTTCTTAAATCTGACAAGCAAGTATCAAACCAACTGTCAAGGAGGATTAAAGTCCTGTTGAAATTGTAGATGTAGCTCATGAGCAGTGCTTTATACCATACGTGGAATGAATCTTTAAAGGACTTTTGAAACAAAGTGTTGTCATATCTTTTTATCTGCCTATTCTGCTTCATTCTGTCTCCCCCAATCAGTTGTTGTGAAAGAATTGCCTCCTGAGATCTGCGAAGCAATAAAGTGAACTTTGAGGATAGTTTCACAAAAGCAGAAGTCAGAAATTCAAAATAAAAAAAAAAAACAAAAAATGCAAACAGGGACTATAAGCACATGTATGCCACGCCAGGCTAATGGGCTGGGACAGGATGAAGTCAGGCTTAAGTAATTTGGAGGAATCCATCTTCACAGCTTTCTTAGACCAGAAAGTCGATCGCAGCTTTTTTAAGCATGCTGACATTACAAAATGTGTTGCATACTTCTGTTAACAACACAAACTGGTGGAAGCTAACGGGAAGAGAAAGCATATAAAAGGAAGCAGGATCAGGTTAAAAATGGAAGGATGGGTCAAATAATAATAGAGTGACTGAAGGTCAATTCACTGCTCTGTGCTGATACTTCCATAATTAGATCACTTAAGAAGTTAATGTTGCTCATGTAAAAATCTCTCACCCCGACTGCTAACATGGGATTTATGCTTTACACATGTCACATGGAAATTCTCACACACATGAAACAATGTTGTGTTGTTTGATATGATAGAGAAATAAGACAGAGACTTTCTGAACAACTGGTATTATGTTGTCAGGCAAAAATACAAAAGGCACCAAACAGAACCTTGCAGCAAGCCAGGACTAAATCTGAAAACATTTGACAGAATTGTAATTGAATCATTATACTGTGAGGAATATTGAAGAAACTCAGATGGCAAAAACAAGCCTTTTGAATGAAGGTTTGAGTGTCATTTTCTTTATTTGTCTATATTCAGATTAAATGTGGAAATGTTAAATATATGGCTCAGTCTATAAACTGTGTCTAAAACAATCATGAGTTTTTAAAGTTGTTTTAGTTGTACAGTTTGAAAGGCAAACAACATGGGATGATAAAACAGGCAGATGACTAAACTGGACTCAACCTGGGGCTGCAGCAACCAGTTCTTTCAGCCATGTAACTGGCAGGTTATTTGGTGAATGAATGGCATTAGGTATATCATGTTTTTGTGAACATAATTTGACTTATGGAGACATCAGTGCTTACTGTCTATACTTAAATGCCATGTCATACAATTACAAATTAACAGAATAAGTATGGCTTGTTTGGGAAGGTTGCAGGAGAAAGACTATAAAAAACATGGTTCAGGTTTACAAAGCTGCATCTGGACAAGCCACAAGATTCTGTAACAATCTCCTTTGTCAAAAAATAAAATAAAATAAATAATAATAATAACCAAACAGAGCATTTAACAGAAGCACCTCGTGCACAGTAGTGCATGGCTGAAGATCTGGGATGGTTTTGCAGCCACTGAACCAGGACATATTCCAGCCATTGAGTGGACCATGAACTCCTTTGTATACCAAAATATTTTGGAACCAAATGTGAGGTCATTGGTCTGTCAGCTAAAGATGGTTGGAACTGCAACATGACAATGATCCCAGCAGCAGCAGAAGAATGACTGAAAAAGAAAAGAATCAAGTAGATGCAATGGTCCAATTGAAGTCCAGACCTCAACCTGGTTGAAATGCCATGGTGGGACTTTAAAGAGATGTCAATGAGCTGAAGGAAGTTACAGAAAAGTGGACTAAAGTTCTTCCACAGCAACACGAGAGACTGATAACATCATACAGAACACAGTTACTCCCAGTTATTTTTGCTGAGGTGACTTAACAAGCTCCTCCCTGAGCCGCCACCTTACCATGGTGGAGGAGTTTGTGCATTCAGACGATCCTAGCGGCTATGTTGTCGGGGGTTATATGCCCCTGATAGGGTCACCCATGGCAAACAGGTGTCTAGGGGAGGGACCAGACGAAGTGCGGCTCAAATCACCCCATTTGATGATGACAAAGTAAGGACCAGGGTTTCCCTTGTCCGGACGTGGGTCACCGGAGCCCCCCTCTCAAGCCAGGCCTGGAGGTGGGGCATGGAGGCGAGCGCTTGGTGGCCCGAAAGGGTTACATGGGCCTCCCCTCCCATGGGCTCACCACCTGCAGGGGGGGCCATAGGGGTCAGGTGTAGTGTGAGCTGGGCGGCTGCCAGAGGCGGGGACCTTGGCGGTCTGATCCTCGGCTGTAAAAGCTAGCTTTAGGACCGTGGAATGTCACCTCTCTGGCAGGGAAGGAGCCTGAGCTGGTGTGCGAGGTTGAGCTGTTCCAGCTAGATATAGTTGGACTCATCTCGATGCACGGCTTGGGCTCTGGAGCCACTGTCCTTGAGAGGGGCTGGACCCTCATCCATTCTGGAGTTGCTCCCGGTGAGAGGCATTGAGCAGGTGTGGGCATGCTCATTGCCCCCCAACTTGGCGCCTGTACGTTGGGGTTTACCCCAGTGGACGAAAAGGTAGCGTCCTTCCGCCTTTAGGTGGGGGGACGGGTCCTGACTGTTGTTTGTGCTTATGCACCAAACAGCAGTTCAGAGTACCCACCCTTTTCGGAGTCCTTGGAGGGGGTGTTGGAGAGCACGCCTTCTGGGGACTCCCTCATTCTGCTAGGGGACTTCAATGCTCACATGGGCAATGACAGCGAGACCTGGAGGGGCGTGATTGGGAGAAACGGCCCCCCTGATCTGAATCCGAGTGGTGTTTTGTTGCTGGATTTCTGTGGTCGTCATAGACTGTCCATAACAAACACCTTGTTCAGACATAAGAGTGCCCACATATGCACTTGGCACCAGGACACTCTAGGCCGCAGTTCGATGATTGAGTTGGCTCAGATGGTGGGGGAGGATGCCGTTCAGGCCTCGCAGACCCAAACGTGTTGTGAGTGTCTGCTGGGAATGTCTGGCAGAGTCCCCTGTCAGAAAGAGTTTCAACTCTCATCTCTGGCAGAGCTTCAACCATGTCCCGGGTGAGTCAGGGGACATTGAGTGCGAGTGGACTGTGTTCCGTGCCTCTATTGTTGAGGCAGCCAGCCGCAGCTGTGGCCACATGGTCATCGGTGCCTGTTGTAGCGGTAACCCCTGAACTCGTTGGTGGACACCGGCAGTAAGGGATGCGGTCAAGCTGAAGACGGAGTCCTATCAGGCTTTTTTGGCCTGTGGGACTCCAGAGGCAGCTGATGGTTATCGGCGGGCTAAGTGGAGCGCAGCTTTGGCAGTCGCTAAGGCAAAAATACGGGCATGAGAGGAGTTTAGAGAGGCCATGAAGAATGACTTCCGGACAGCTTTGAGGAGATTCTGGTCCACCATCCAGCTGCTCAGGAGGGGAAAGCAGTGCTCCGTCAACACTGTGTACAGGGGGGATTGGGGACTCATGACCTCAACTCGGGACGTTGTGAGGCGGTGAAGGGAATACTTCGAAGACCTGGGTCTCCCATCTCTGGGGCTGAGATCACTGAGGTGATTAAAAAGCTCCTCGGTGGCAAGGCCCCGGGGATGGATGAGGTCCGCCCAGAGTTCCTTAAGGCTCTAGATGCTGTAGGGCTGTCTTGGCTGACACACCTCTGCAGCATCGCGTGGACATCGGGAACAGTTCCCTTGGACTGGCAGACTGGGGTGGTGGTCCCCCTCTTCAAAAAGGGGGACCGGAGGGTGTACTACAGGGGGATCACACTCCTCAGCCTCCCCAGTAAGGTCTATTCAGGGGTCCTGGAGAGGAGAGTCCGTCGGATAGTCAAGCTTCAGATTGAGGAGAAGGAGTGTAGTTTTTGTCTCGGTCGTGGAACAGTGGACCAGCTCTACACCCTTTTCAGGGTCTTTGAGGGGGCATGGGAATTTGCCCAAACAATCTACATGTGCTTTGTAGACTTGGAGAAGGCATTCAACAATGTCCCCTGGGGACTCCTGTGGGGGGTACTCTGGGAGTATGGAGTGCCGGACTCGCCTGTACGAGCTGTCCGGTCCCTGTACGACCGGTGTCAGAGCTTGGTCTGCATTGCTGGCAGTAAATCAGAATCGTTTCCAGTGCAGGTTGGACTCTGCCAAGGCTGCCCTTTGTCACCGATTCTGTTCATAACTTTTATGGGCAGAATTTCTAGGCGCAGCCGAGGTGTTTAGGGGATCCGGTTTGGTGGCCTTAGGATTAGGTCTCTGCTGTTTGCGGATGATGTGGTTCTGTTGGCTTCGTTGGGCCGTGATCTTCAGCTCTCACTGGAGCGATTCGCAGCTGAGTGTGAAGCAGCTGAGATGAGAATCCGCACCTCCAGGTCTGAGACCATGGTTCTCAGCTGGAAAAGGGTGGAGTGCTCTCTCTGGGTCTGCAATAGGGTCCTGCCCCAAGTTGAGGAGTTCACGTATCTCGGGGTCTTGTTCACAATTGAGGGAAGGATGGAGCGGGAGATCGACAGGCGGATCCCTGCAGCATCTGCATTGATGCAGACTCTGCATCGATCTGTCGTGGCGAAGAGGTAACTGAGCCAAAAGGCAAAGCTCTCGAGTTACTGGTCAATCTACATTCCCACCCTCACCTATGCTCATGAGCTGTGGGTAGTGACCGAAAGAACAAGATCGCGAATACAAGCGGCCAAAATGAGTTTTCTCAGCAGGGTGGCCGGGCTCTCCCTTAGAGATAGGGTGAAAAGCTCGGTGATCCGGGAGGGGCTCAGAGTAGAGTCGCTGCTCCTCCACATTGAGAGGAGCCAGATGAGGTGGCTTGGGCATTTGGTTAGGATGCCTCCTGGATGCCTCCCTGGTGAAGTGTCCCGGGCACGTCCCACTGGAAAGAAGCCCCGGGGAAGACCCAGGACACTCTGGACGGACAACAGCTCTCGGCTGGTCTAGGAACGCTTCGGGATCCCTCTGGATGAGCTGGTGAATGTGGGCGGGGAGAGGGAAGTCTGGGTTTTCCTGCTTAGGCAGCTGCCCTTGCAACCCAACTCCAGATAAGCGGAAGAAAATGGATGGATGGATGGCTTAACAAACTGTTTAGCCATGAGCTAAATTTAATGTTTCTCATATTGCTTCTGAATTTTGGATTAGTTTAGTGTAGTATGTCTGGTGTTGCTGTTTATCTGAGGTTATATGTGAAAGATTAAAAAGAGGATGCACTTTCTGTTGCACATAACTGAACTCAAAGAAAGAATTTCAGGTGACAGTGAGTCTGTTTAGGCTAATGGATAAAGCTGCAAAGAGTGACTGAGATATGTGATGTGTGTTTGTGTTTAATTGCCTATAAAACAAAAAAAAGAAATCCTAGAAACAGACACTGTTTCCAAAAGTAGTGAAGTTATGCAGTCATACTTTAAATAGTTTGCCACTGTTTTAACTAGTTCCATCAGCAAATGCATTTATTTGCATGAATAAGCACAAGATTGACATGAATAATATTTGTGCAGATGGTTTCTTGAACAAGGTGCATTTATTAGGTGCTTTAAAGCTTTCTATCAGATTACATGATATTCATCAGCAGATGGGGTTTGCCCAGCTGTCATGTCCTTATGTACATGTCATCTGTGTTCAACAACTTTTAAAAATTAACCTTTCCAGAAACCAACCAAAGATTGAAGGGCTTCAGCAACCCACGGCACTTTGAGAAAAGACAAAGTGTTGACCCCCTTTTATTATTTCTTTGTGGATAGTGGCTCTCTAATTCTCTTCATTTTAAAGTAGGGAGCCTTTTCTTGTTTTTTTATAAAAGTAGGAAAGGCCTACCCTAGGCCACATAAAAGGTGTTGTTTGATGCTTGTGCTCTGACACCCCAATCACAGCAGCATCAGATGCTGACAGCAGGCAGAGCAAACATCCTTCTGGGGTGTTTGCTCACAAAAACATGTCCAGGTCCTTCTAAGCTGGCTGGAGGGGGAAAGTGGGGGGAAGTCACAGCTGTTGTTCCTTTTTTTTATTTTCAGATTCATAATGTTTGGTTTGATTAATCAATCCGTTATACTCAGATAGGTTTAGAAACATTATGTATAAATTTAAATTCACCAATTATTAATAAGATTAATATACAGTAGCATGTTGGACAATAACACAGAAGAACACAGTTTCACTCCCCCAACATTTATGTGATTGCAACAGGTCCTGACAAAATGACATTGTATGTTTTACACAGTATTTATTCTCCAACAATGCCATTACTCTACTAAACATACAGTACATTTTGCTGCTGAAGAAATGTCAAAATTACTTTTGCTGATCTTTTATATTTATGCTTTCAAAGAATAGAAACTTAAAAAATGCTACAAAAAGCATAAAAAGCATTCAAAATTAAGACAGTAAAATAAGTTAAGGTTCAGACACGGAAGAGAAATGGAAGGTTCTCATTTTGACAGCTTTTACAGGTTCTATTGATGGTTAGTGTCGGAAATCAGTCACTTTATAGATATAAAGTATCTTGATGAAGTATTGCAGTACTTGTAAGGTATAAGGTATTGCAGTACATGTTTACAGATACATAAGTGCACATTAAATTATAACATTTTATGTGCAGCATGGTGTACTGTAAACCAAATGTTCTCAACAATTTTGACCTTGGGGTCATACTTTTCCAATATAAAGTGATCCAGGGTCATACAGATATTAACATTACAGTTTTCTTTATCTCACTCTTGGTTTAACTTGTATTCAGTAACTAAACCAAATCAATTAACAGTGTAACAAGCTAAAACCTTGTCAATGCATCATTATGTCTCTCGTGCCTTCAACTGAAAACTTATATAGTCCGTTTTGCCTACAGGTGCAAAACTGAGAGGATTTTATAATGTTACATCTCAGCCAAATACCTTGAGGAGCGTATTTATAATTTCAACAGCACATTTCTTAATCGAGAGGGCGCATTTCTCTGATTGCGAGAGTTTTTAATTATTCGCGGGGCCGTGAACGTGAACGCTGGATACACAAGATCTACAAGATCAAGACTATTCAAAGTAATTTATGTAAAATATTGAAAACAATATAGTTTAAACAATATAGTATCTCTGCATTTTACCTATACTTACCCAACAATCCATAATGAGAATTGTTTATAGTCTGTGTGTATAGCTATTTTTTAATTGTGTTTTTTCAGGCTTCCCTTGTACATATTGGGTTAATTCTTTATTTCTCCCCATGTTTACATTTTTTCTTATATATCTGTTCTTTATTTTATCTATCTATCTATCTATCTATCTATCTATCTATCTATATATATATATATATATATATATATACTTTATTTTTTGAGAAATACATCAAGGTAACTGACAAGTCACTGTTATTAGCACAAAACTAAATTTTTGTGACCTCTAGAACTTAAAATGACTAAACATCATAAATATTGCTCACAGCCCTTTAAATTAAACTGGCTTGGCACCACCACAAACAGTAATTTTTCAGTTTTTTTATTGACTTTTCATTGCAGAGACTATAAAAGTTTAAAGTTCCCCTTTAAAATTTCAGTGGATCCCTGTTGATCTTTTAGATCAGCTCCACGGAGGCTGCCAGTATATTGTCCCTCAAAGTAGTTAAATTTTGTTCTTCCAGTCAAAACTCATCCAAAATCTATCACATCTCAAGTGGAAACTGTTTTATTTATAATGCCTATGCCTCCATATGGTGAAGAAAAACAAAGCTGCAGCCCTGACCATGATAAATGACAGTCTTCCTGCTTCTCATATTTTTTGTCAGACCCACAGTGTGCTGTTGTATCTTTAAAGAAAAATAATGTGGTGACACATCCAACAAACCTTGAAGATGTGCACCTGTAGTTCAAAGGCCGCTTAGAGAGGCTGAAGTCTTTCAGAGAGCAAGTAAGATCAACAAGACAGCAATCTATGAGAGCTGAGTATTGGTGTGTGGCTGTGTTTAATAATTCTTAGTGTGGCTCAACATCAGTTTTCTTAGAGGTTGCTCAGTGATGATGTGTGTGTGTGCATACACTCAGGATAAAAGACACATCCTCTGTTTCATTCTGATGTCCTATTACTCTGTGTCGTAACTCTCCTTTAGTATAAGATTTTTAACTCTCTTGGTAAATTATATATGTAGCAATATGTATGGAGAGAGCTGGGCAGGGAAAGCAGAAATTTTACAGAGCAAGGTACATGTATCTTTGAAGATGGAAACCTGATTGTGATCAGATCAAGTCATAATATCATGAAACATCTAAACAACAAACAAACTGCAAATCATTTCCAAAGTTACATTTTTTCCCAAATTTCAAAATATAGCCAACAGAAAGAGACCAATGGCCATAGAAATGTACATTAACCCTTAAAACTAAAAATCTCTTCTTTTACTATTTTTTGACTGCTTAAGTTGTTTTTTATCCATGTAAACTTCACCCTTTTAAGCACAAAAGTCAAAATACAGAAATTTGGGTTTTTTTTTAACAGGACAGCCTCAGTTGTTAGATTATACGTACTAAAATGATGTAAAATTAATGTCTCAATAAAAATAACACCATTAAGGCCAATAAAAAAACAAACAAACAAACAAAGAACCAAAATGGGATTATTACTAACAGTACATGTCTAGTTTCACACACACATCAACAGTGACCTTTTCTCATCTGCATTTCATTCTCCCAGGTCTTGCTAACAGGAGCAAAAATATAGGCATTGAAACAAACACACAAAATATACTATTTACATATTTACACTTTTTCCCCCAAGCACTTTTTGCTATTGACAGGTTATTTATGGGGCGGTCAAATTATTATTGTTTTTTTAAACAGATAATTCACCGCTTACAAATGAATTAATCACCATTCACAACTATGCCTGAAAAATGCCTGTTTTTAATGTATTGCATCAACAGAAACTAGCGCTTACAAATATTTATTCTTAACTGCCCGTCCCTTCGGTAAACATCAGATGTCCAATGGTCAGTAAATGCAGCATGTAATGTACTTCTATATGTTGTTCTGTCTCCTCTCAACCATGTTCAAGATCAGAATGCAGATTTCATACAGCATCATCTCACCAGATGTGATGGCTGAAGTTAAACAGCCAATACTGATGATGAAATTCTAATAAAACCAATATTCAGAATAAAAACACATTTTTCCTTTTATCATAAAAACAAAAAGATTTACAAAAAAAGTACTAAAACGTTTCAGTTTTTATTACTTCTAATTAGTACTTTAAAATAAATGAATAAATCAATACGTTCATGAAAACTGTTAGTTACAAAGTTTACTGTAGACAGAAGTACAAACAAGGGGCTGCAGCGGAGATTGAAACAGCAAGTTTTATATGACAGGCTTGCCACATTCAGAAAATAAAACAGGCAAGAGTAATCATAATGTCTTTAATACACTTTCAATGTTTTTTTAATTAAATGTTTAAGTCCCAAAGATAAATAAAAAAAAAAATAAAAAAAATTAATGATTTTTTCTAATCTTTTTTAAGGAATAAATCATCATGTAAATGTGATGCACAACATCCAAGAGGATAACCGAAAAGTGCCAAAGTAACCCAATAAGTGCTACAGCTCCAAAGCCCAGAATTTGCAGGGTGTTCAGCTCATTGGAAATCCATAAGCATAGCATGTGTCACAACTGCATGCATGTTAGGGTCATATCATCTGTTACAGAATCTCCTGGGGCCACTTAAAGTAATCTTCCAATAGACAATGCCTTCAATCCAGCTACCAAACTCTCTCCTTGCTAGTTTGTTTATGGATTTTCAGCATGTCTGTTTGAAGAAATTAAGGTTTATTCCCACAGGATATTTAATATTACAACCACTCAATACTTTTTGACACCAAAGTGACAAGAAGTGGGACTGGGAGTGTACTGGGAGTATTGAGGCTTGCTTGCTCACTTGAAGCAAAATATATAAATAAAGACATCCAATGAATTTGATCATGCATCAAAGATGTGCACTGTGGACTCCCTGTAGGAGAAAATGTGTTTGATAAAAACCCAGTCTCATGTTGTGAATGAGAAATGGCATCATTTCATACAGGCAGCCAGAGGTAATAAGAATACAGTAAGTAGTCATTCATCCTTTGCTTGAAAGAACACACTTCGGGCACTACATGCCATGAGTGACATTGTTCTGCTGATGGAGAGCACCTCCCTTAAATAATGAAAAGTCTCCTTTTAAATTTGAACGAAACTGTCTTCTCTTTAGATGTTGCTGTGCGGGGCAATCGGACAATCAAAAGACCAAAGGATTTCCAGTCAATGGTGCCTATCAATTTTTTATGTCTTATACATAAAGAATGCTCAATGCTGAACCAAGAAGCGAAGCTTTGGACTAGGAAGGTGGAAAAAATAGGCCAATATCAGGCATGCAAGTAGCAAAGGGGCCTATATGCATAATAAACTAAGTATAAATGGCTTGCATCTGAGCCCGTGTAAAACTGTGTGATGGAGGAACACTTGGTAAGTGAAATTTAACAGGCATACTTAAAAAAACAGGGTCAAGACCAGACAATCAGTCAACAGGGCAAACTTAATGTGAAAGTGTTTGGCAAAGGCAGAATTCATAATTAATTCCACAAGAAAGTGCCTCCAACTTTGACAAGACAAAAGCCTAGAAACTGGAAAGAAATTAAAAAGATGTTAAATGTTATGGGTGTGGAGTGGAGCCAGTAGCAGCACCAAATGAATCAGGTTTCCAATTCAAACAGTTAAAAGGGAGGCTTAGCAGGATTACAGCTATTAGAAATTGTAGAAGGGTGAGTGTGGCTGGTTTCAAACCCCAGTCTCCTGTATGCCAAGCAAACCCATAACCACTGGACTAACAGGGGTAGGCTGGATCTGCAGGAGACTTGTGAGCATGTAATTGTCTCAATAGGCTCCAAGAGTGCAGTAGAGGAGAAAAAGTGCAAACTCACTGTGGAAGGAAGTTCTCTTGGAAATTGGTTCAGGTGAAAGCTGGGTGCAGATCCACACCAGGGCTGAGATGTGAAAGCAATTATCAGAGGCAAGTCAGGTCGATACCAGGAGAGCAGTCTGAGATAACGTGCTGGAGTGTCTGGCATGAATAGAAAGACAATCTGGTAAAGAGTGAGAGGAGTGAAGTTGCATAAATACTGGCTTGGTTTGAGCAGTTAAGCTGATGAGGGGTGTGGTACAGACTGTGACAGAACCCCCCCTCCCCCCCCCCCCTCCACAAGGGATGGACCCCCGAAATCCCCAAAGGCATCAAGTTGGGTGGGAGGAGGGCAAAGTCCACAACATCCTGAGACCTCTATCCCGCCGATGAGAGTGAATCACTATACACTGGACCACCATCAATCAGTCAAATAGGTGGTGCTGCAGGGAGCAAGGGACTGTCGTGGACCGGTTTAGTCTTCGAGACATGGAAGGTAGGGTGAACCCTGGAGGGAGCTGCAACCAGCCGGCCACTGGATAGATGACTCTGGATGGTGAAAGACCCAATGAACTTTGGTGCCATCTTTTTGGACTCCACCTGGAGCGGCAAGTCTTGAGCCACACTCGCTGACCCACTTGGTAGGTTGGAGAAGTTGTACGGCAGCTGTTAGCATTGGCAGCATTGCCACCCACAAAGGAGGGTGGAGCGAGCTTGGAGCCATGTCCTGCAAAAGCGAAAGGTGGAAGCTTGGAATGATGGACAGGAAACCTCTGCCTCCTGGACAGGGAACAGAGATGGTTGATAGCCATAGTCACACTAAAATGGAGTGAGGCCAGTGGTGGAACAGGCAATGAAGTTGCTGTCCATTGGTCTGGGGGTGGAATCCAGAGAACAGGCTGGCAGTGGCACCCAGCACACTGCAGAACTTCCTCGTGACAGAAGAAAAGTGGATACCTCGGTCTGACAATACATCAACAAGGAGGCTGTGCAGATGGAATACATGAAGCAGACCCAACTGGGCAGTCTCTTTAGCAGTGGGGAGCTTGGGCCAAGGCACAAAGTGGACCATCTTGCTGGAGCAGTCCACAATGGTCAGGATGGAAGTGTGGCTGCAGACATGGGAAGACCAGTAACAAAGTCCAAGTATATTCATGACCATGAGTAATGAGGACCACAAAGCACTCGATGCAACCCAGGAGAAGGTCGACTGGAGGTGTTGTGTTGACTGCTCCTTGGTGCCCTCCAGCCAATGGTGCCACTCCTCTAGGCACATTTTAACCCTTTAAAAACTATAATAGAAATGTTCTGCCTGTGCCTGCTGTTATTTTTGTACATTTTGGTGTCACTTCTTGGAATATTCTCAAGGGCTTCATATCTCAGCAGAGCAGAGTATTAACCTCTTAAACCCTTGGGTTTTTGGAGGTGTAGTTCGCCTGAACAGACCTACCCAAATTAAATCAACAATAACTCTGTAATTTTCAAGTCAATATACATAACCTTGGTCTCAATGGATGGGTAAGACCCTCTGGAATATAAATCCAGTGTCAGAAACATTGTGAATGTTAATATGCCTGTGCAAATTGTGAAAAACCATAGGTAAAAATAAAAAAAAATATCCTTGGCTAATTGTTTTTTTTTTTTACACAGATGAAAACATCATGATAAAAATCATTCTGTGCATAAAGATACCACTGCATGCATTCAGTGACTCCTTGACTACACCTGTACAAAGTTTAATGAGAATAGAACAAAGCTCATAGCTTTTATGCAGGTTTTAGTGTGGATAGTACCAGGCAGACTCCATTTGGCCACGTGGATACCCAAACTGTGCCAAACTGTGCCAAACTGTGCTGTGTCTGTATTTCCTCCAGAGCTTCTAACACGGTGTATTTGGTTTTTAGTAATTTCTTGGACATGTTTATGGCTTTTATCCTTCATTCTAAATGAATAAAAAGTCAAAATGAAGCAAAGAAATGAACGCTGTTCGATATTCGCTCTTCCCGGTGCGCCCCCTTGCGTAACTGCAGCAAAATGGCAATGATGCTCCTTTGTTTATGCGGAAGCATTAATACCAGACGGATAAAGTCTTGTTCAAGAATTCGACCAAAACTTTATTTACACTGCCACAACTACCCACAACAAGACAACAAAATGGCTGTGAATGGGAGCATATGACATGCTAGCGTATGACGAAGTTTCACGATTATGGATTACTAAGCTGTGGGTGTTGGTGTGGATAGACTGAAAATGACCACAAAAAGGTGAGGAAATAAAAAATATCGCTGTTTGTGAGAATAGCTTTGGGATTTGGTGCTGTATTTGGTGATAAACATGCTATCTGATAAGGCATGCAAAGGTTAGCTTTGTGTTTGTTTTGAGACTGATGTGAGGTGCTTGGCAAATATCTTGGTATCATATGAAAGTGCAGCTTTGTTGTCATTTATAAAATAAATACATTCAGATACATCTAAGATTGGTAGCAGTTATTTAGTGTTAAAAAATATTTATTTCTAGTTGCTGGGTGCTCCAGCTGGGTGAGCAGTGCAGAGGGACACAATCATCGCTATTAACGAGATGGTCAAGGAGTTGCGGGAAGTAAAGACCGTCTGGACAGAAATTAGGACAACAATAAAAAAGCATTGTGTAAGAATAAATAAATAAATAAATAAATAAAAGGAAAGCCACCTCTTGTGTGTTTCATAAGCACTGCATCACTTCTAGAACTCCAGCCTCCATTTTGCGTCCCACTCTGCTGGCTCTTAGAATGAATGACTGAAGCTACGTTTCATATTTTCTTTTACTGACTGGTTCAAGTTGGTAGCAGCCTTTCCAGCTTATTTAGCTGAATGTATTTTATAACAAGTAAGTTTTGTTCACAATTACAGAAGATATTTTAGTAGTTGAGGTTCTTATTAATATCGTCTCCCTTTTTGGAAAATCCTGTTTTTATTTTCCCGAGTGTGCACTCTTAGGAGTATTAATATCTAATGTGCCTCTTATTCATTTTCTGCAAAAAGCTTTAATATATAACATGTGGTGTGAAATGTAATAATGGATTGTGCACAAATGTCTGACATTTCACACCATTTCCTTGCTTTTATACTGTACCGTTGGTGTTGCATTTTCCCGTTTTTCCAGATTTTGTGCGTATGGGAGGGTCAGTGTTGCCATGGAGGAAGGGACATTTTTCTGTCAAGTTTGGTTTTAATAAATCCCAAAAGTTGACTATGATTGGCGAATGCCTGTTTTTGTTCCTACACCAGCTTGAGACGTGAAAACAATGGCTGGAGGCAAGTCGGGTCGATTCCTGGACAGCAGTCTGAGAAAATATGCTGGAGTGTCCAGGCATAAATGCAAAGATAATCTGGCAAAGAGTGAGTGGAGTGAAGTTGGATATCGATACTGGCTTGATAGGAGATGGTGAGCAGGTAATAACAGCAGGTGGAAGCAGTTGAGCCGATGAGGCATGTGGCAGAGCAGCAGCGCAATCTCTGACAAAACAAGTCCTTTCGATGACACACTGACTTTTTTATGTACATTCCTGTAGCCATTGTTATTCTGCTACATCTCAAGGCTGAGAAACCACATTTCCCAACTTTATGATCTAGTCTGGAGCATTACTTCACAACCATGTTTTAATTATGGCACCACGTCGCACACCGGTAACTAAATGTCAACACACTCGCTGTTTTGAACGCACACTGTGGCCAATTCAGCAAAGAAATCCAAGAGAACATTATTTATGGAAGTAAGTATGGAAGTTATGGAAATAAAGAGAAAAAGTGACAGAGCAAGAGAAAAGAGAAGGAAAACAACAAATTGACTTTTATTGGCTGGAGAGAGCTCAGAAAGGTGACAGGATGCAAGACAGGTACTGATCTGCCCACAGGTACTGCCCACATTTGTTAGTGCCAAAGTATGAAAGTCTTCCTTAAGTTCAGAAATGTTGCTTTAATGAGAATTTACTCATCACCTGATCAGAACTGGAATGCTAGTGATGAGGAACATCAGGGACCTGGAAGTATATGGAACACAACCAGGTAAAAATAGCCAGAACAGAGTCAAACAACCAAATACAAAACAGGTGGGAAGCAAGCAAAAACCAAATAGAATGAACTTTGATATAATTCATTATATTAAAAAAAAAGTATTATATTGTTCATTAAATTGGAAAACAAAATTATTCCATTTTTATGAAACAGTGTAAAACAGGGAGTAAACAAAAAAACTGATTAAACTGAAACTGATCAACTAGAAGTTGTTGTTACAACTGGAAATTAATGTGTAAATGTGGAATTTTTAACAAATACAGATCTCTTCAGAGGGACTTAATTAATATCCAGGAAACATTATGATTAAACTCAAATGCTGTATTCTGGGTTCTTTTCAAAAAGCATAACTTAAGCTTTTATATGGTAACACCCGTGTAGAGCATTAGAATCAGTTAATCCGCACCATTCTCTGATGAATTTCACAAGATGATATCTTTAGAGATGACCTTTCTCTAGTATGTCACATTCCCGTGTCTGACCATTAACTTTGGAAATGTTATCACAAGGGAAACGAGAGATGTGAACTTTTAAAAGGTAACTTTTTTTTTGTCCTTCGATCAATACAAGAAGCTGAAGTTGGAGTAAGACAACACAGAGAGAGAAGCAATACCATCCTCCATCAGGGCTCTAGACTTTTTTTGTAGTTTTTTAAGGTGTATATACTATTTCTTATTCAGTCTGTCTAAAGTGGTTTAATTCTTCTCTAACAGAGATCTCTGATGTTCTTCATTAGATCTTTTGGAACCACTCTCCCAGTTTGGGTCAAGGTCTCCAGTTTTTCGAGTATTACCAGCACCACTGTTGCATCCACCTCCTACATAATTTTCACCGTTATAGCCTTGAAATCTTTAAGGCTTCTCTTGTTCTTTCTTCTTGATTTTGATGTTGCTCATGATGGCCTCATGTCTCAGTATTGCTGTTATTTTTTCTGTCATTCTCCACCAAGTTGGAAAGTATCTCCCAGTTTGACTCTCGGACCTCCAACTGAAACTCCTGTACATCATTCAACACTCGCTTTAATGGAGCTCCGTGTTTGCTGTACCTGCCTGCACCTTACTTCCTGCTTCTACTATGTTCTGGATGCGCTATTATCGCGTTAATGCATCAATTAATTAATGCAGTTTTGTTTTTTGTGGGCGGCTGTAGCTCAGGAGGAAGAGCAGTTGTCTTTCAACCTGAAGGTAGGCGGCTCGATTCCAGGCTTCCACTGACTACATGCTGAAGTGTCCTTGGGCAAGACACTTAACCCCACATTGCCTCCCAATGTGCCTATCGGGGTGTGAATGTGTGTGAGAATGGGTGAATGTGATAAGTAGTGTAAAGCGCTTTGAGTGGTCAAACTGACTGGAAAAGTGCTACATAAGTACAAGTCTATTTACCATTTTGTTTTTTTTCACATCAGATGTTGCAATTGAGATATTTGACCATTTCATGGAAGATATTAGCTGATTTTAAATTTGATGTCAACTTTATTTAAAAGTGCATTTCAAAATAATAGGTGCTGACCAAAGTGCTATAGATTAAAATAATAATAATAATAAACTAAATAACAGGGGAGGCATGGATTAGCGGGTAGGAGTGGTCATCCTGCAGCCCAAGGCATGCTGATTTGATCCCCAGCTGGAGAGGTCATGTTGAGGTGTCCCTGAGCATGACACCAATCCCCTAATTGCTCCTGATGGGTCGTAGTTGAGCGCCTTGCATGGCCGCTTCCGCCATCAGTGTGTGAATGTGTGTGTAAATGAATAATAGATACACAATGTAAAGAGCTTTGGGTGCCTTCATAAAGTGCTATATACATTTAATCCATTATAAATTAAAAGGGAATAAAACAGCCAGAGAACAATATTCAAAAAAGTAGAAACAGTAGAATAAAAAAAAGAAAAAAATCAGCAGAAATATAAAGGAAGGCCTTCTGATTTGAAGGCTAAAAAGAAAAATTTAGTCTTTAAGTCATTTTAAAAATGTGAAATGGACAAGTGAAAAAGCTCTAAACTTTCTTTGTATTAGCCTAGACATCCTGACAGTAAGTAGCAAGACGAGTTTAAAGATTTAAAATCTTGAAATGAATTCTAAACAAAACCAAAAAGGAAGCCATAGCAAAGAAGCCAAAACAGGTGTGATGTGATCTCTCTTTCAAGTGCCAGTTAACATCCAGCAGCAGCATTTTGGACCAACTGCAGATGAGACAGAAGGGACTGACGAGACTGTTGCTGTAGTCACTGGAAGAAAAGAAGCATGAATGACCTCAATCAAGGGAGAAAAGGCTTAAAATGAAAAACTGGCACTGACCACAGCATTCATATGATTGTCAAATAGAAAGGTATTGTCAAAAATGACCCCCAAGCGCGCAGGGGACCAGGATACATTTTCTGGATAGCATGCCAGTCTGGAGGCCCAAACAGCACAGCTTCAGTTTGGATTTATTTAGATTGAGAAAGTTGCCAGCCATCCAGGACTTAGATTGATCTTGAGTTTGACTGTTGCCCTTCAGAGGGATATATATCTGAGCACCATCCACATAACAGTGAAAAGAGATAAAATATTTTTTAGAAGACTAAAGAACTCAGAGGAAACATAAAAGGAAAAAAACTAACCCAAAATGGACCCCTGGAGAACCCCACAGGATAGTGTTACTGAAGAAAGACACATCTAAATGGCAGCAAAAGTTTGAATAGAGAATTGTTTACCTGTCTGGAAAGCCAAACTGTAAAACTACCATTGAGAGAGTTAGATTTCAGCTTGTTAGCTTTCCATGGCAGTGTCAAAAAACTGCTTTGTATCTCATCTTCTAACCTTCAGTAAATTCAATGTAAAAGGGTTGGGTTCATATAATTCATTAGGATAAATTCCACCCGGAACTCAAGGAGATTTTAATTATTTGACTCAAAAGTGTGAGATGTAGGGGCATGCTTCTTTTTCCCCTTCATTGTTGTGTTTAGAGATTCAATCTGTTGAACATCTGTGCAGGCGAATCATGGCTTTGTCACGACAATGCTGGTGCATATAAGGACAACTGGAGCATGATAGTTTCATAAAAATGATTATTTATCTATGATTAGGTGATAAAAAGCAGTAGAAGATGTCTTATTATGCAGCACCTGCAGATTTAAATGAACAAGATGAGACAATGATTCCTATTTTCTTGTTGGCACAGCAGCGCCAGTGCAAATGGAATAAGATGTAATTTCCACAGTGATGCTGTGACCCAGACAGTATTTGAGCATAACCTGCTCCAGTGTTTTGTAAACAAGAGAGCATCACATGGGTTTGATCACATTGCTGAGAGATAAGCTAGAGAATCGAAGAAGGCTGGGGGTTGGGTATCTGAGCCTTTTTCTCACTGTCTTTCTGTTTTATTCTCCCACCAGCTGCTCTGCAGACAGGATGTTGACTGTATACATCCGGGGAGTCATCTTGCCCTTTACCAACAGTGTCTCAATTATCAGGTAAATGAAGTGAAGCCATATTGTCGGTTTCATCCTCCAGATTGTGTGTAATGCCAGCAGCAGGTCACCATGGGAGAATCCAGATATTGCTTTTCTAATCATATTTTACTGTAGACTTTTTTCAGTTATTCATTGTGGATTTACTGCATCAACCTTCAGCGGGCAACACACTTACGATCACTCAATATTGGTAAAAGAGTTGCAAAAATATTTTATTAATGTTCTGTTGTAGGCCCACAGGAAGAGGGTTCCTAATTCAAATTTGAGTTTGGGCCTGTCTGTGTGGCGGTTGCATATTTTCATCATACATAAGGTACACTGGCTTCCTCCTACAATCCAGACTTATGCACAATAGGTTAATTGGTGACTCTGGATTGAACCCAAGAGTGTGAACATAAAGTAGGGCTGAGTGGGTCGATCCAAATATTGGTATAGGTATGGTATGGTATGGTATGGTATGGTATGGTATGGTATGGTAAATATTGGTATCTCTACCAGGGCCAGTGTCGCTGTTGTTTGATAACAGGGTGATGAAATCAATAATAATAATAATTTGCACTGTTAACTCTATTTTTCTTTTCAATTGTGTTTGATAAAAGGGAGTCAAAGTCTTTTTATTATTTTGTTACATTTTTAATGTTACTTTCTATTGTTTACAAACAACAAAGCTTAAATTTAAATTCCATTACATTCAATATGTGACTACAAAATGTTTTATTTGACAAAAAGCTTTGTACTGTGTTTTATTATAATCATAATCATAATAACTGAAGGTAAAATCATTAAATGATTGTGAAATTCTGAGCAAAAAGTATTGGTATCGTATCAGTATCAGTGATACTTGTAATGGATTTACTTGGTATCGGATCAATAACAAAATGTGCGGTATGGCCAAGCCCTACCATAAAGAATACCAAAATGAATTTAAAAAGGAGAAAGCAGGATGGAAAAAACAAAACGCAAACTCTTAAATTCAGGAGTCATTGTAAAAGAAATATTCACATCATAGACTGGAACGCACAAAAATCATCAGAGCAGACAAACACAAACAATGCAAGTGAGATCAGAAACCCGGCCAAAGAGACCATCAACTAGGATGAGGCAGCTGTCATGGTCTGCCTCACCTGGGCTTCGTTCCCACTAGACACCACTGTGGGGGACGTGGCCCGTTGGCCACACCTAGGAACAACAGCTGATTAATGATACGCTGCACCAGTCAGATGATGCTTCTAAGGAAGACTACAGCTACCAGTAAAAAACATGCCTAAGTGAAAATATGATCTACTATCTAAACTTTGTCAGATGAAAAGAAACAGTTAAATATATTAAAAGAAGACAAAATGAACCTATTCAAGGTATAGTCACAATTACGTGCTTGGTTTTTGTCTTGTTTGTTTCTGTGCTAGATGAACCACCCATCAGTACTTTGCCTTTCTCCCGGTGGCAGCTGGAATAGGCTCCAACCTCCCCATGACCCTGAATAAGATAGTGCTGTATAAAAATGGAAACATTTTACTGTAGTACATCAGTAGAAACCAAGCTTTCCTGAGGGCAGTGCTAATCCCACCCACAGCTTCGTATCTCAATGGACCAACAAATAATTAAGTAGCTCTTCACGTGTACCATGTGGTGACTGTTAATGGCACAGGCTCACACACGTTATCACTTATTAGACCTGTTGTCATGCTGTTGAGGCCTGCAGCCACAAATACAGTGATTTAATATCACCTTGCCTCCGAGTCTTAACATTTGCAAAAAAATAAATATATGAGGAATATTTTAATACAGTGTATACACTAAGAAATCTTAACAACTGATGTAAGTAAAATCCTTACAGCTGACTTGTAGTTTGATACAAAGGGTTAGTTAGTCTGACACAGAATGAATGTGCTCTAAATTTTGGATAAATAAATAGATAAAACATGGCTGACTGTTAGAACTTGAAATTAAGACACTGAAGGTGCAAAACTTTGGTATATCTTCTTTTTGACATGCAAGTATCAGATGGAAATCCCCCTGAGGGCGAACGATTTTACCGATATAGTACTACACTGTAAAAAATAAAAAACTCGCTTTATAATCAGAATCAACTCTAAAATATGACTCATGACTCTTTGCAGTCTTTGCCCAAATTGAACCTTTTAACTTTCCACTAAACTGAGACAAAATGATTCAGATTCTTTATTTTACATAAACTAAATGATTTGAGTTGGTCTAACTGTTGAATTGAACTAACTTAATAAATGGATTAAATTGGATCAATTTTATTCAATTATTTGATACAAATGGAGTCAATTCATTTACATTGATTCTACAGTTCTCCTGATTTCAACTTAATTGAATCGACCAAAAGAAATTGTTATTACAAAGCTAATGGAATTAAAATCCTGTTTGATGTGTCTAGATAGTGCAACAATATCTGACTGTAGGCTGCAATTGGAAGGGGCAAAAACAACTGGAAGTGTCACACTAATGTTGGTTTTCAGAGCTGATGGACTCAAAAATGGCCACCATGCTTACCACAGTATGTTATATTATGTTCACTGGTTTGCTTTTTCATCCAGAAGATGCAATTAATTATTTCTTTCCCAGCTGCATCTTTTCCAGTGTGGTCACAGAATGAGTTGGAGTATGCAACGTAAAGATGGGGGCAGTTTTCAAAACATACTTGTTTGTAATGATTTTTTTATATTAGTATGCAGTATGCAAACTACTGAGAAATATGCAATATGCAAAAGTATCTGGATGATGTACTGATTCAGAAAACTTCTCCAGTATGAACCCAACCAGTCTGTGTCACAAATTCTCGTTTTTCCTGTTTACTCCGTCTTAATGTTGTCATGGACTGCCGACCTGTCCAGGGTGTACCTTGTTTCTGCTGTTAGCTCTAGCCTCCCTTATACCCTAAACAGAACAGTGGGTTTAGAAAATGAATGAACGAAGAATTCAATACTAGTAATTTTTACTAAATTAACTAATTCTCACATTGAGCTCAGCAGCCCATTTGCACATGGTACCCCCAAATCATCATTTTCACAGGCAGTTTTCCAAACTTGTACAGTAGTAGTCATGGGATGTGCTGTTTCAGCAGTATGGGACATGTTGGTGAAGTTGTAATAAGAAAAAACATGTTTGGAAAAAATGTGACTGAAGTAACACCTTCAGAACGTAAATAGACTTTAGAAGTACGTCTTTAAAACTCACTACGACATTCCTTATCACCACACAAGACACAAAATCACTCCCAGAAAGCAAACTGGTCACCACGATTGCTGTCGCAGGTGCAGGTTTAAAGGAGGATGTCCTTGGAGATTGGTCGGCCTTCTCGGAACCAATACGTCTGTGGGCCAATCCGACATAGAGGAGGCGGGATCCATCTGTCAGTCTTAATCTGACCAGCTGCAGCTCTTTGGTTAATCAGTTCTTCATCAGTCTCATGGGCTGTACAGCTGTCAGCCGTCACAACTATATGTGGCGTACGCTGGTTTTTGTTCCTACGCAGCTTCATAAATGAGGCCCCAGAGGAGATAAATAAAAGGTTGTTACTGTCTCAACATGGGTACCTGTTTGTGACATGGTTGCCATAGTTTCAGAGTACAACGATCACCATGATATTTTCCTTACCTTGACCACCTTTTAAAAGCCAACATTTGTTTCTTTTTTTATGTGAAACAGATTAACAGTATAGTGAAGGACATTGAAATGTAAGCTTAATAAATAAAAAGAAGGATTTTCTAAATGGTAGCTCCAAGTTAGTTTTGACCATGAGAGCCAGTGCAGTGGGTACCGCTGCAGAAGAATATTGGCAATACGCAGCTGCAAACCTGTTCCCTGTGGATCAAAAAGTCATGTAAAAGAGGTGCCCAGTGTGAAGGGCTCTCGACTAAATGTCAGTTTGTGATGAGTTGGGAATAGAAATGTGTTCTGCATGACTGAAATTTTTTAGAAGGCAGTCTGGCCATAAATGGTTTGCTTGAAACTAAAACACAGTAAAACCACTTCTGTTCTCCAGTGAAGTGTAGTTAAGCTGTGTACCGTTCTTTCTACTCTCATTATCTATGAAAACAAAGGACCGGTTTATTTGTTTTATCTGCGTGGCTGGATGTAATTACTCTGATTGTTCTCTTTAAATTAAAAGGTTTACCCATTTTTATGGTCATCACAAGTGCAGCTTTAATGTTACAGCTTTGTCACCACTGCTCAGAAAGAACAAGATGCTGGGAAAGGGGTCAGCAGAGGTTTTGGGCTCAGACAATGATTATTTTATTTTATTAGATTTTTTTTTTTTTTGTTTTGTTTTTTTTTGTTATTGTTTAAGTAGAAATGATAACACAACTGGCAAATTTTATCTGAGCATGAAAACTGTTGTTTGAAAAAAAAAATTTACTTCTGATTCATTTGAAAACATGAACCAAGTGAAATGAACTCACAAACATGTAGGCGTAGACCTTATTAATGCATAACAGAGATAAAAAGTCAACTTCCTCATCTTGAGAAATAAAATCTTGGCATTATTCATATACTGAAGGAACATCAAAACATATTCAAATTTGATACACATAATACAAGAAACCTATAAATAAAAATAAATAATTGACTGTGTAGGGTATATCTGAGGATGACTCATATAACCTGTATAATTAGATCCATTTAAAGGGCTCCAGACTGTGACCAAATGGTCGCATTTTGTGACTAAAATGTGAGACAGTACGAGTGAATTTTTCATCTACTCCCGCAATGGCGACCAATACATTTGCCGCTCTTTTTCTTGTAGTAGTTATAACTGAATTTATTTTGTTGCTAACAAACGTCTGCTTCCCTCTTCAGCCCAGTAGTTCACAGTAAGGCGCAAATTAGCTGCTGGTTTGCTGACTCAAACTAACTTCATTAAGAGAAAAGGAGACGAACACCAACGAAGAAGACGACAGCCAATGTACGTGTGAGGGGGACGAACGAGCACTGTCATTGGCTTATGTGTGAAAAAAGGCGGGTCTGGGGGAAATTTATTATTCCTCAATGTTGCCAACTTAGCGACTTTGTCGCTATATTTAGCAAGTTTTCAGACCCCTCTAGCGGTTTCTTTTTAAAGCGACTAGCGACAAATCTAGCGACTTTTTCTGGTATTATTGGAGACTTTTGAAGACTGAGGGGAATGAAGGTAGTTTACTCCTCCCAATGAGGAGCGGGTGCTGTGCAGACCCCTCTCTTATGAGGCATGGTCTTCTTGCAGCATCAGCAGCTGTTTTCAAAGCAGACGACGTTCACCTCTGTTTCATGACCAGGCTGAAAATAAAACGTACAAAGCTGCTGCTGGAAGATCCTAAGCTGGTTTACCATCAGAGTAATGTCTATTATTTGAAGAGTGTGGACGAAATATTTAAAAAGTTAAAAGTGTTGTGACGTAAAAAAAAAAAAAATACAATTAAAAAACCTGAACTTAAAAAATAAAGAAAATATTGACAGAATTATTTTATTTATTTATTTTTGCTGTTCTAAACATTTTTAGGTTGTCTTTTTATCAATTTTTGCCTTTCCCACTACGTCCCTCTTTATGGCAGCATCCATTGCAACTACATGTACCAGGCTGATTATGCTAATTACCGACTTCTAGTGACTTTTAGGAAAGCCAATAGCTACGTTTCTTACTGAGGAGTTGGGGACAGTGGCTGGAGAGGAGTATAGGTCCCTGAAGATGTTTATTGCCAGGAACTACATGGACTAGTCATACCATGCCCTATGGGGGATGATGGTGACAAAGTTGCCGTTCTGCTTCGACTACAAAGTGAATATCAAATCAAATCATTAAATCTGATCTGATTTGACAACTTCCATGTCTACTTGTTTTGTATTAGTGCAGCCGGTAAGATGTTTTTTTGTTTGTTTGTTTGTTTGTTTGTTTGTTTATGTTATGTCAACTGCTGCACAATAAAAAGTGAATTGTAAACAATGTAATTTCTGAATTTATTGTTCAAGTATTTATCACTAATACAGTGAAAATGAGAGGAAATGTGAATATTTGCTATGCAAGGTGATTTCAGTGTGTGCCCCTAAATTTTCTGCTTGTGCTCCTAAAAATTTAAGTTAGGGGCCACTGTGCTCCTCCTAAAAAAAGTTAGTCTGGAGCCCTGATTTAGTGTAATAATGTGGATGTTTTTGATAATTTTGGACTAATAGCAAGCTGTGCACTCCCCACAATCAACGATCCTACTCCACATGTTTTATGGGCCCAGTATGGATATTAGTTGAGTACCTGTATCACTTATTGAAAAGGCTTGAATAGAAAAACAGTGATGTTCAATATATCCATGGTAAGAAAAGAGCAAAGGGAAATCTGTAAATTATTTGAAAAGTTCAGTAATTGATTTCAGGAATCCTAGATTCAGATGCTGCACAGTTGCTCAATGGATCAAACCTTTTCTTCACCATCCTCACCTTAATAATCACCTTGTTTGCTTTCTCTTTTCATTCAGACCATTACAGCTTATATACATAATATCCAGTTTCTTGTGTTCACAAGAAATGTAATAACAGCAACCCTTAAAGCGTCACAATTTTCTAATCTTAACCCAATATTTTTTATGTCAAACCTTAACCAATTTAAGTTATTGGTTAAATCCAACCAGGAAGTTTTGATGTAACCTGTAAGGTGGACATGCAACCAAGTATTTAACCATGTTATCTATAAAGCTTGTGATGATTTAACTTATATATATATTTGCCTTTTCTACCCTAAGTAATTTCACTGACTATACCTAATCAGAAAGTGACAAAAGTGGTTAAATAAACTGTTGCCATTGACCAGACATAATGTGGAAAACAATATGTTGGTTTTAAACACGCCTCATAAATTAATAAAATATTTAAAGGTATAGTGTGAAACAAAATTAAATGTCAATGATAAAAAAAAAAAATCATTAAAAAATTGTTTTCTATTGTTATGTAATCACTTTACAAAACTTTAATGTCTTTGTTCTCTTGGAATGATCCATTTATATCTACTTGCCATGGGTCCTCATTAAGGATGGGACTACACAGAATTTAGCAACACAAATTCTATTATTAATATCACTTACTGATCCAATTTCTTATTGATTATCTAATCAATTTTCATTAAGTTAGGGAAAAAATATAGACCAAACTGGTTTGGTTGCAGTAACTTAATTTAAAGTTTACACCAACATTTTGTATTTGACTCGAATTAAATTAAAGCTGGCTTAAAAAAATAAGCATTCATGATAATCTGTATTGTTTCATCATATATGTTAATAAACCCTGGTTTTAGTGGATGTGATTCTTTCACTCTTTAGTGTTTTTTATGGGAGGGTCAATTAGGCCCTCCCATCCAGAAACTAACCTTTTTTATTTTAATTTGTATACTGTTGAATATCATTATTATTTAACAGCTATTTATAGTGGTACTAAATCATCCCAATTAGACTATGTTCCTCTTTGTACTCTTTCGGCTCTAAGAAAACATATTTCTTTAGATATCTGCATGTTGTGTGTGTATGTGTGTCTGTATATTAAAATTATAATCATCAAATCTCACGATAACCTAATGGGCAAATTATGTTCTGTAAGTCATTGCAAAATTAAACCATATACATATATATGTATATATATTTATATATATATATATATATATATTTTTAACACCAGAACAAATAATCAATAAGCATCAGAAAGTGAAGAAGGAATACTGTGAAAGATAAAAGGCTAGGACAAAGGAGGAGCTGGATGTGGTGTTACATGTCCATCTTCCAGTTCATCCAAGTTTAGATGACCAAACACTGGAATCATTCACTTAGAGTAAATCCTGAAAGTCGCTGTGTTATGTTGACAACCAATTAAAATTTTGGCAGGCGATTCATGTAAGCTGCTAATGTTGACATCGTAACATCTTATTAAATTCATTCAATCATCTGAACATAGCCTATTGTTGATTTTTGGGAATTTTGGTAGGTTATAATGTAGCCTGACAACTTAATCATCAACTTTCAGGACCAAACCTCCAAACTGTTGATGTTTACAAGGATTCAAGGATTCAAGGTGCTTTATTGTCATTCCAGCATGAACATGACAGAATGAAATTAAGAACTCGAGGGCTGGTGAAACCCAAAAAAAAAAAAAAAAAAAACTTGTTTGGAATAAAGTCCTCTCACTTCAGTTCTGGTTAAACTGGTGTGAAAGATGAAAGATGCTGAAATTCAACAACAGAGCCTAAGGCATAGCTAGAACTGTGTCTGTGTGAAAGCACTAGCGAAGAGCTCCCAATGTTTCTCCTTCTGCTTCTTTATTGCTGGTGGTTTTATTGCTGGTGGTTTGCATCCATGTCTTCTTCTCAGTTTTTGTGTATTTCTGTTGCAGCACCACTTACACGTCATTGATACCACAGCGTTTTACACTGGAATTGTGTGGATGTACTCCTTTCTAAAATAGCAACTGTCTGTACAAAAAACTAAATTTTGTAAGTATTATTTTATCAACAGGATTTCCAAGCAAATGATTGGGTCCTCGAGCCAGAAAGGAGCCCTCAAAGTCTGATCAACTTTGAACTGCAAAAGTGACGATGTGGATAGTTTACAATGTGCTCAGATGGTGCAGAACCCCTAAATGGACCCCCAACTACAAATTTAGCTCATATTGCAAGTAGCGCAATGCATCTTTTACAAACAAGTAACAGCAGGTTTATCAAAATAAAGATAACTTTTCTGTCTGGCTGTGACAAAGAAAGTAGAAAAAACAGGAAGAGGAAAAAAGACAAAGACAGTACCAAGTGGTGTAGATGGTTCCAAACCTTTTCAGCCATGCCCCCAAGATAAGATGCGTTGGTGTCAATGACAGAGTACTTCATTATGTAATACATCAAATGGGCTCATCCTGTGTTCATCATCTAAATATAAGGATTAGAAACGGTCAGAATCTTCATAAATAAGGAGGATAAAGTTGCTTTTGGTGGATTTAAATCACAGTTGTGACAAGGCACCTACATGCCCAAATCAGCTTCTCTCACCAAGATAATGCCAAATTCTGACTTTTAATATGGCATAAATAATAACTTTATTTGTTCATCCATTTAAAAAATGTCCATGTTAATTCCACTGATTAATCTCTTTCCATTATCATTTGCAACTTTTTAAATTTCCGTCTGGGATAAATAAAGTGTTGTTTGTCTTGCTGTGTTAGCCCTGGGATGAACTGAAAACCTGTCCAGGTGTACCCTGCCTCTCGCCTGGTAATTGCTGGGATAGGCTTCAGCTTCCTCGTGACCACGAATTGGAAGCAGTATAGGAAATGAATAAATGAATGATCTTTCATTTAATTTTATTAATGCATTAATTTTGACACTCCTAAAAATAAAATCCCAAATTTATTTGATATCCATAGGTCTTCTTTATTTTACGATGATCTAGTAACCCCCTGAAATTATTTTGGGACCAGTTTGGGAAATGCTGGTGTAGATTATATAGAAGCTAATTTAATTCAGAGCATCTCAGTCTGTCCTCCTGGGTGTCAATAAAAACATATAACTTAGACCAGTGGTTCCCAACCTATTTTTCCTAAAGTGTAACTATACATCCTACTTTTTGGTAACTCCACCCACTGCCCCAATTTGAAAAATGCCTGTAACTGCAAGGGTTGGGGAAGAGGTGTGGGGTGATCAGAGAGCAGAGAGTGGGCAGGATGGGATACACAGACAGAAATGATTGACAGACAGCAGCTCAGCTCACATCCCTTCACATGCATCGATGGGCGTGGTTTTCTAAGCCTGCAAGGCGAGGACCCGTCTATCTACAGATGAAGGGAGGAACTGTGGGGTTTTAAAAGTTTGCTTGTGACATAAATAACCTCTCTATGTCATGAAAAAAATGACCTGGTTTTACCCTATAGAGGGCGTTATGAGCCATTTTTTACCACAAAATCCTGTTTTTAAAATAAACCAAAAATAAAATATATATATATATATATATATACATAGTAGTATGTAGTTTTTATCACAATTAGGTAATACTGTGTTTTTCACAGCTCCAAAAAACACATTTTTGGGTGAACTACCCCTTTAAGGACCTCCTTCAAGCAAATACTAAAAAGCTGTGGACTCCACCCTGTGCTGAAACCATGCTTGTTTTTATGTTTTCATTAATGAGATTCTCACCATTAATTATGTTTTCTGGCTGAGTCGTGTGCTTGATAAAGCCAAATTTAAAGGGACTTTGTGTAAGAATTACTGCCATCTAACGTTGGAATTGGTTATCACATTCTAACGTATGGTGCATTCTAGTGTTTCACTTTCTCAAACACATATTGCAACAATGGTAGCCACTGTGTTTGAAAAAGCCTCGACAACACAGATGAAAGCGTGTCACAAAGAACTTACTTCTGAAGTTAAACGTTAACTTTATTCACCGCCGCCATGTTAACAACGCAGTTTATCTACTTCCATTTACTTCACAATGCCAGGAACCGGATTTCCACCCCCTTTACAATGACAGTTTACATATGTAACCACCATTAAACAAATACAGAGGTATGTATTAACCAGTAACACATTTACTGTATTTCAAATATAATGTTTGAATTAATACTAACTACCTACCTAGCACCAATCTTGCAGGTTAGTGCCTGGAAAACAGGACTAAGGCTAATACTTACAAATACTGTAATTTTATTAACACATTGTTAGATATAAAAAGGACTTTAAAATATTAGGAAATAGCATGGACATGGTAAAAACAGAAACGGACTCAGTGAGTAGCCAACCAGATTTGCTCCACTCAGCTTATACAGAGCGGATCAGGTATGAACTGGAACTGGAGGACCTAAAATACCTCAGGACCTGCAACACGCTACCAAGAGTTCATGGTATCCAAAGAAAAATCTAAATCACTGCACAAAAATATCAAATCAACATACTTGAATAAATAAATAAACAAACACAACTCAGGGTTAATTAAGCCAACAAAAAGGCCTTCTATACTATGACGTCAACTCAGTTCATCTAATATTTACATATTAATATTTAATGTTACACTATGCCTAATCCTATACAACTTATATGGGAAGAATAGAGGAAAGAAGAGGAAAAAACTGTGACAGTACAGGTTAAACACTGTCCTGTAAAAATAAACATTTTAACATTTTAAAAATGACATTCAACCATGGATAAGTGGATTTTACCTTAAAAAGAACACCATGGTACTTCAGCAAAATGCATTTTTTCCAAGTAAATGTTTGTCCAGTAATGGTGATTCCACTGCACCCACGCTGGAGCTACAACTGTATTAAATAGGCATGTCAGTACCCAGCAAAACAACACAAAGAAAATTGTGATCTGTGGTTAACTTGCAAGCTAACATACCGTGATTCTGTTTTGAAACGGAGAATTGTTGATGCAGGCGCTCCAAACAAATCTCCTCACCAATACCACCTGCTGCTGCTGCACTGTCAACCAGACTGACGAAGAGTGGAGAAGAGGCAACCAGGTAAAAATGAACTTCTCTGGGTCCCAAAGCTGACGGGTTTGCATGGAATGGTTCTGTGATTTATAAACTAAACCTACGTCACATTACACCAGTGATTCCCAACCCTGGTCCTCAAGGCACACTATCCTGCAGGTCTTAGATGTCTCCCTGCTGCAACCCACCTGATTCACATTAAATGGATCTCTGACAAGTTCTGTATAAATCTGCTAAGTAGCCATGGATTTGAATCAGGTGTGTCATAGCAGGGAGACATCTAAGTCCTGCAGGATAGTGTGCCTTGAGGACCAGGGTTGGGAATCACTGCATGATACAAACTTATCAGACTCAGGTGAAGAAGGGAAAAACATCTGGTGGATGGAAATGGTTCCTCTGTGTTTAGAAGGAAGAATGGTTCTCACGGGGGGAATGGATCTTGATGGGGATACTGGCCTCGACGCAGCACCAGGTTTTTGTCACAGTAAAAGCCAGCTTATAAAGCCTTCCCACCGGATTTTAGTCCAGTTTACCACAACTGTAAGCCAGCGTTTAACATGACTATGGAAGTGACTGAGACCTTGTAACCATACACCTCTGTATGAGCAAGGGTCATATATTTTAGCAGGATCTACTGTTATGCAGCCCGTGGTAACGAGCAGCACTATCTAACAAAACTAAATGAAGAGTTAGCTTTAGGCTCATTTAGGCAGTACTGTTGACTTACTTGTCGAGGAGAAAGCTACAACATCAGCATCCCTTTTAAAATTGTTCTCCTTCATGAGCTCCTTCTACCTGGGGAATGCTAACCCAAAGTTTTTCATTTATGTATTTGTATTTTTTATATTGTCTCGTCACGCTGCCTTTTAAGTCCCCTTTTTCTATTTGTTGGCTATGGTAAAGCAGCTGCCGTGCTGCTGAAGCATATGCATGTTCCTGCATTTTTGTGAATAATTTAACAGATTTTCCAACTTGCCAGGGTAGTAAGCCTTGTTTGTTTATCTTCTCCCCCAGTATCTCAATCACTGTGTACTGGCTCACGGGGAAAACGCGTAGTTGGTGCTATTTGTACCTTGCTGAAGTTTCAAGATGGCAGATTGTCACGGTCTACTGGTTTACATGTCATATGTAAGAACTAATATAAAATTCTTCACTTTTGAGAATGTGTCAGATCATTAGAGGAGGACATTATACACCAATGATAACATGCAGACAATGATTTTGGCCAGTAAACAACAGAAAATGTTATAAAACGTCCCTTTAAATCAACAACATATTGCCTTACTTTTTTTTTTTTTTTTTTTTTAATAGGGACAAATCGTCTGCTCTGTGGTATTTCTCAGACACATTTTATTAACTGAATGTTGCAGGAAAAAAATCATACTTACCAGGATAGACGTGAAGTGCTCCACTGCTGTAGCTCTACCTGATCAGTGGCCTCAATAAACCCCAGTACATGGAAGAAATTTGACTGGACAAATTGTAGCCTCATAACCCGCTTTTTTTTTCTTCTTCTTCTTTCTTTTTTTTTTTTTTTTTTGATGACTAAAGGCCCATTTATACTTGACACTGAAGACAGATTCCCAGACGGACAGAAAGTTTCATCCATCTCCTGAACCGGTTATATGTGTAATTTGGTCCATTTTCACAACGCTTAGCAATTCGTCGCTTGACGCAGAAGACGGAGCGATACCACCGAAAATTGCGGGGGCATCAGAATAGCTGATGTGTGACCAGCAAAGAAAACAAACCAGAGAAGAAGAATAGGATCAGGAAGAAAAAAGAAGCAGAACAAGAAAAAAGATGAGCACAACAACTGTAGAAATTGTGTGGGCTTTTGTATGTAGAAAGAATATATGCAAGTGTTTAGGGTGTGCTGGGCGGATGGAAACAACTTTATAGAGATGCATCACCGCTGCCAATCAGTGTCTGAATCTGACGATAGAAGTATGAGGACGGCAACGTATGACAACGTTTGAAACAGGCGTTGCTATTTACGTACGTAACGGAGCATAAATGGGCTTTAAATATGTATTAAAATAATGTCTAACAAATTTTGATGACACTTATTTATTCACTTTGAGATCTGGTTTAAAAGATTTGTGTTTTCAGGCTCCCAAAACGCAAATTCCAAGTGAACGAATGTCCAGATGACTGAAAACACAGTTTACCTTGTCTCTGTGTGGACATGGTCTTAATCTTTAATCACAATGGCTCTGAATGGTCAAAGCCTCAGGGACCCCTTGGAGACCCCCTTGGGGAATGTGAGTCCATAGAATTAATACCATAGATTGCCAATGATCCTTGCTGAAGCACCTTAGCAGCAACTAATCATTTTCTTTGTTTCCTTTCTCTCGCATTGCTGAGAGGAAATGCTGATTCAGTTAATTTAGGTTTTTCTCCTGGAACGCTTCTAAACAAGCCATAGGCTACTTATTAAGTCGCTTTCTAATTGTACAGTCATGAACTTTAACATTTAACAGGTTAACTGAGGCCTGGAGAGTCTGAGTTCTTGGGTGTTCTGCAGCTGATCACACTTGCTGATATTTAATCAAGTGTATTTAATTAGCAGCTCCTCCATTTCTATGATAATAGTTTTTTCCACACATTGCTACAACATGTTGTTACAACACAATTTTTGACACATGCAGTTTATTAAAATACTGATTTTTTCAGTCAGGTGCGGGCCATACTATATTGTCCTTTTAAATAAAACTTAAGAACTAAAACGGTTCTTTTTTAAAAAAAAAAATGTCGACGTGCAAGAAATAAAGCGTAAAAGGGACATTTTTTAAAATCTGACAGTTACATTTTGGGCCATTGATGCCTGTTTTGTGAAGGAAAACAAATCACACTGCACACATTGAATTTGGCAGTCACTGCTATTGGCTTTGATTTATCTATTTTATTAGAAATAGATGTAACTTTTATGCTCGAGTGAAATCAGCTCCTATTTTCACTAGTTTAAGTAGCCTGCTCCTGAATCTTGTCTGCATCAACATCTATCACACAAAAAGAAACGTTTGAATTATTGGACCTACGTGTAGCCTACCAATCGGCCCCCCACCCTCTCTGCTTTTCTCCTTCTGCCATTGGCTGGCACGCGGCAGGCTCCGGGATGATGATGCTTTGAAAGGGGAGTAAACTGCGAGCGCACGTCTCTCCTGCTGCGCACACACGCACAGCAAAAGTGAAGTGAAGATGCTTTTCCCTCTTCGATCAGCAGTCCAGTCCACAAGCCATTCAATTCTTCGTCTCTCTATACTTCAGCTACAAGAGAGTCCAACTGTCCCCTTCCCTGGTTTACAGGAGGAACTTGTGCAGCTCGAAGGAGGCGCGAGGAGCCACGAGACATCCAGAGCGCCATCACTTTTATAGCGTATCCGTGGAGAGCTACGCGTCGGTATGGGTGCGCTGACAAAAGGACGTTTCCTTTTCACCGTGGGCATCCTGCTGCTTGTAAACTGCACAACATCCGTTGTCTCCAAAGGTAAGAGCTGCTTCATTGTGCACGCACGGCTACTTTGGGTGTAACTGCATCGTGCATGCGTTTCCCGGCTTGGTGAGAATGATTCAGAGTGCCATCCTCGTGGTTACGCACCACTTGTCTCCGCAGTGAAAATGCTACCTATTGATGTGGGTTTGTAAATACTCCACAGCGCGTGCGTTTTCACTCATCCTCGGACTTAGTGTTGCCACTCTTTGAGCTCTCACTTTCAAAAATATGCGCCACAAAACGTTCCTAGATGAAGACGCAGCTCAGGCTGACAAGTCTTTATTTATTCTTTCATACCCACTTAAATGATATCTGTTTAATAGAAATCCATTAGCATGACCGCGATGCGTGCAGGAGTGCCGGCCGTAAAAACACGCAGTGCAACAGGCATGTCACGCATTGGTCTCTGAGAGTTGAGCGTTTCTTCTTTCCTTTAAATTTAAAACCAGCCGCTCATCATCATAAAGTTATAATTTTGCAGCAAAGATAATAAAAAAGGAGAAAGCTTTGAGGTATTTGTGTTCAGTTCCAGCTCACAATAGGAAAAGCCGTCTTACGCACCTAAAAGGACGGCTTGCAGCTTGGAGCCACACGCTGTTGAACATGACTGAGAATTCTTTTCCTAAAGTGTGTCTGTAAGTTTAAATATTTCCTTTATCTAAATATACTTGCCAGAGAGGTTATCTGCCGAGAAGAAATCCTGTTTAATGCTGAAAACCTGCATTTTTTATATTTCCTTGAATATATATATATATATATATATATATATATATAAATAAGAACCATTTATAAATGACATAGTTAAAATGTGCTCAAGAAGCTGCACTCAAATAAATTGATGTTAAATTCAGATTTTATAGAGCACACAACCCAGCTACATCAGTTTTAATCTATATTGTCATTTTAAAAACAATCTCACATTTTACCCACTTTCACAGACTCAGAACAGGTATCTTTAGAATCTTCCAGCATGTCATCAGGGAGGGTCTTTGAATGTGATATCACTGTGTTTCCCCCACTGAAGCGCACTTTCTAAACTTACTGTGTGACATCCTGCAGAGCTGGATCCAGTAACAGTTTTAGGCTAAAACTTCTTGATTCCACTGAAAATGGGCGTGTAGGGTAACCTGTTATTCTGCGCAGTGAGACACCCCAGCCTTTTCATCTTATCAGTGGTGTGTGGAGCATTGTGAGGAAATCATGAAATATAACAAAATATTATACTTTAAAAATGCTACTTGTTCCAAATAAACAGGCATTAAAATATATAATGAAACATTCAGGAACCTGCCACAGAAAAATAAACAAGTGACATCTTATTTTATTGTTGATTTTATGCTCAAATCCAATTTAAGAAATTGGATTTGATGATATTCACTAGCAGCTGTTATTAGTTTTTTTATATAATGGGGCTCATCAAACTCATTATATCCATGGTAACATTATACTTATTTTGTTTCCTTACAGTTAACAGTTCACAGATCTGAAACTTTAGATGATTCAAAGATATTTAACTAAAATCTAAACTTTCCGGTTGGCGCTTATGGTGCTCATATTCCCATCACTGCGGTGGGTTTACTGTACGTTTATCAGCAGCAGCATACAAGAAAATAAATCATTATCTTCCTAATTATACTAATAAAAAGAGACAAAATATGAAAACCAAGCTTTCATCATTAATCTTTCATTTTATAATTTTGACATAAGAATAATTTAGAAAAAATGTCTTGTGTTCGAGGGAAACCCTGAATAAATGAAAAATCATTTTCTGATCTAGCATTCCCTGTAAAAATTAAGACAGAAGACACAAATTTTTAATATTTTAATATCAGCTCCATTTTGATGTATTTATATATGAGGTCGGGGGCAAAGGGGCACCCCTGGTGTTTACCAGTTCTGCCTCATTAAACTGATAAACAGGAGGAGGGGTCTAAGCAGAAGCATCCAATGACAAAAAGCCTGAAGATGTGTCCTTTAGGGTAACGGATGATGTGGCCAGGGGTTATCTGGCCTGAATTCACTGGGATTTAACAAGAAATGGATGCAGTGTGTCTGTTCTGACCTGTTCAGCAATCCTGATCTCTGGTTAGGGAACAACTGATTTAGGCTGATAACGCTGCAAAATTGACTATCTTCACCCACTTAATGTTATTTTTTTAAAGAAAATAAAATTTTGCCTCATTGGCAGAGTTTAAACTCAAATAACCAGCAGTCCTACAAAGTGAACTGCATCAACAAATGACAAAGAACTATTAGCTTTCGGTGATGTGTGATACCAAAAGCGGCACTATAAAAATATCTGATGGAAGGGTGCATTGTGTTGTACTCATGAGTAGTTGTTTGTCCTGCAGTAGACAGCAGCCATAGGGCTCTGAGTCTGGAGATTTTGGAAAAAATACCTTGACAGTAAGCCTAGTTAAAAGCTACTACAAACAGAAACACAAGAAGAGAAAGTTTTAAACTATCTAAACCAGCTCACAGCTTAAAGATTTTATAACTATTGTAGCAGACTGTCTATATTGCAGTCTTTCATACCAGGCCACTTCTCAGGTACAGTACTTTGTGCAGTAGGTTTGAATTTGTTAGACAGCATTCACCTTTTGAGGAGCCTTTAGTGTGGCTCATCCATCAGAAAACCATCTGATTCTTTAATTAAGACTGAACTGTCCTCTGCAAGTAAGATAGTGACAACTCATAAGTTCTTCAATGGTGATGTCAGAGGTTTTGTTAATAATATTTACCTTTACTTGGGGAGGGTTACAAACAGGTATGAACTTGTTTGTTTATTTCCAGATTCCATTTTATTTTTCACAAATTTCCACTTTTTTTGTCTTTTTTTTTACCCTCAGATGCTGTGAAAAACTCTCCTCCATTCTGTGAACAACTTATTGAGCTTTTATAGTCAAAATCCTTGATTCTACCTAAAAATAATATGGCCCTATACAGGGAGTCATCTGTGATACAGCTTTAGGGCCCAGGGGCCTCATTCATCAAACTGTGCGTAGCAAAGCAAACTACAGGTGGCGCCAGAAAAGGAAGGAAAAAGGAAATGCTGTGCACTTCTACTTTCAAATTTATCAAAGCATCCCATGCTTGTTTCTGTTTATAAATCAGAATCAACTCTAAAGCAGGTAGGGCTGCAACGATTAGTCGACGTTGTCGACAATAGTCGACAATAAAAATAGTCGACAACGAATTTAGCCGTCGACTATTGTCGGCAAAAAAACCTACAGAGTAAGACATCGTCTTCTGATCCTATCTCTGCTGAGAGTTGCGCAATGCAAATGCTCAAAGAGGGGGAAAAAAATACAGAGTGAGACATCGTCTTCTTTTTTTATCTCTGCTGAGAGTTGCACATGCGCAATAAAGTCCGCCAAGGGAAAAATATGGTGGCGGACTAGGGAGGAAAACAGCAGTGGAGAACGTTAAAAGTCTGGGATAACTTCATGTTAAACTTACAAAATAAATTAAATACATGTGAGATTTGTAAAGCGGACCTTGTGTACCACGGAAGTACGTCTGCAATGCTTGAACATCTGAAGAGGAGGCACGTCAGACTTAACAACCTCATGCAAGATTTCAAAGCTGAAAGTGAAATAAGATCCATATATAATAATCATGAGATACTAATCCGATTGGTCGACTAGTCGTTTTAATAGTCGGTGACTAATCGACCATCAGAATAGTCATTAGTTGCAGCCCTAAAAGCGGGCGCACATGAGGGAATGCCTTCCCACGCCCACATGGTGGCTATAAATGGTCAGGTGGACGGACGCCTGTAATACATATTCATCACATCATTTGCATGATGGCTCGGGAGTGAAAAGGAGGAAAGAAGTGGATTTTTTCGGGTGTGAGACAGAGATCCTGATGGACCACGCTGACAAACGTAAAAAAGTTTAATTGGTGGACATTACTTGTGTCAGAAAGACAGAATAGTGGCAGCAGGTGACTGATCCTGTCACCGTGGTGTCAGAAGGAAAGACATGCCAGAGCCATCAGAACGTGTGGCTGAATATCTCAGTCAGCAGAGCATCCGTCTCCTATGCGGGAGACCGAAGTTAGAATCCCACAGGGGTTAAACGCTTTGAACACTAAATGACAGTATTGATGATGGTAGTTTTGTCATTTGTTTTAATTTATAAAATAAATACATACAGCTACATCTGAGATTGGTAGCAGTTTATTTAGTGTTTAATAATTTTTGTTTCTAGTTGCTGGGTGCTCCAGCTGGGTGGGCGGTGCAGAGGGACACAATCACAATAAAGACCATCTGGACAGAACTCAGGACAACAATAAAAAAGCATTGTGTAAGAATAAATCAATCAATCAATCAATCAATCAATCAATCAATCAATCAATCAATCAATCAATAAAAAGAAAGTCCACCTCTTGTGTGTTTCATTAGTGTTGCATCACTTCTAGACCTCCAGCATCCAGTCTGGTTCAGCTCTGCTGGAATAAAGGACTAAATCTACTTTTCACACTGACTGCTGCATGCTGGAAGCAAACTGTCCATCTTATTTAGCTGAATATGTTTTATAACATGTAAGTTTTGTTTCACAATGTCAGAACATATGTTAGTGGTTGAGGTTCTTATTAATATCATCTCCCTTTTTCTTGAAAATCCTGTTTTTTTCCCCACGAGCATGGCTCTTAGGAGAATTAATTTGGAATGTGCCTTTTTATTAATTTCTGCAAACAGCTTTAATATCTAACAAGTGGTGTGAAAGGTAATAGTAGATTGTGCACAAATGTCTCACATTTCACATCATTTCCTTGATATATATATATATATATATATATATATATATATATATATATATATATATATATATATATTTGTATATTTTTGTACCGTTGGTGTCGCCGTTTCCCGTTTTTCTAGATTATGTGTATACGCCTGAGTCAGAGTTGCCGTGGAGGTAGGGATGTTTTCCCATCAAGTTTGGTTTTCATAAATCCCAAAAGTTGACTGTATTTGTTGTACGCCAGTTTTTGTTCCTATGCAAGCTTGATAAATATGGCCCCAGATGATTCACATGTACCATGGCACCCATTATTTCTAAAATATAAGCATTGGCAAAATGTTGGATATGTAAACAGAAGCTCGTCTTTTTACCGTCAAAAAACAAAGAAAAAAAAAGCGATGTGATTACATACTAATAGAAACACATCTTTTAATAATATCTTAGATTTTTTTTGTCATTGACCTTTGATTTTATTACACACTGTGTCTTTAAGATTTAGTATATTAACCCAATATAGAATTAGTTTGTTTCTTTGTACCTGTAGGTGGTGACTGGATCTATTAGCAGGTGAAGAAGGATGGATTTTGCTCATATGCACAAAAGAGCTGATATAAGTAATTTTACTGGGCTGATAACACTCAAAGCAGGTGAAAAAGAAGATCTCATTTAAGACCAATTGAAAGTTTCCCTTTTTTTTTTTTTCAAAAATAATAAAATGCTGACAAGTCATTAGATTTGTTTCAGAACAGTAGTTAATGAATGAACCTGACATGCTTCATGCTATTTGCAGCAATCAAAATGATATTTTAGGCCATCTTCAGCTCCTCCAATTCAGCACCAGTGCTTTCCATGTTGCCATTTCTCTGCACGTCACATTGGCAGCCGAGGCCATAAATCTAACCGCAGGTGTCACACGGACATTTTCCCACAAGGTTGACACTATGAACCAAACACCAGCAAGCAGCGGTCTAAGCGGCAGCAGCTCGCTAGCTTGCACTCGACGAGATTTAAGCTCTCAAGGATCAATGGATGATGTTAGCAGGCCCCTGTCAGCTTGGAACGAGACTCACGCAATGGGTCACAAGTGAAAGCGCCTTCATGTGTAACACATGAACTGTGTGGCCCAGGAGGAAACTTTAAAAGGCTTTCCAGTTGTGTCACACAATGCTGATGAAACACGCAGGGGTTGTTTCAAGATGCATCAGCCATAGCTGTGCTGTAACCTTTTAGTTAATGAACTGGTTCTTGGTATGTATTTTTCTGAAGTGATTCTCTACTTTAACAAGTAAATAAGCTGAAATGCAAAGATGCAATGTATCGAGAGATTGAGGGTTGTGTGTAGAGAGGAAAGGTAATAAGAAAGTGGTTATTTGATAATTGATGATTATTGAAGTCACCAAAATAGCAATTCAACATGCTTAGCTGTAAGTCCTGCTAATGCTCTGTATAATTACAAGAATATGTTCTAAGTTCATTGAGTTGCTAATGTGTGCTTTGATAGAGAGTCATATTCTCCTCTCTGCATGCATGCACAGGCCCCCGGTGGTCACCTCATTTGATAAACATTAGCAACAAACAGTGTCTTTCCTGATGCACAGCTGTGTCAAGTCTCACTAAAGTAGCCATCAGCGCATGGCGTGTGATGCATGTCTCTCTGTTCTCTGTCACTGCAGCCTCATTTGACACAAGATCTTGTCATTTCCCTTAAGGCTTTATTTCAGTCCTGACCTTGTGCTGTAGATTGTACGCCTCTGCTTGTTCTTCAGGTTGGGCATTCAAAAAAAAAAAGAAAAAAAAAAAAGAAAGAAAGAAAAATAGAAATAAGAGAAACATGGTGTGTATATGAAATGTGGTTACTTTTAGAAAAAAAAGAGTAAAAGTCTCAAGGTTTTCTTATTTTGCTGCTCAGAGGGCTTTCATGAAAACAGACAAAGGTCAAATCTGTTATTTTCCCAGAAAGAAAGTAAAGGGGCTCTTATATTTTGCCTTTAGATCCTAGAATGAATCATCACAGTCAGGCTGCCGTTGGGGACAACATGCGCAGTTCAGTGCCCAGATTTACATTTAAATGAAACCAAATGGCTTTACATACAGAAATGATATACAGTAATGATGATGGTAATAAAAGCAAAGTCGTCTTTCATATTGGACCGGCTCCTACTTTGGATTGCTGTCATTTGCAGACTTTGCAGGTATAGTCAGTGAGTTATGTCTTTGCTATGTCAAGACTATTACCCTCACATTTCAACGAGTGGATTCATCAGCATGCTGCCTAAGAGGCTTAATGTAGTCAGCAATCAACCCTTCAGCTCATTGGGTTCTTCAGTCTGCTGTGTGTCAGAATTGTACATAGAAATTCAATTTTTTCCAGCTTTTGTATGACATATGAATCTGTAGGTTTATACCATTTCACAAAGGCATGTCATTTCCCATATCTGAGCCAGAAAAAAATTGCTAAAGGAAAACATACATGCAAAGACATGTCTAAAACCTTCAATAGGGGCACATTTCCGTTAGCAAAGTAGCAAATATGAAAGTTACACCAATCAGTGGCTTTTAAAATAGCAATTTGTCAAATGGCATTATGTAAAAGACTTTGCTCATAGTGATAAACCACCACTAACTTAAAGCTTAGTTCTACTGTTCCATTAGCATATAGTTAGCTACTTTTACAACACTGTTTTGATGTCATAACCTTATTTCGGTGGTTAGTTTCATTATCATTGCTTTATCATTTTATGGAAGTATTGTTACGCTCAATTTCAAACATAAATGATCCTTTCAGCAAACCAAGCATCAACACAAAACATTAGAAGTTCTAGCTAGCATGCTAATGTATTAGCTAACAATAGGAAAAACGTAACTATGGTTAAAAGCAGTGTGAATATTGGCCTTATTTAACATTAACATGTCTGGCAGCTGTGTAACTATGCTGTGATATTAGCTATAGCAATGATGCAAATGAGCAAGAAGCAATTTTCACCATTTTGTACAACTTTGCTGTTGGAAACTGTTCAGCAAATGACTGATTCATGAAAATAGTACTGCAAAAGTGACAAACAAAGCAAACATTTTGTGCTTTGTTTTCACTTTTCAGGCTTTTCTATTTATGTACCAAAGACTCAGCAAGTTTCTGTTTCAGTATTCTCTCAAAAATGCTAAATCAAGATGGCTTTATCTTTTCAGGATGTTGCTTTCGTCCTGCTTAATCTGCGAGGGTGGCAATCAGGACAGGGTGAGATGGCCTGCTCAGTCACAAAGCTAAATCATGGAACAAAGCTACAGATACCCTTCATCCATCTCAGTCAGCAGATTCAATCAGTTGTGCTCTTACAGCCACATTTCTTCATTCTACCGTCCTGTCTAGACTGTAGCAGAGTAGTTTATTTATTTATTTTTATATTGCAGTGTTTATAGGAGCTGTGCATAATACATGTGGACAGAATTTTTTGTTTAGTTTTTTTTTTTCCAGTACTTCCAAAGAAGTCCCGCAGGGTGAAAAACACTCTTTAAAAACACAATTTATTGTACTGTACAATAATAAAAGAAAAAGAAAAAAATATTTGAGCAATGAAACCTGCTTTAAAAATAGAGACAACCTACAATCAGTTGTCTTTGCAACTAGGTAGATATGTAAATTGCAATTAGGAGCAGCACTGACAAAGTAGTCATTTTGTCCTCATTGTTCTTAGTGGCAACACTCAGGAGATCAATAAATATTTTTAACGCATGGTAAATGATACAGAGATGTGTTATTAATAGATTTTGCTTGCAAATTAAGATGCAAACCAAATAATGAAGCGACATGGAAAATGAAATAAATTGTGACCTCATCAGATTTCATGTAGTGGATAGCTGGTACATTCTGGTCCAGCAGCCACCAAACACAAAATGGTTGCTAGGCCTCAAACTACACTTCCCAGAGGCCTTCCCAACACTGACAGGTGCAGCTGCTTAAGTCACCTCATCAAAGAGGGGCTGGGAGAGAGGACAGCAGACAAAGGAAGAGGAACTGGAGAAAAAGAATCTAAGAAAGGAGGTGGAAAAGTTGCTGGAATGGAGAAGATCACAAACACTGAAAACCAATACAGCCTTAGAGGGAGGTAACAGTTGCTAAATTGATTTATAAAAGAAGAAAAGTTACTAAAAAGAGCCTAATAGCCTCGAGTTATGTTAGTTCTTCCCCCCTCAGTGGACAGAGCAACCTGGGTCGGTTGCTTGTGGAAGGGGTAAGCCTTTCACACCCCCATATAAGAGACTGAGTTGCTTATGGGAAAATAAATGATTTCTGTATGTGAACTCCTGCTTCGGTTGCTACTTTGTCCACTGGCCCCACACTAGCACCTCTTTATGAACTCTCAAAATGATATACTTCCCATCTATCATTTGTATATATATGTGTGTGTGTATATATATACACACACACACACACACACACTTATTACTGCAAACTATAATTAATCATGTGTGCACTGGAGCCATTGCTTTTAGGCATTAGCACAAGTAGTGCCAATTATTTATGAAAAGCAGCTTTATTTTTCTATTTTATTTTATATTTGTTTAGTTTTTTCTGTAGCACAAACATTGGCATTGTGCATGCAGTAATAAACTGGATTTAGAGGTGTCAGATTGCATAGGCTCAATGAACCTCACCATATCTTTGCTTGCAGATGGTATGCACCAGATGAGCTTTTTACAAGGTTGCTTTATGATAGGGTTCTATTTAGCAAACCTCCAAGCAGCCATAAGGATTACTGGGTGGGGGGATATGTGAATGTGTGAACATGTTTTCACACACAGTTATGAAACCCACACACAAATCTTCCCAAATTTTATTTATATTACATAGCCATACCAACCGTATTTGATAGAATCTGGGCGTGGGCTTCTACAGACAGAGTCAAGTAAATGACAAAGCTTCATCTCTTATCGAGTCGGAGAGAATTCAATATTGTTATCGAAACGCATGTCCTGTTGATGTATGGGTCATGGTTGAAATCTGTCTCGGCAGATCTCAAGTAAATGGTCTTTTAAAAGACTAGGGCCCCTAAGTAAATCTTTCAAAGTCCACCCATCGGAACGAGTGTCATTATTCTGTGTACTGCATGGTTCCAACCACCACTTGTTTTCAAGAGCCATGCTATGAAAAGCAATGCAAGTCTGATGGGTGCTTTGTTCCAAAGTATCTTAAAAGCAGCCCACTGGATTCCCTTGAAATTTTATATAGAAGTTCATAATCCCCTGAATCGGACAGTATGGTGATCTCTGATATATTCAGAAAAATGGCTTTATGACTCTTTATGCAGTGTTTTTGCAGTGTTTTGAATGGACAGTGAAGTTTCCATATAGGGCTATGCAATGAAATTCAATCCCCAACAATTTCTACAGTTTCTTTGGTGTTGGGAATCCAACCTTTTTTCTTACTGCAACATGCCCTCCCTGAAAGTCAAAAGAGACTAGCTGGAAGGCTGTGGCATGCTCAGTTCAGCTCAAACCAAATTATAGTTTAAAAGCCACTGTCCTTTGGTCAACAAGAAGAAGAAAAGAAAAAAAAACATAAAAAGATTTGTGCTGCTTGGAAATGTCTTGTTTTAACAAATAAATGAAGAACTGCAAATACATTTCTAAGCAAATAAATTGTTACTTATGTATTCCCAAGTCAGTTATGTCATTACTGACAGAAAAAAAAAATCATGGTTAACTTTTCTGCCTTAGCCAAGCAGTGATACATCCATGGTGAGTAAGAAAGCAGAAAGTTAAAGTTGGAGCATCAAGAAGTCAAAATGGCAAGAGAGAATACTTGACTGGAAAATTATCTTTAAATTAGCTGTGCTTGTGCTCTGCCTAAAACAAATATTGTTTTTTTTGTTTTTGTTTTGTTTTGTGTTGTTTTTTTATCAAAGCCTAATTTTCCAAAATTTCAAGCTTTGAGGTTTTAACCAGTGTTTCTGTTAAACTCAGTACATCTTGCCATTTAGCTAATGTTAGCATGCTAAAATGCCAAACAAGGACAGCTACATTGTATTGGAAAACAAAATAACTTGTCATTATGAGCATAACAATGTTAGCATTTATCTCAAAGCGTCTTTGAGCCAAATGCCACGTTCTTGTCAAATCCCAGCTGCCGTTATCACCACGGTGAGCATGTACGGCTCTCTATTGTCATTGACTTGTAACTTGTGTCTGGGCAGCATGGAGTGTAGCAGGGACAGAAACAGAAAACAACTGGCAGGAGTTAATTAAACTCAGAAACAGCCAGGATGGTAACCCAGCAACATGAGTGCAAGTAAAAGGCCAGCAGTTGTAAAACCTCTCCAGTAAATAGATTACAGGTATTTTTCTTAGATGTCTGATGTAAGGCCTTTGATGTTTTTTCTGCTGTGCCTACTTTCGTAGCCTTGGGTTAGCTGTTCAGACAAGTCCTCTGTTGAGCCACTATGGAGCAGTAGGTCCACCAGGACAGAACAGCGCTGAAGGACAGGTTGTGATGAATGAACTGCCGAGATCCAGTCCCAGCTCAATGTGTCCTGTCCTGGCTGGAGGACGTCTCGATTTTGCTTCCAGCTTTATGTTAGCCATAGGAAGCTGCTGTTCCGAATGAGGTTTCATAGTATGTTTTCATTTTTTCTGACAATAATGTCCATTAATGGCTAAAAGAATAATTGAATACAGCTCTGTGTAAACAAACAGTTAACAGATTTTAAATGGTTTAAAGCATTTGTATGATGACGTTGATACCAGTGCAGCCATTGTGGTACCAGTTGTTATATTCTGTTTCTTTGTTTTTCTTTATTCTGTCAAGTTACAGTCACAAAGAACTGCAGGGGTTGTTTATGTAGTTGTAGAGATTTCATGATAACCAGCAATTATCCAATTATTTCTGAAGAAAAACATACTGTTGTGAAAAACTGAATAATTGATAAACCTAATTTGAGCTGAATATAATGAGTGAACAATGATGCATTCTAACACCAGTTTTTTTCTGTGTTTCGTAACAATAATTAGGGAACACAGTGGTGCTGCTGTTTTCTACTTTTTTGCAGATCTAGCTATAGTTGCTCATTTCATACATGTGTGGGGAGAGAGTAAAAGAATGTTTTTGCAATTCAACAGCTGAACTGACTTGGGTTAACCATTTTTTTAATCAAAAATGCATTTTATTTTTATTTTTTTAAGCTTCTAATCAAGTTGGGTTTAAAATTTTTATAAAATTTTATCGTGCTCTTTAATATTTTTTCAAAAGAACCAGAACTGACAAACTAGCACTGCAGAGGAAAGCCCTGTCACAATTTCCTGTATTTCTGAAGCGTAAATACTTCGTAGTACCGGGCTGCAGCTCAGACACTGACACCAGAGCGAGTGCAGTGTCTTAGCATAAAAAAGCTTTAATAACTCCAGTATGATCTGCAAATAATAACTTTACTAACCAAGTCTAATTATTGCAAAAACCTTGCTAACGACGCAGTATTTATCACACATGGATTAGCTCACACGGTATAGGCACACACAGAAAGACACAGTTCTAAAAAGAGGAGATGCATCACTTACTGACCTGAAAAAGGCTGATTAAACAGGCCTTGATTGCACAAAATATCTCAGTAGTTTTTAATATTTAAAACAGCAATTTTACCAATTAAGTGACAATGGCAGGTCTTAATAGCTTAATTTAGAGTTGGGAACATTTCTGCATAGTAGATAATATAGCAATGATGATTTGATGACCATCATTTCCAAGAGGCCTCAGCAGTTGTGGCTTGTTAGTGGTGACTGTGGGAGATTTTTGGAAAAGAAATCCTTTAAAAAAATTATTTCAAGTGGGTTATATTTCTCTTTCTTTCAATGTTTGTCTTATTTCATTGTTAATGCTTCCTTTGTTAGGGGCATCTAAATTAGACTATATAAATCACCTCATATTTTCATAGATACCGTCTCCTTGTTGCAGTTCTTACATGTAGTCTGCCTTTACCCTAAAAGTAGCTTCAACTACAGCAGCCAACATTAGACGTCTTTAGTAACATCAGTTCATGAGCTGCAGCAGCTTTTCAGGCTATCTGGTAGCGAATGTAATGTTCACTTTGAAGATGGACCAATTCACAGGAGACACTGCACATTGATCTATGGTCTAGGATTTTGTTGGCATCAACCCATGGTTATGAGAGCTGAAGCTATCAGATGTCTCTAGATATCAAGGGGAACAGATGAGGTCAGCAGGAGCTGTAAATTAGTGTGGGAACTTTCCGCTGTATCTGGGCTGAAAATGGCTGCAGATGTAGAAAAAAATATCCAAACTGGGAAATTTTGGACACTAACATGTCTTTTCCCAGTTCTTTCTGGCTTAATGTATTTTACAATTGGAACACTTTAATGTGTTATTCTAACCTTTTTTAACTGTAGTCTTAATAATCCAACTAATACATTCTGCATGTTTATTCCCACCTTAAAATCAATGTACAAAATTACTTTTAAAAACTTTGAGAAGTTATGCATCTAACAATGTGACTTAGATGTCCGAAAAACTCTCACTGATTAAACTTTTAGCATAATGTGATCTGATCAGAATGAGATGGTGGATAGGAGCAGTATTGATTAGAGGCTACTGTGAGCACCTTGGCGTGTGTTCTCATTTTAAGGATGTTAGTTAATAAAAGCTGTCAAACATCAGGTTAAGGAGGTTAACAGCTCTGAGTGACTCTATGCTAATAATTTATCAGAGAAGAAAATAATTACATTTTTTAGTTGCCTTATCATTACCCTTACAATAGAAATTGTAGATGGATAACTATCTTTGTAGCCCAGCTGTTTCACTTTTAAGATTCTGGCTGTCATGTTAGCTTAAAAGGTACACAGTGCTAACTGCAGGGAATTGACATTGCTTGTGCTGCAGGTGTTCATTGAAGCTGTTATATTTCTGAGCAGCAGGGTGTATTAATAAGTCAGCTATTGCAAGAGAAAGAAGTGCTGTGGATTTAAATCTTGCTTGGCTAAAGATAAGAGGAGCAGAAACCAGACTGTAGCTACTGTACTCAACCAGACTGTGAGCTACAGTACAGCTCACAGTCTGTACTGTTTAGGGTCACAGCTTGTCATTTTTTAAAAGGGATAATTAGCATTTAATGCACTGACTGCCATAAAATATCACATCATACTTCTTTTGTACAGAATTTGCTGTAATTATCTGAACAGTAGTGTACTTGGGCTAGGTGGTAACACAGCTCATATTAATCTTGGTACAAGGATCTAACATTACATGGGTTTTGTCTCCTGTTTGGCAAATATGTGTAATCCATTTACACACTTTTTTTGCAGGTGGCTGGAATTTGTTCTGGTGACATTTGGAGAGAAAGGTTGCTGATCCCTGACAGGGCTGACACCATACACGTCCATGCACCTAATGTCTAACACATTTTGGTCCCAAGGAGCACAACTTTCACACATTACAATGAAAATTGTGGAAAAGGAAATTTGGCTGACCTGTTGCATTAGCTAGCTATGGCCAAAGAGAATTTTGAAGATGAAAGAAATAATTTCTGCTTAAATACAATTACTTTTTTCTTTAAATGAAGATATAGTTTGTCAAAAGTTTAAAACTACCATGGTCTTTAATGCGTAGTATCAATACTCAATGCTTTACCATCTGACAAAAGCATTGAAATAAATTACAGTGTTTTGAAAAATATGCTGCACATGCATTTTTTATATTCTAGAAAGGCCCCAGCTTTTTCTTCTTCCTCAAAGGCACCTTCTTGACCACCTTCCTGCTTTATGGTCTGTCTGCATTTGACAAGTCTGTTCACTCACAAGCCACATGAGCCGTGTGTCTCATATGACATTACTCACCGCAAGTATCAACCTGGATTGACAAATTATCTGAATCAGCCTTTCCACAATCGTGGCCACTTTGAAATGGAGGGTAATATGAAAATACATTTCAAGCCTGTCACCATGGCGGAGACGTTGGGCATTAGTTTACAGCATTTGGTGATGGGTTTCAGCATATTTCAGTGCTGACTTTTGGACAGGAAAATGAGGTAGCAGTGTTTTGATGATGGCGGACAGATGCTGCTACCTGGTGCGTTTTCCAGATGCAAACTTTCACAAGCTCCTCACAACGGTCTTTTTTCCCCCTCCCTTTCTCGTCAGTGGTTGTGATGCAGCATACAAAGCCTGTTTTTAGTTTTTTAATGACTTCGGACTTTGATGGGGGGGATTTGTAGGTTATTTCACTGCCTTTGTGTCAACTTAAGAGGTTCTTACACCTGACTTGTGCCCCACTAAAGCACTTAGAATATGAATTTTACATCATATTCCATTTTGCTTTGTCTTGGCTGGTATTGACTGTAACTGTTCAGCTCATCATGTGCCTCAGGCATCCTCCCACTGCCTTCTTTTCATACACACACTTTCTCCTTTTGAAACTCATTTTGGCTTTTGATACAATCTCAGAGGTCCTCAAGGTTGGCACCCCTGTGGATTACTCAACCCTCCCATGTAAACCAACATGAATTCATCACAACCTCATTGGCCAGATAACATCTTTGCTGATTTGCTCTAGCTTGTGCCCACACAGCATCTCTGAGAAAAAATAAAATAAACGTTTTCTTTTTTTCTTTTTTTTTTTTATTGTGCTTTCCCTTTAAACTGCATTTATATTAGTTTGAATTAATAGTTGTTATAGAATGATGTGGCGTGCATGGTTTCACTTGCCTGAGGCTGCTGCTTGTGTCAACCAATGGTGCCTCGATGATTCAACATGTCTCTGTGCAATTTAAGTCATAAAATGTCATCTAGATGAAAGCTGTCTGAAGACGTTATTTCAATAAGTGGACAATCTAGCAGCGAGCATTGTTTAGTCATGAAGATATTTCTCTTTCTGCCAGTACTGTTATTGGAAAAAAGAAATAAATTGCCTCTTCTCATTCATTTTGATATGTACGCTATATTCCACTGAAATATAAATCAAATTAATGTGTAATTTATTTGACTCAGATTAGTGTTTGTGAGATAAAAGTCTGAGTCTGCTATTTCATGATTTCATGAACACATTAGTGCATCCCAGTTCCTCTAATAATTCTGTATCACTGTTTCATATGAGTCAGTTGCCAGAGAAGTCCATCAATCAGCTGTAATGGCTTCCTGATGAGCATTGTTCACCTTTTCCTTTAGCTGAGCTTTGGTTTGGCTGTATAGTTTAAGTAAAGCGCTTTCTTTTTGGGTTGGGAGCTTAATGCTGTTATGCTAAGGTACTGTATAAGGATATGGATGTAACGGATTAAGCAGATTCCATCAATCCAAATTGAAAATACTGGTTAAACATAAAATTTGGTTTGACATTCTAAATTGGTGAAAGGTTCACATTAAATTCTGCTTTAATGTCTACAAATAGAAATTTATTCTTTTAATTTTATGTTGCATGATGTGAATATTTTGAAGATCAGAATAAAGAACGCAGTAGTCTGTTTTTGTTCAAAGAAAAGATTTTTTTCATTTAAAGACTGAGCTCACGAATAATAAGTCGATTTGTGAATTAATATGTATGGAACTGATTGTATTAGCGCAACACATGATACCGATTCATATTGATCTCTGGCTCTTTAATCAATTTGTTTAATTGCAGAATTTGTGAATTGTATAATCGAATATTGTATGGGGATCAAACTTTACATACAGATACACAATTTTACAAAAACTTTTTAAAGAATTTGATTGCTCACATCACTTGGTTCGGTTCATAATTACAATGGAGTATTAGGGCCAAATTAAGAAAAATATTTTTTCATACACTGCGAATAAAGTCAGAATTTGTAATTTTATGACAGTCATACTTGTATTACAAAAGTCGTAGTTTTTTGAAGAAAAAAAAGTGCTCTTATGAGAAATAATTTTATGAAGAAAAAAGACCTAATATTATGAGAATAAAATCTAAATTTTACAAGAATAAAATTGTAATATTTTAACCAGTTTGAGAAGATGAATGTTAAAATGAGGATGGTGGAGGATTTTGTTGTACTTCAGCACCGGTTTCACAAACCAGGAGATACCTAATCTTTTGGCACATCAGCACCACATCATCATTAGTATTAGTACTTTAAAATGTTAGGGATGCACCGATAACAATATCAGTATCGGTATCGGTCCGATATCATGTGCGTGTATTTGTACTTGGTATTCATAAAAGTGTTCCGATACTACACCCGATACCAGTATCATAAGAATAGATATATGTGGTTGCGCAAACATACTCCAGTCCAGTGAGGGGCAGCAACACGCCATGAAACAGACATAAACCAGGTGAAAAAGACATACTGATAGTACTTTAAGGAGGGCAGTGCACATTTCCTGCAACACTCAAATGGGAAAGGAGGCGCTATTTCTGCTGTGTGGAAGTATTTCGAAATGACCGTTGGTGACGAAACTAAAGCTAACTGCGCAATTATGCTCAGCAAAGCCTTCAATAGGAGGAGCAAATGCAAGGACCTTTAAAACAAGCAATTTAATAAAACATCTAAAAAAATCATCACGTGCCGAGTACAGAGTTTGCTAGCAGCAGGAAACGGCATCAACCAACCCTGCAGCAAACCGTGGAAAAGCGGGAGAAGATGTCGAGGGACAACACGTGTGCACTGAAAAAAACCAAGTACCTAGCACACAGCCTGTTACAAGACGTTTCAGCCGTTAGCTTCACAACTAATATCTGGGCCAGCAGTGTTAGCCACATTGTAGATGAAAACCGGAATAGGTTAACAGTTGATAACACAGAAAAACAACTTTTCATTAAAAAAAATCTGCCCCTCACTTTTTGTGGCTTAGTCTTCACAGGCAACAGTTAGAGAAAATGTAATTACAGTTGTTCTGCTACAGTTTCCATTAATGCTCGTATTGTTGCTCAGTATTGGCAACTTAACTTAAGAAAGGATGTGTCGTTTACTACAACCTAATGAAACCTTAAACAGTTATAACAGCAATAATGACCATAGTGACAATAATGTTCACATAAACATATTTGGTATTGGCAAATATCAGTATCGGCAGATACCCAAATTTCAGATATCGGTACTGGATCGGAACCCCCAAAAAAGCAAATCGATGCATCCCTAAAGAATATGTAAGAAAATGAATCTATTTCACAAACGAAGCAGGTGGACTTGCTTTTTGTGAAGGGGAACATGGCTGTAACAGGTATAATAGGGACTTTATTTTCGTAAAAATTACAACTTTTTTCTTGCAATATTACCATTTTTGTCATGTAAAATTGCGATTTTATTCTCAAAACCTCTGAAATATTTTTCTTTATTTGGCCCTAATTCTCTGTTGTACAGAATAATAATAATATTAATAATAATAATAATCCAAATTTACTTTGAAAAAGTGCCAAATGTGATAAAAAGCATTCTTCTCTTCAGTCTGTATAGCCTCAGAGTAAATATCCAACCACTGAACTAAGAGTAATTGCCTGCTTTAAGTAACTTCCCTCAGTGTTTGAGAATAGCAATTTAATGTCATGTTCTTAGCAGAGAGACACACACTGAGATAAGCTTCTTCTCTCTTTGTCAGCTCCTCCATGCTCAGGGTGAAATCCATATCTACTCCACATGCCGAAGATCTCCTGCAAAGTAACAGAAATCACTGCCCAATGCTGAAAAGCTTTCAATGTCGCTCGTTAGCAGATCGGGGAAAAACTCAACCATTAGAGAAGAAGAAGAGAAGCATTTCATCGTAATTAATAGACAACTGCACTTATTTAGTAGCTCCATCAGTGATGTTATGCAATTCTGTGAATTTCAAAATGTTGACTGGCAGCAAATGGGGTCATTTAGTTGTAATAGACATGCAAAATCAGACTTAATATGCTCACCAGGCAGCTTTTCACTCATTTGAATAGAATTGAATAATTGATTTTCTTAAACTTCCTGCTTTTGTAATGAGGAGGTGGGACTCAACATGTGCTTCCAGTAAATGCAGGATGTGGAATAAACTGAATCAGTCTATCACTACCCTTAAGTCCTTAAGTAATAAGCAACCCTTAGGGCTATGTGGAGAGCAGAGTTGTAATTGCAGACAGAAATGTCAATTTCTGGACATTTTGTTGGACTTCTGTGGCATCTGGAATATTCCACACTTATTTTTGCTTTTATCTGCCGCAGGGGAGGGCAAGAATACAGAAACACATCTACTTCATTCAAGCACATAGAAGCACAACTAAAAAAATCCAAATGGGAATTAAGAGACATAGTGGATTACATAAAATAAACAATAAAACCTTAATCTCTGTCATTTATTATAATCCCCGTGAGCTGCTTCTGCCTTGGAAACATCAAGTACTAAAGAATGTACTTCTGAACTCCCTCTAACAGCATCATTGATTAGAAAAGGCTTTTTTGTTGCTCTTCTAGTGAAGGCATAGATGATTGTTTTGGCCTTTTTTCTGAGCTATTGGTTTGACTTTTTGGTTAGTTCAGTAACATACACATACACAGCAGAATTCCTGCATACATCTCTGCAAAACATCCAAATTTAGATAATAGAAATGTTGATACAATGCAGTCAAAATTGTTATGAGCATGACTGCCCGCACTCAAATTGCTTCTTGCTTGTTGCCATCTGGTCTAAAACAGCCTTCTATACACAGCGGATCTTGTGCCTGTACACTCAGACAATTGACCAACTGGTTTAAAACTAATTGCTTTAGTTGCCTTTGGTACGCTGCTCTAACCTCGGGTAATTTAGCAAAGAGCGCACAGCGAAAACGGGTCCAGATATGTGGCTTATCCTCTACTGCATCTATCCCCCGAGCCAGCCTACCGTTGATAGTTGCATGTCATTTGCCCTTTTGCTCACTTGGAAGAACAGCGTAATTGAATTTCCACTTGCAAAGCAACACAATCAATGGGGAAAGGGGTTGCTTAAGAGTTCACATTTAATAGCATAGACAACCAAACAGATCGAGGGGAATAAAATTAAGGTTTTTTGATTGTGGGGCTGCACGTTTCAAGGCAACATCAGTCACATCAAGCATTTACAAAGCATTGCATCATCAGGTTTAAGAATTTGGTGCAAGGTCATGCTAATTGAAATGCTGCTTAAGGAAATAATGAAATTAGTCTTCTCTGTAGCACAGCAGGACACAGTTGCTTCTTTTAGAAATCATCTATTTATTCTGTATGTATGTTTGGTTTATGGTTTCTCTGAAAAAGACCGAATTATTGCTGGGGCATAAAACAGTCTTTTTTTTTCTTTCTTTGACTCTGACAAGCCTCTAATTGCTCAGATCTTTGATCTTCATCCACTTTACATATTTACATTTCCTTAAGATCTTTCCAGACCCACATGATGCTGTACAATGAAAAGGGGCTCTATTGAATGAAAGGGTTTGTTCTCTAATTACTGAATACATTTTGTCCAGTGTCATTTGTGTCCTAAATTGTTGTCATAATTACAAAGTCCTGGTGTGTGTGTTATTTCCAGACATCTTTTGGTGTTTTGCATGTCACTGCATATATGGGGTTGCCAAAGCATGACACCTTCTCCTTTGCTTTTTCAAGCATCTCTCACACCATTTTAGCAGTGAAAAAAAAGCTCAAATTGCATGCAAAATGTAGACTAAGAGGTGTGCTATTTCCTTTTTACACAATTAATTGAGTTCCTCTTGCATTTATCTGTGAAATCAAGTGGAATGTAAAAAAAAAAAAAGGTAATTGGATCGAAGTGATTGATTTAGTATAAAAATTTAGGGTGCATTCATACCAGGAATCCTGAAAAATTTCACACCTTCCTTTGGATTGGATGTCCGACATGTTGCTCTTCTGTGCAACTGAGCGTTCATACTCAGACTGGGCGCCACTGCAAATTTTAATATTGATCCGATACCAAGTAGGGCAAGTATCACCGATACCAATACGATACCATACGATACCAATACGATACCAATACATTTTGTTTGAAATTTCACAATAATTTATTTATTTTGCCTTTGAATTACTATGATTTTGATAGTAATAAAACAAAACTTAAAAAAATTTTATCAAGTTTTTCATCAATGATCTGAATGGCCCCTAGTTCACACTGCTTCAAACAAACTGTACTCTACGTGGAAGCTTAACAGGGTTGATTTAACGCGGAGCAAAGATCATCGGAGGGAACAGTGGAATTAGGCTAAAGTTGTATTTTTTGGTCAAAATGTAAAGAAATATGAAACGCTGTTAAAAACAAAGAAAAAAAAAAAAACAACAGGGAAGGCAATAGTGATGAAAGTCTGTAAAAATTTGCCTCCACACTAAAATACCTATAATATTTATGACTCAGTGACTGCATCACAGTAAAGAATTGTAATTTTATTTATTTATTTTATTTATTTATTTTTGTTTTTCTTAGTTTTTGACCTGCTGATTTTAAATTTGGTAAAAAAAAAAAATACAAAGAATAAAATTATCTAAAACTGCAGCTGGTTTCAAGCCTTGAGTCATTGTTACTGGTACTCCAAAAATATACTCAGAAGTGTATGCAAAGGGAAATTCAGTAAATACTTATTTCTCCACCAGCTTATGCTCGTCACAGAATCTAAAAGTGCACCACATAATGGGATAACCCCCCCTCTCCCTTACATTAAAAAAAAAAAAAGTGTGCCAGGGAATAGAAAAAGAAAAATACAGAAATGCACCCTGCAAGGAACTTCATGTTCTATAAATTTATATTTCATTTATAAATAGTGTGTTAAAACCTTAATTTAATGACAGTTGCACAGAGAATCCTGGTCATATCAAAACCTGCAAGATGTCCAGGTCCTGTGGCTGCAAAACAAGCCCAAATCATTGGCCTGCCAACAGCTTGACAGCTGCTACAAAACAGGTCATACTGGTTTTGTATGCTGTGCTTGGTTCTCTCCAAATGTGCTGGTTTAAATTCTAACCAAACATTTCCATTTTGGTCTTGTTTGTCCAAAGGACAGGAGGGGCAAGGATTGTTTCAGAAGTCTTGTGGTTTTCACAGCTGCATCTTTGCAAACCTGAGCCATTCTGTTTAGAGAAAAGAAGCTTTCTCCTGAAACTTTTCCAAGCAAGCCATACTTGTTCAATCAGTTTGATGAATTTGGTGTCATTGCTCGTTAGAAAATCCCACGGGCAAAACAGCGACATGCCTAATTTGCAGGACTGAAGTTTCTAGAAGAGGCATGAATGCTGCCAGATTTAACATCAGCGACTTTATAAAGCATTTGGGTCATTATCACATTTAAAGAGCACAAGGAGTTTGTTCCCTTAAAGGAAAAGCGCAACAAACCACAGCAACAATAAATGCTGACAATTGCTTTTAAAAAGCATGAGGAATTTGCAGAAGAAAGTCACCGCAATCATCCTGGATTAGCAACACCTCTCCATTTTGGAAAAAATTCACTTTAAGTCCAATTTCAGATAGTTTAATAGAAATTCTTTAATAGGAGTTTATTAACTCAATTTAAAAAGTTCTGTGGTTGTCATGGATTTCATGTGTTAATAAAACAAATTATATAAATAAAACTAGCGGTTTGTGGTTCATCCCATATTTACCCTAAAGTATTATTATTGGATGCACTAGCAATACCCCAAAATTTTCAGTCTCATATCAATCAGATCCATGTCACTATCACATGAAGATGAAGAATAAAAAATGTTGATAACAGCAGCCTATTTCAGTTAGATATTGTTTGCCTTTTTTACCGATAACTTTTAAGTATTTATGAGGTTTGCTAGTGAAAGCTGTAAAATCTACTAGTCATCAGACAGCCAGGCACACATCTATGAAGACAGATCAGGTCCAGATATCTAGTGAGAGTGAAACAACAAAAAGAAGCAAGGTGATGTCTTCACTAAATCATTGGTGCTGTGCAGATATAGGAGACAGAGGGCTGATCATTTAAGGGCCATGAAAGTGATGAGAGAAATTATGAACAGGTTAGGATATCTAAATCAGAGCAGGACCCTTCACTAACAAAGCAGCTGACAGGTGGTAGAAAGGATTTATACTTCAGCTATGCAGGGACGGGTATAGAAAAGTTTTGATGCCAAGCAGGGCCAGTGACAAAGAAAAGGGGAGGGACAAATTTTATTTTAAAAGCTAGATTTTATGAACTATTGAACTCATTATTACAACTAAAGTGATCCTTGAATGTAAGAAAGTGAAGAAAACCTAAGTAAAGGTCAGTTAATATTTATTATTTGTAAGCATTGGATCTTTCTGTTGATACAAATAGTGGATGTGCCCATATTTCAGGCATAGTCATGAAGTGTGATAAATCATCATTTGTAAGCTGTGATTAATCTAAAATATAAAATTCATGTTATATAGTTTAACCTATGCTAGGCCGTTGAATGACAGTAACAATTTATTTAATTAATTTATTTAAATAAATACAGTACACCATCTAATGAAATAACAGATATCATGTTGGTATTCAGTATCAGCAGATATCTAAACCCCAGGTATCAGAATCTGATTGGACAGAAGAAAATTTTTATTAGAACATCCCAAGTATCACCAGGTTAAGGCATTCCTGAATTCTCCAACCACCAAACTGCCAGAACTTCTGCCTTTTATAGAGATCCTCACGCTGCTAATCAGTTTATCAAGTGCATTTGATCAGCACCACCTGGCTTCTGTTTAGCTTTTTAATTGAATGGGAGTAATAACAATGTACTTTGGCTTAGTTTTGGTAAACAAATACTGACCTTTCTTTCACAGCAGTGCACTCCATCCGGCTAACTGCCAGCTGCCCGTGTTGATGAAGGGTGACAGCAAGCTTTCACAGTGTGTGTATAACACACACACACTCATATATATATATATATATATATATATATATATATATATATATATATATATATATATATATATATATATATATACACACAAAGTAGAACAAATTTAATTAAATTAAAAATATTTAAATATATTTAAAGCAAAGTAAAAAACATTTCTTTCAAGCTATTCTTTCCTGATAGATGGAAATGTTGATGGAAATGCTTGTGACCAAGCTAAATGTGCATAAATGCTGACAGTATCACTAAAACAGCATGAAGATACATGTATTAGATTACAGAAGGATCCATCCAGTCACATGACAACAGTTACTACATGCTGAGTAGTACTCCTTTTGAGTGAACTGAACTTGATAAAAGCCCATTTAATTTAATTTCAGGGCAACTTCAGGTCTTCACTTTGATCCCCATTTACAGTTTTTATTATCAGATATATTTTATGAGGATGATGAAAGCTCGAGACCGTCAGTAAAATTTCAGGTGATTTTCTAATTTGATAAATGGTGTAACCCTCTGTCGTTTGGCTTTGAGCAGCTCTGATATTTAACACTGATGAATTTCTCTTTGTAAGGATTGTCCCTGGTCAAAGGACACTTTTAAAGGCCATGTTTGTCATAATCAGTTCGAAATGTAGTGAACCGTGCTTACAGGAGAAGACAAGAGCTTAAATGTCAACCACAGGCAGGGCAGGAATCTGCTGCAGTTTGGCAGGGACAGCTTGTGTTGCAGATGCCAACTTTAAGTTGTAATCGTTTCATAGCATCACCAGTCTGAATCCAGAGTGAATCAAATGAGATTCTGATGGTGGCCTGAGATGCAGAGGGAGTGAAAAGTAATGAGAAGAAATTATATCACTGGGGAGAACAAAGTGCAGTGATTACATTTATTTCCACTGGCCTATTACCAGAGCTCTGGGGGGGAAGGAGTGCTGAGCTTTCTGTTTTTGCAGTGGACCATTGGCTGTTAAGAGCCCACAGGCCTTTTTTATTCATGACATGTCAGAAAAACAGCTTGCTTTTACCATTGTCCTTTGAGAGTTCTCGGATGATAGGCTGAATTCATTTGTGGCAACAGCATTTTCAAGCTTATACATTTCAGTTCTGGTTTTAAATATCTAAACGTATGCCTGTGGAGGATTGATGCTTCAGCTATTACTGTAAATTACCTCCTGTTCTGGTTATCAAGTCTGCCAGAGCCACAGATACTTGTTAACTCCTGTCGTTCCTGAAACAGACTGTCAAAAATGCCTAAAAGTACAATCAAACCTGCTTTCTTTAACTTTTCAGAGTTTAGGGAAGGGTTTGGGTTTGATAAATTGAACACATGACTAATTGTTATCTTTCTGGCATTAATTTTCTTATTCCAGCCACAGTCAGAGATGATTAATTTCATGTTTGTGCATCATAATTGGCAAAGTAATCAAACTGTCTCCTACATATATCATCAGACTACTTCCAGGTGTTCATGGTGTCTTCCTTATTAGCCATTGTTGCCTTCCTCATGCACATCATGAATCGGGTGGCAGTGGCAGTTGCAGTCTCCTAGTGTCAGACGTGATGGATACCCCTCTATTATCAGGGCGTGCTTCCCTGCCCTCATCCTGTGGGACTTAGCCAGCGCGACATTCATTAATCGACTGCAGATAATTCCTAACAAAACAGCAGAAGCACCAAAGCTGCACTGCTGAGATCTGGAATGGCATCCATTGCGCAAGACATGATACATTACCTTGCCGGTGCTTTCCCTTGATATGAAACTCCTAAGGATTGCAAGGCTGGTGGTTTTTGCTTCTTTAGCTGCACATGTCAGCTGCAAGACTAAACAGCTGCACCAGTGTTATATGACTTTGGATAGTCAGATTTTAGGATCAACTCATCTCACAGCTGCGACACCCGTTATGATCCTTTAGATGTAGAGATGTCAGAAGGGATGGTTAGCAGGTATTTAATTTACTAGAGATGTACTAATCAAGTACAATCAAAAGGCTTTTAAGATGGAGTATCTGCCAATTCCCTGCCTCAGTTTGGTTCTTTCATTTTCTTGCTGCTCATAGCTGGACACTGCACACAATATGTGGTACAGTAGCTCTAAATAATTTTCTACCTAAAGAATATGTATTTCAGACTCATTTTGATGGCACAGTGACATTTATTATGTACAATCTTGGAGCCGTTGTTGACCTGCAGTGTCCCGAGACTGAGAAACCAAACTTGACAACTCATCACCTTACAGTTGGGTTTTGCTTTATGCACTGTCCCACGGCAATAACTGGATATAAACACACCAGCCATTTTAAATGCACAACGTGACTAATTCATTAAACGAATTCAAGAGGACATTATTGGAGAGAAAAGCAAGAGAGAAGACAAAAGTCAACATCAGACTGACTTTTTCTGGTTGGAGAGAGCTCATAGTAGAGACAGGATGCAAAATAATCTCAGCAAAGCATGCTTGAGTTCAATCTCATGTTTAGTTGTGCTTCTTTAAAGTTCTTAAAATAAAAGTTTTAAAAATGTAAATATTTGACAGCTTGGTATTACGACAGCATTGTTTTGTATTTATTTATTTTTTAAATCTTCAATCTTGATGAGTCATTGTGCAGAACTTCATAGGGTGTTGGATGCATTTAAATTGAATCAGGTGTGTTGGAGCAGGGAAATGTTGAAAACCTACAGGACTGTAGGAGTAGGAGTGAATTAAGTAGCCCTGGTCTAAACCAAGCCATTATTTCTTTTATTCCCCCAGCTTATTAAGCAAGCTTTGTCAGTTGGAAGAAAACACATACAAATGGAAAAAAAAGACATTTCTCTAGATCAGCTTCTTAGTTTAGTCCTAGGGCTACTGCAGTTATATGTAATATTCAGCTAAAAATGGTTAATAATAATTTATTTTAAAATATTTTTTTCTGTAACATGGTTGCTGATTAAAGTTCTTTTAGAGCTTTGGGTTAAGTAACAGCCTGGTGGGTTTAATCTGCTTTAGCAAGCTTTGACTGTGTCTGCATGGGTGTTACACTACACTGGGGAGCGGTTTGTCAGTTTTGGCTTACGATCAGCAGGGGTTTGCTTTTGCTCATATTTCCAAATTGGCATGACGTCTGCCTACTGCTACTCCTATTGTCGACAGTGTTATGTTGTTCCAGGACCTACTGCCGGATCTCTGCAAGACTCTTGATGTTGTCAGGCATGTAGAGAAACACACTGCAATATTTCCAAATGAGTGAAGTGATTCTTCATGCACAAAGAATATTGCACTTTACATCTCCCTTGGAGTTATCATTGTTTGCTGCTGCCTTTTTTTTGTAGCTAAAGTGCATGATGTACTTTTTCTTTTTTGGGGGGGTTGGGGGGTTGATTTACCAAGGGAATTCTATTTTACAGGATGAAGCTGTGCAATGGAAGATGCAGGGCAATACACAAGATGGGCCAGCAGCCAAGGCAGGAGAGAGCTTTTCATTAGTCTAATATTCCTCCTGTGCATTGGCGGCAGTTTCATTATGCTTCCATTTCCCTTACCAAAGAGACAGCTAGAGGCAATGATGTAGCAGAACCTTTTGACCTTAGATTTAAATGATTTGAAATATTCCCTCGTTGCTGTGATAAATGACTAAACTTTATTACTGGTCTCTATATTTCTGTCATGCTTTGTCCACCAGCCAAGGATGGCTTGAAGGATGTTGTAGAACAGCTATTTCACAAGTTTGTTCTAACCAAATACTGAGTTCAAAAGGAATATAATTTGTTTAAGATGACAGAGACAGTGCAGTTGATGTCCAAATCTGGTGTAATGTCTGTCATAACTCCAGCCACAGTGTGGGATCTGAATGATGAAAGCCTTATTTTTCTCAGGGTATTTGTGCTGGTTGCTCGCTGCTCTCTGCTGAGTGCACCCTGACACTAAAGGAAAATGAGTCAGAGATTTTCTCAGCAGTGCAAATTTTGTTCACCATTACTGTAATCAGTTTGCAAACTCTATACCAATCAGACCCAATTTTGCCTTGTTTCCCACAGTGTACCCAGTTAGTTTATGCTTGAATAGGAAATAACTTCTAGGTTTTACATCTGCTGCTAGCGACGTGATTTTATCATTTCAGAACAAACCTGGCAGACTAGACAGAACTGTTCAGATATTCTAATAATTAGAAAGACAGAATTAAAACTTAGTATTGGAACAAAATGAGCTTGGAATTGTTTTTGTTGAAAAGTATGACAAAGCTAAATGAAAAATACTGTTAGTACACACAGTAGTTAGTACACACAATAAACAATGATCAAAGCTTTATTACTCTACATAATAGCATAGTGAGCTGTGGGTTTAGAACATTTTTGAGAAATTGTTTTATATCCTTTATTGTGTCAAAAAGCACTAATTACTGCACTACATATGAACCTGGGATGAACAGAATGTTTCTCTCCACACATCTGATCACCAACCCTGCCAAATGGCCAGGGCTTCACTTACATGTTAGGTGACTGTTTTTAGACATGATTTTAAGATACTCATGTTTTAAATGACTTATGATATTACCTTGTTCAGTGTTGCATTGTTTATATTATGCAGTAAGGTGCAGTAGTGGAGGAGGACGTTGCAGCATGACTGAATTTCTACTTCATAACATCCCTGAGAGAAAAGGCATGACTGTGTCTCAGTGGTCAAGGTGATGTTAGTCCTGAGTGCTAGAACAGAAAGCAAGTAGGCTCAATTTCTTGATTTTTGAGAATGTTGCATCACCCGTGTGTCACTGATAGAGATGGGTATTTTAAGCAAAAATGTAATATTAAAAATCACTGAGAATTATTTGACCATTCTTCAAACAGGTTACCTCCACCCCTAGCAAGCGTTCGGTGTTAGCTAGTACCATGATGCTAACATTGTACACATGGTGCTTCTTTTTCAGTAAGTCTCCAGTGTTCAGTAGCCATGGAAGGTACATTAGCAAGGTTTTCAGCAGTATTCCACTCTGGCATGACTTGGGTCTACAGGACCGCTCTGTACAATTTCCAACTGAGTTAATAAAGACATGCAATAGTTACATGAGTACAATATAAGACAGTTTTTCAGCAGTCACTGAGTCTTTGGCACACCTTCAGCTACAGTTTCGTCGGTCTTGTGCTAATGATGAAGGAAGCATGTCTTTATCATTTTTGAGATGAGGCGCACTGTTTGCTCTTCATGTCTAACATCAAACTTTAGTGAAATGCTAGCCATTGACTTCTGATTTGTGGATGAACCGTCTGTTGAATGCTTTGCTTTCAAATTAATGTGAACATTCATTAAAGACCTATGATATGCCAAGTTTGACCTTTTTTCATTCATTTATTTGTAGGGGTTCTATGTGGATATCATCAGTTGTTCCTTATATTCTATTAACATCAAATCCCATGGTGCCATGCACTTTGTACCAGAGCCTAGGAATATCACATAGGGTTGGGCGTGTTGATACTCTGGAGTTGATGTCTGCCAATACTGGAGTCAATCTTTTTTTCTATAACAAGATACTACTGTGCTAATACAAAACATGCTTTTTTTCTGTGAATTTTAAACTAAAATTCCTGTGAAACCAAGCCAGTTAATTCATTACATGTCTTCATACCACATGAGTATGGTAACTGTGTAGTTGTGTTGCAGAGTTCTACTGATTCAATTCAGGTTTTTGTGCATTATGTTATATATATATGTTATCATCTATTATGTATTTTGTTTTATTCAGTTTTAAAAATTAAAATCATATAAATCTGTTGTCTTATTATTTTGTCATTTTAAAAATATTTTATTTAATGCATTCAGTATCAACATTACTCTCATTTATTCATGTTTACAGTTTTTTTTTCTAATATTTTATATTGCAACAAAGATATTAATGAATATTGTACAATCGTGTGTTTTTCTTTAAAGGGCAAAAAGTATTGGTATCAGTATCGTTGAAAAAGTACCAAAAAATAACTGATGTATCGAAAGGGACAAATTTCGGTATCACCCATCGGTAAAAGTGACATGTTTTTTCCTGACAGTTGGCAAACAGCTTGGTGATTTGACGCCACCTTGTGGTGACAGTAACACATGACTACCAGGTGCTGGTTTAAACAAGATATTTGCATCTCACAATAATAGTCACAAAACACATTAATTCCATACATTTAAATGACTATTTGAAAATTTCCTAATTACTACCCATCTCTAGCCACTGATTCAGCCTGTAGGTTATTTGCACTGATTGTCATTTGTCTGCTAAAGCTGGATTTACACTCGCATGGCGTTTGCATGCGGTAGGGTAGGCTGGTGAAATGTGCTCTCGCACTCGAGCGTAGGGTTACGGTGTTGCGTTGCACTTTCTTTCTGTGGTAACCACTCAAATTCAGTAAGAAGCTCCAGATATCCGGAAACAAGGTGCACATATGGTCTGGAAGAGGTGTGCATTGAGCCTCCACAAACCTACATGGAGCATATGGCGGTGACAGCGTAACTGTCTTTACGCAGATACTGCACCAGTATAAATCCAGCTTGGTTTACTTGGTATCACTTTCTCTGTTTTTTTTTTTTTTTTCTGTTTAATATTCTTTTCACAGCTTTACCAACCAGCTCTGTCCTGAATATGGACATTTTCTTAAGAGTGTGTTTTCCTCGACATTCGCGGCCCACTGAGTCTTGCATGCAGGAGCTAACCCACTGCGTAGTTCTGTGCACTTCTGCAGAGGATGTTTAGATAAAAGTGTCCTCTCTCCTTGCTGAAATAAAATACACGATGCATTGCAGCTGCTCAGGTTCTGTTTGTGTGGCTTTATCCTTGAGATGAACTAGTTTTTGTGTGTGGGTGTTGCTGGATTTGAAGTGCAGTGAGATGTTGGGTTTGGACATCAGAGACTACTGTCACATATGAAATGACAGTGTTTCTGCATCTGCTCTTCTTTTTCTCAGTTTGATGTTGTGTGTGTGTTTTCCAGACTTCTAAGCCGGCTTGACAAAAAAAGAGACAAATAAATAAAAAAACTGTTTGGGTATGCATAGGTTTGAGGTACTTTCTTTTGAGGTACTTTCTCGTGTTTGTGTTCCTTCCCTCTGACTTGCTCTGACCACAGATTTGAAAAAAAACAAAAAAACAAAAACAAAAGAGTAAAGAAAACATGGAAAAATTTTGACTTATTGTCACAAATGAAATGCCTTTTTTAATGTTTTTATTGTGGAGGAATTAAAGGACTAAATGATAAAGGATAAACAGCTTTTAGATTCTAATATCTGATTGTGGTTGAATTAAAAATTCCCAAACTTGAAGACAGTTTTTAAATTCTGTTGTAATTGTCATGCGGTTTCCTATTCAATTTCTGGTAAATCTGCTCTCTTCATGGTTTAAACTCATTTAAAATGACTTTAATTCATTAAAAATAACCACCCACCCATTATCTATACCGTTTTGTCCAGTGAAGGGTCACATGGAAGCTGGTGCCTAATCCAGCATTTTAGCAGGGTACACCCTGGACAGGTCACCAGTCCATCGCAGGGCCAACACAAAGAGAGACAAACAGCTTTCACACTCATTTCTAGGGAGAATTTAGATTGATCAGTTAACTTAACATGCATGTCTTTGGATGGTGGGAGGAAGTTGAAGCTGTGTTGGGAGTGTTGAGAGAACCCAAACACACAGGGAGGAAATGGAAACTCCACACAGAAAGGCCACTGTTTAAACCCCCCGGCCGAGACTCAAACCAGCGACATTCTTGCTGTAAGATCACAGTGCTAACCACCACACCACCGTGCAGCTAATTTAAAATGTGCGTAACTCAAATTAATGAGCTTTATTGTGTGTGTTGCATAAACAAGTCTTTTTTTACATTGTTATATTTTTAACATTGTGTGGGCTCTACTTTCCTTTGTTGTTCAGCAGATAGATGAGACAGGTTTGCTTTAAGGGCCGCTTGCTTTGATACGTGAGCCACAGTTTTCAGTTGTCGACTTTGTGTGCCATTTCGACTAATCGATTAGTTGTGCACATCTTTAATATGGAGTAAATCTTGTCCAGGCCTTGTCCGTTATAATGTCCACAAAGACCAAAATGTTTCCAAACACTGTCCTTCAAACCTGATGAGTTATTCTCACGCTCTGTAACAGCGGCTGAAAGGCTAACTCCCGCCTTCATCACCTTAGTATGTCTGGCTGGCATTCACATTCACATTTAGCAGCTGTGTTCCTGTGTTTTTATTAGGAAAAATAATCTAATTTGAACATTTACGAATCGTAATTGAATCGGAATGTGTTGTATCGATTAAAATTGATCTCTAATAACCGATGTTGTACAGTCTAACTTTATCATACTTAGACAATAAATCATTGAATATCAGCATTTTCCTCTTTGGATTAAAATAAAAAATGTTGGTCGTTAGAAGAAAGAAAACGGAAACAAATCTACTCTGATCTATTCAAACGCTCTTCCTTGAATACATCCAAAAGATTACTGTATTAACAGCTTAATTCATTCACTTAATAGATGTTAATGGATTGTTGATCACTGTAATGATAGAGATTAGTGTATTTTTACGCCACTATGCACCACGCTCACATCGCAACCCTCAAAAATTGATTACAGGTTGAGTTTTAAAAGTTAACCTCTTGGTCCCAGTAAAACGCTACATTATCTGGAGGATTTTGTGGCATTTTGTGTGATTTTCTCTTACATTTTTAATATCCAGGTTCACAGCACCATTGTTATACTATTGAGTTTTTAGTTAGTTGTTTGTTGTGTGTTCAGACCACAATATTATCTTTGGTTTACAGCTTTGACAGCTTGATTCTTTTTCTGAAAACCGTTCTTTTTTTTTTTTTTTTTTGGACGACTCCCACTGAGCCTTAACTTAAGACATAAGACATAATAAGACATTAATTGGGCCTCTAGAGCAGCTTCAACTCTGAGAAATATTCAGAAACCTAAAAGTTCAGTCTACGTTATCTGTGGTGAGAACAATAAACTGTGTTGTGTGATGCTGGCATTAATTAAGCTGATAATGTCAAAGTTTTCACAAACATAGAGAGAAAATTGCCAGTAAAATAATTAACAGGGCTATGTTTCATCACCTGACACAGTGGGCCTGGTACACTCTAATTCTTCAGACAATGGAAGGAGTTTAATTGGTGAGATAAACACTAGCAGTACAAATACTCCTCCATGTTGAATTACTGTTGTTTATAGATTGTACTCTGGAATCGTTCAGGCAAAATACAGACCCAGAGCTTTCATCACTAATCCACAAACGGTTACTTCTAATTAACTCTATAATTTGCCTTTGTGGAACACTGTGTTCTGGCTCTGGATCTAAAGAATCAGAGAAAATCAATTAGGAGGATAGGGATCTGTGTAACTAAAAAAGCACAAAGGCCAACGTCCAATCCCCGAGGCTGGGGTTGGCAGTCATAATGCAGCACTGTTGTATCCAGTTTGGTTAAATCCGGTGCCTGCAGGTTTGGAAACGAACATTATTTCCTCACCGATGATGTCTGAATAGATCTTCTTCTTGGATCCAAGGACAGGTCGGCAAGATGGTGGCCAAGTCAAGCCATTAGGGTGCAAAGTGCTAAGAGAAGTGGCATTTAAGCAGCAGCTTGTCCCCTCTGAAAATTGATGTGAATAAATTTTTCAGCTATTTGTAACCTCTCTTTCCACCCAAGGATTAGTGTGTTACTGCTGAGTGCTGCCGAGGGAGAACTGTGCAATACCAACCTCTCTGCCTGAGCGCAACTCCATCCCTCTTTAGAAATTGACAAGAAGAGGCAGGTGCAAATTATGTCCACTTAACCACATTAGTGTTTTGGGCAGTTTTCAGTGCACAGATAGAAGGATGGGGGACTATTTGGTATCCTCACTTTTCATTTTTAATAGATGAACGTGTGCTCCATGTCTACATTTAGAAGCAGATAAGGTGCAGAGACGACTGCATTGACTATATATGCTGTGGCCTCAGCTGCTTTTTTTTCCTATCATAGCAGCTCTCTTTAATAGACTGTTGCATGACCAGTCCTGTATGTGCCTGCATGAAGTATTTAATTAATCTTTGATTTGATTGGCTGTGTAAAAAAAGTAGGGTATTATACAGATATTAACCTTTTATTTTATTCCTACACAAATCTGCCCATTGAGCTGTGTTGTGCTTGGTCATTGTAGACTAAAAAAAAAAAAACCTTGTTAATAGAATAAAATTATGGAAGAAATTTCCACCTGAATCAAATACTTTAATTGAGTGAGACAAAATTTTCTTCAGTAAACTAAATGTAAATTTATTGTTTCAGCTTGATGTATTTGGGTATTGTTAGTTATTTACTATGGTTCAGTCTAACTAAATTTGTGAGGGTAAATGAGCTGACTTGATTTTCTTGTGCCACCAACAGTTTAGCTGTTTGGTATCATTCTTTTCAGCACAACCTCACATTTTACAGTTATTCTTTTTTTACATTTTGACATACTGTATTCACGCTTTGACCTAATAATCACACAAAAACAAAGTCAGAGCAGGAAAGGTTTTTCAAACAAATATGTTCAGCAAACCATTTGTTATAACTTAGAATGCAAATAGAAATAGTTGATTTTAAAAACATCTGCACAAATTTAGCAAACAACAAAGTTATACAATGTTTTACATCAGAATGCAGCAATGTGTCGGGTGGTTTTTGTACAAGTAATTAAAAAACAAAAAAGTATCACCATAATAATAATTATTAAAAAAAACTGTTTTTGACCAATAACAAAAAAGGACACCACAAGCCTGATATTATAACGCTCTGTCAGTCCTCCTGTCCAGCAGGAGGAAGCACTTCAACCTCCTTTTGGTGAATTTTGGTCACAATTTTCTCTCTTCCTAACCAACTAAATGTGTCACACTCAGTCCCGGCGCCAGGACCGAGTACCAGGGCGGGCAGTTGATCGCGGTTCGTGGGTGTCATTTATCAAATGAATTATGACTTTAGACTGCAATTTGTCCTCTTATAATAATTCAATATTTGACCCAAATCGAAGCAGATTAGGTATAGAAAGACAAAAAAAAACTAAACTTTTGCCAACACTTAAAATCAGATCCAGCAGATCAGATGTAACACGACAGATTTAACAGAAAATAGAAAATTTTATTCATGAAAAGCAAAGTCAATCAACATTTTAACCAATAATCTGACTTTAGTTAAAACTGTCAGAGGTCCAGATCAGTTCATCAAAAACAGCAACGTTATGTGAGACAAGTTCAGATCCATGGATCAAATTTTACACAAAACAACAACTTTAGGTTAACGCAGGATTTGGTGATGATACGCACACTTAGATTAAATATACAAACGCACACACAACTTGCAAAGATTTCAAGAGAAGTTTTCTCAGTTCAAAAAAGCCCATATGAAAAGTATATAAATTAAAATGAAAAGGCTGGATGGGAGGGCCGGGTCTGCTCACACTATCATTTCTTTGCTTAGAGCACTTTCCTCAACACCAAACGCAGCGATTTTATAGACAGAAAAAGTATGTCAAACATTTTTGTTCATAACTGGTTTTACTTGGTCCATCGACACAATTAAGACAAAAACAACTGGTATATGGTTTGAAGTCTGTACTGTTGGAATGGAGACTCTGTGGCTATCTTACTGCTACGTCATTTTAAACTGCATATGTGGCTTGTACAGGTCAGTGCGATGGTTAACTACCAAGATCAAAATACAAGCTGATCCAGCATATTTATAATTAGTTCAGTCAACAAAATTCTTACTCACTAATTTAAAGCATTTAATTTAGGTAGAAATTATTAACATTAGTCATAAGTAACATGTTATAAGCTTTTGCATTGTAGCATACAATTCTAAAACAGTATGATATAAAACAACCAGAAAACATTCATTTATTTGATCACCCTCTTAAGATAATGTTGTTTTTTCTAATAACAAAAACACAAAAAATAATTTCTTTGAGATATTTGGTGTAATAAAAATAGATAAAAATACTTAGGACATCATTTTAAGAGGACATGTAGAGGTAGAAGGTATAGTTTTGTTTGTACACGCAATTATCTTGTAAATACAAGTACTGTAATGTAAGTTTTTGCTGTGGAGTTTAAAGAAACCATTACTCCAAAATAAGCATTTAGCCCTTTAACAGTACCTTTTGTAGATGGCATCATTTAACACAAATTAAAAACTAGACCTTGGAAAATGAATAGTTTGAATACAACCTTGAAACGGTCAAGCTGCACGCCCCTTTAATTTTACTTTTAGACCAACCTTGAGATGAATGTCTCCTCTCTGATTCAGCCCCAACATGTAAGTTGCTGCTGCAGCGCTGAATCCATCACTCCCTGCAGTTACGCCTATCATTTCAAAGTGTCACATATAGGCAGAAGGGTGATACATAACTGTTACCTGCCATGTCAGGACGCTGTTCATCACTCAGTGTGAGTAGTGAGAGCCGTTCATTCTTCTCTGCATCTGTAAAAGGAAAAAAAAGTATAAAGCAAAAAATAAATGGGTCTCTCTTGCTTTAGTGCTGCACCCATGTTCAAGAGGCTGTGTTACCTAATGCAACACTAAAACGTCAGAAAGAGAGGCAACGACTTTCTGGTAAATGAGCATTTGAATAAACAAACCTGTAGAGGACAATAGCTTTTGTCTGTGAGCACTCATTGGTTAATTTCAAACAAGCTTTGGGCCAAATTTACCGCAAGTGCATGCACTTCTCTGTATCAAATAAAGCATTTCACATGCTGTCAGAAGTTTCCTTTATGATTTCCTTTTCTACAGGAAAAGGATTGTAAGATAAGCGTTGCACCTTGGTACCAAAGTAATTATCATTCATGTGGGTATTATTTGCTGGATCACAGGAGAATTTAGTGAATGAAATGTTATTAGGTTGTATGTGTTGTGAATGTTATTTTGGTTTCCATATTGGCCATCAGATCGCATGATTTCCTTTTTTGTTTTTAGAGAGAATTCTTGACAGCCTCTTTTTGTTAATCCAGTGATTTCTAAAACAAAGAATCTACTGTGCAGTACACGGCAAGATGTGCTGCAATATGTGGCACATTCAATGTGTTGAATTGCTGTGATAAGAAGATTGTTATTCTGGGCTTGAGAGAACTTCTTAGCTGTGAGACTGTACCAATTATATTTCAAAGGAGGATTAAGGTAACTTTTAGCTAAAAGGAAAGAAAAAGTGATGTTTTCAAAATTTGTAACACTTATTATGTCTAAGCACTCACCATTATAAGCATTTTAACATAGAAACAGATTAAAGTATTGAGATGAAAATGCTAAAGAAATTAACCCTTTGGGCCTAATTAACATTTGCTAGATTAGCATAATATTTTCTACTGGGATGCCACTACCTCTTTAGCTCTTTTTTTAAATGAAACATCAAAGCTGAATATGCTCTGAGATATCCCAGAACACCCAATTTAGCAAGGAGGATGCAGACCCTACGGACCACCACCAGAGAACATTAGTGTGGGTATTATGGGGTAGAAGAGGTGTCAAAGGCTCCTGAAGACCCTGCATTGGGAGGTTATTACACTTATGTCACTTAAGCAGCTTCCCCTTCGAAAATTAATTTGTCATTCATTTTTTCGGCCAGAATTTCTAATATGAACCTCATCGTTTTCACTTTGTAGGACAGTGAAGAGATGACTCTTCAGACTTTTGCTGTGCTTTGAGAATACAGTGTCATCGAATTGCAAAGCTAAGTGTTATTTTGACATTTAATATATATGCACTGCAGACAAACTATTGTTTTTCTATTTCTTAGTCTTCTCTGCCTTCTGGAGGCAGACTGATGTATTTGCCGATAATGTGTGTCAGGCAGACTCCAGCTGGCCATCTGATTCTGTTATGATGGAAATGATGCCGTTGGATTGGTTTATCAATACTTCATTCGTTGCCAACTGAAGCCCTTTTCCTGAATTGATCTAATTACGTAGAAGTTTACATGAATATAGACACAGCCCAATTAACTTGCTTGGGGGGTCTTAAGCAACAACAATCTGCTGCCCTCAATTAACCCTTCATTCCCCAACCCCTTATGCACAGTATTTATCCCTGAATGTTACACAGATGTGGGTTTGCTGTGTATTAATTTGATTACTAGTACATTCATCTAGCAATTTAAATAAAGCAGCAGCTAAAATGAGAGCAGACAATGCGGTCTTTATGGGAATTGCCAACCATTCTTCAAAAACCCCCATCCTGACAAGTGTCTGGTGGTGGCTACCACCATGAAGCTGAATACTTTTCCATTTAGTCCTTAATGTTAAGAAGCTGTAGAGAGAAGATTTGCAAGGTTTTCAGCAGTATGCTGTTCTACGGCTTTGATCTACATACAAGCACTGTTTATCACAACTACGGTTGCACATGGTTTTTCATGATATGTGTATTATATTTTTATAGACTGTAAACTCGTATGATATGCTAGCTTCACCAGGCAGAGGTTGGGCTGGACCTAATTTTTGTTTATTTTCTTAAAAGGCTTTTTACATTGAATTTTTTATGTTGCTCTCTTTGACTCTCTTTCTTATATTTCTACTCTATTTGCATCAAATATCACCATGCCACACACTTTGTTCCAGAGTGTAGCAATAGGAAAGTACTCTGATATTGTCTTTTTTTTCTTCTTCTTCTTCTTCTGGTAGTTGGCAAACACCCTGGTGAAGTTACAACAACTTGTGGTGGTAGTAATGCATTGGCAATAGTTGCTAGCTAAAATTAGACAGTTTCATATCGAGATGATGATCTCACTGTTTGATTTCTTACAATTAAGTAGCTATTCAAAAATCTGAATCATTACTTAACCCTTTTTGAGAATAATGGATTAGGGGGAACAAAAAGAAGAAATTGAAACATAACATCTGTGTTGACATTGTTCATCTAGGCCAGGATTTCTCAAACTGTCACAAGATAATTTCAGGGGGTCGCCAGATCATTGTTTAAAAAAACAAACAAACACACACACGCACAAAAAAAAATAAATAAATTTGGGATTTTTATTAGAGCTGTTAAAATTAACACATTAAAACAAACAACAAAGTTATTACTCATACTTTTAAAAATCCAAATTTGGCTTTATCTCAAAGAGAGAAGCTGATTTTGGTCATGTTGATGCTTTGTCACAGCGATGAACCAATTCCAGCAAAAACCACTTTGTCCTCCTTATTTATGAAGATTCAGACAGATTTCAAGATGGCAGCAGGATGACCCACGAAATTAAGCACTCAGTCGTTGCAGCTGACATTTTTGTTGATACTCCTTGATACTCAGCTGGTGGTAGTCATACACCAATATGCTGCGTGCCCACCACTAAGAAACCATGAAGTTGTTATTTCAAGTACATAATGGCCAGAGCCACCTGGATTTAACTAAGCAAAATAAAAAAAAAATAAATGAAAAAAAAAACAATAGTTGGCCGTTTAGACGGGAACTTTGAGAAAAAATGATGGAACTCAATGAAAATGCTGTCATTTGAAGACAGAGCAGAAAGTTTTTGTTTAATCAAAGCACCTCTATCTCAGTGTCAAGTGCACATTTGTTGAGGGTCCAATTTCAGGTTTAACACCTAGCCTAGCTTTGGGCACAAGTCATCAACGTATGTTGTCTTGGGGGTTGTGGCTCAAAATGATTGAGAATCACTGATCTAGGGTCTGAAATCCCTGCCCACTAGATGGCAACAACCGAAGAAAGCTTGTGTTAACTTGGTCCACCTGCATTACTTTCACCACATGTGGAAAGAATTTGAATAAGCAGCCAACACAAATTTGTTTAAATGTAGTCCTTCCAAAAGCTACCAGTCTGTATGCCATTGTGATGATTTTGTACATCACAGCTATCACTTTTTTGTAGTCCTAACTTCCTTTCAAAGGTAGAGAAACACTACATATCAGCAGCCCATCTCAATTAAAAACTTGGAGTCAGATTTGAGGCTATACACATGTGACCCAACAGAAGGTACTCTAGTATTGGCTTCATAGCTACATTGCAATGAGAACAGAGGACGAAAAAAACAACAACAATATGCAAACCATGAATATAGTTACAGGTGAGCGGTTTTGGGAACTGGAGCCAACATTATAAAGTTACAAATACAACAATCTTATCAATCATTTACAAAATCACTTGCAAAATATTAAAGCATTTCGACCCTTGCTTTAAACACAAATGGCAATTTTTCCTAATATATTTGAGTCCCATTTTAATTTTCAATTGTTTGAATTTGCTTATTGAAAAAAAACAAAAAGAAGAAAAAAAACAGGGATGGCCATAATTTAAGTAGGTTGCATGTGGTTTGCATTGCACAATCTTCATTTTTGGAAAAGGAAGCAGGTTTTTGTTCATAATGACTTCACTCTTTTGTGCAGCAAGTCAAAGTGTTGCAAATTTCTGCCATTTTTTTTTCAGCTGTGCAGTGGCTGAATACAAGTGTTACTTTAAGTTATGCATTATTAAACATGGAACTGCTTGGATTGACGGGTGAGTGCCATATCCACTACTTAATAAATGTATATAATGCCCTCGGGTTCTTCTGAAGGAGGTACACAATCTCTTTAGTAGTGACAGGGATTTTCAGTCAGAGAGACTTGAACAAGAGTAGTCTGAGGCTACATGCCTCTACCAAGATGGAGTAAAAAATTCTTAGATCCAGATCCTGACCACTGTTAACATCAACAGTTATTCAAGTTTAAGGTGAGTCATGTCCAACATTTGCCAACCCTTCTAACAAACAAACCAAATATTGGCACTGGGGTAAAACATGCTACAAAGCCGTTCTATACCAGATAGCAGAGCATCTCCCAGTTCCAAAAAACTGACATAGGGCTTTGGAACAACAAATGGATAAGAGGAAGGGAAGGTACATACAACATTTAGCTACATATTTGACCTCGTATGTCCTATTTTAGTGAAAATTTTAGATGTTAAGGCTCTGCTGCTCGTCAGAAAGCTCACTGTGAAAGATAACACCTTTTGTTTTTTTATGGTAAGAATCCTACAGCAATCAGCAGTTCAAGGTAGTTCTTAAACATGAATAGAAAATGTGTATTAAAGCTACAGTATGAAGAGCTATGCTTTCTCTAATTTTGCAGACAGCTGGTTTGGAGTTGAATTCTTGAATTCGTCCTGCAGATTTTTTTGACTGAAGAAGTTGTTTAAATGAAGTCTGAGGCATTGGCTGGAACTTACCCTCTCACTTCATCCATCAGGTGGGCCCTGTTGGCACTGAGTTCAGGCACATAGGTGGATCTCATTGTGAATCTGCTGCACTGTATGTCAGTAAAACTTCCTATACCACTGACTCCTGGCAGTATTAATATCCCAGCACTTCCACTTATTTATTTAGTCTATCTGTTATTATATTCCTCAGGCTCAGACCTTATTGCTCATTTTTCCTTCCACCAGACACTGTGACTGTTGGCTGGCAGCTGCACTACAATACAAACTAAACACTTTGAGGCTGCAGAAAAGGCTTGTCTTGTCTGGATGCTGAAAACATCCACAGATTTTAGGAAATATATGTCCAAGATGAGAGACTGACCCTACTGCTGACAAGTCAAGGCGAGCCTGATTGATTGACAACGGGGCAGAGGGAGCTGCTATGGAACGAGCTGATGTTCATTGCATTGGCCTGGCAGCGAATCCAACTGGACTGTGGAGAGCTGTCTGCTGGGTCTCTGTGTGCAGTAATCAGCTGTACTGGGACTTCAAATTGCTGTCTCCTGCAGGTACATGATTGATGCATGATGATGTAGATGATTGATGTAATTAGTCACTGAGGGGGAATATCTGGTGTAATTTTATACTGCAGTGTGAAACTACATTTTGGATCAGTTTCTTGAATTTGGCAATGGCCTGAAAACAAGACCTCAGATGAAAAAGCACTTCTATCTGTTCTGGAGCTGCAAATGAAAGAATTGGTGAGAACCAACATGATCACAATACTAAGCCCACCCATGTTCGGAAAGTGGAAAAATAAAACGGTGTGTCTGTGCAAAGCATGTGAAAGATGTGTTGCTCAGTTTCTTTGACAAGCTAATTGAAAGCTGTACTATGTCCTTGGTTAAACTGAGTGCTGCAAATGACAGGTTACTGTCCACAAATAGGAGTAATGCACCAGCTGTTCAGTTAACTGGAAAATCACTCATCAGAGCTGCAAAGAAAATTGTTCCATCTGACGAACTCTGTTCATGTAATTCTGTCATGTGCTCCATTTGCTTAATTTGATTCACATGTAACTAATTCATTATAATGTAAAACAGCCTGCAGTTATCTCCTGTTGACTCAGTGAACATTCTGTACCAAAGAGGCAGTGAATTTTTAATTATGGTCATTTTTATTGGAGCGAAAGGAAAGCACAGCATATCTAAAACCTACATAAGAACATCTGTGCTAAACAGACATGTACACTGCCTGGCCAAAAAATAAAAAGTTGCCACCAAAAACAACATTTAAAAGAGTAAATAAATAATAAGTAATTGTAATATTTTGCTTTGATTATGGCAGCATTCTCTGTGACATCGTTTTAAAAAACTTCTGAAGTCACAAGATTTATTTCCATCCAGTGTTGCAGTAATATTTTTCTCCAAGATCTTGTATTGATTATGTGAGAGTCCAACCACTGCACAAAGCTTTCTCCTGCACATCCCAAAGAATCTCAATAGGGTTCAGGTCTGGACTCTGTGGTGGCCAGTCTATGTGTGAGAATGATGTCTTCTGCTCCCTGAACCACTTTTTCACAGCTGTTTACTCCCAAATTCCTTGAGTTCCCTTCACATTGTTCATGTGGAAATGTTTTTACTTTCACTATTAAACACAGTCTTGAGTTTGGCTGGTGTTTTTCTTTCATCTGATTTCACCAAACGTTTAAGTAATCTCTGATCACAAACATTCAGGGTTTTTTCCTGTCCACATTTCTTGCTGGAAGATGATCTTTCCAGTATTAAATAATGCGTTGGACAGTTCTTCACTCAGTTTTAGTAGTTTCTGCATCTCCTCAGATGTTTTCTCTGCTTGATGCCAATTATTGGACCCTTCTTAAACAATCTAACATCTTTTTCACGACCACAGGATGTGTCTTTCCACATGGTTGTTTATGAAATGAGAAGCTACCAATTGGGGTTAAATAACTTATTTCCAGCTGAAAGATAATTGCGCAGTAATCATCCAATAGGAGACTATACCTGTTTGCTTAGTTAAATCCAGGTGGCAACCCTTTTTATGCCAGGCAGTGTATTTCAGAAGGTTGTCAGTATATAGTCCTATTTTTCTGCCTATTGAAGCTGCTGATAGTTCTTTCTCTTGTTTCCATGAGTGCCTTTTGAAGTCAATTTAGTATAAGGTCCCCTAAGAGCAAGAATAAGGGGCCTCCGGCAAATATAAGGGAGTCCTCCATGGAGAGCCGGTGCAACTGACAAACTTCCAAAAGGGAGCCGGTACAGAAACCCATTACAGCCATCAGTCTGGCACTGGCCAAATCCATTATGTGATCACCAAGATCAATCCATGAGGTAGCTTTTTTGATGTCTGCATTTGAAGCAGCCCAAGGTGATGGATGATTTTAGCCTCAGGTTTTCAGGAACCCGTTTGAAATTCTTTTTTCTCAGATTGACCGGTCAATATGTTCTAAAAAGCTGCAGCCCTACATCAGCTGGTCTAGGAGCAGGTGTGGATGCTGTACTGCAGGAAGAAAAGTCAAAGCGACCATGTAAGCAAATTTCAGACATCCATGAGATGACAAACACTTTACACCCCATTGCTGTGTTCCCCTACAAACAATATACTGTCCCATCATTGAGCAACTCGATCATACACCCCTTATAAATGAAAATATTTTCTTCATTGGAATGTATTGATGTGACATGATTGATTGCAGATGAAAAGCTGCCATCCATCAATCCCACACACGCTTGTGTTGCTGTAGGGAAAAAAATGCTCTGGTAATTATTCTGAGAGTTTAAATGAGCATGCTCATGGACAGCAGCATAGGCCATTAGTTTTTTCCAAATATCCTGCACATTTTCACAAGTTTCCCATTCTATTTTTCTTCTGTAATTCAAAAGTGTAATTGAGCAGTGATATACTTCATGTTAAATCTTCTGATTTAATGAGCTGTCAGCTTCCATGAAGAGGCTTCTAGAATCCTTGCTTCTCTTCATAAAAGCTTCAAATCTCACATGGCCATTAGTTCAGCTTCTAACATTATCACGTGTTTGAACAACCTTGACGGAAACCTTTAAAAAAATCATTGTCTGGAGAAACTGCAGGGAACTCCTCACTGACTGTGACTAAGAATTCTGCACGCATTTCCTGACTTTTCTAATGGCTTTTTGAAAGAAATGTTGTGTGCCATATTAATTAACATTGAAATTTCCCCCAATCTCAGTGTGTGAAAAGCCTCTCAGCCATCACGGTCTAGTGTGTCTCTCCTGCAAAGCGCTGTACCACGCAGTAAACAAGTGGTGTGTCTGTCCTAGCGATCTCTAATGACCCTATGCTAATGAGCTAATGGGGATCCAGCACGATACTGTTGTCCTGCCTCCCAGCTTCATTGGCCATAGCTAATTGTCACAAGCCTAATGGCCATTAAAATGAGCAAAATAGAATAAGGACATGTGTATGTGCTTTGAATTAGTGGAGTAGTGAGGATGGTATTGATTTTTACACAAGGCGACGTGAGCCATAGGCAAACAGTTGCCATGTGTTTCCACCACTTGGTTTGTGTTTGCTTTGCCTGTCAAGTATCTGTTTTGACACTGTTGGTATTCTAGTTTGATTATTTCCACCCCAATGCCATGACGAGGTCAATCTTGATATTGTATTTCACAGCAGATAGCAGCTTTCCCCTCATGATTCCAGCAGCACCATCACCTTTGTGTTGGGCACTGAACCAGAACCTTTGCTATATTCAGTTTGTAGAGCTGGCCAGCCACAAGCTCTAAAGCTATAGCAGTTGTTTGTATTTGTTAGTGGTCCCTGTCCCATTTTCTGGGACACTGAACCAGAACTGAACCAATATGGTCCATTGCCAGGTGCCACCCAATGTTTTCTTTTACTTGAGCATAATTCGATGTGGTGCCATTCATCGAGGTGCATTCTTTCACAGATCAGTGGGATCTATTTGAGATTCCTTCTTCACATTATTTCATTCTTCGAAGCATCAGGGGTGGCAAATAAGGATGATGTGCAATATTGCAAGAAGAATTTGTTACACCTGGCTTATCAAGACCACTGCAGACAGAGTGAGACGCTGTGATTGAAATGATAATCACAAACAGTTTTGGAGGAGAAGAGTTAAAAAATTTATTGTTTTCACTCAGGTGGAGCATAGAGGATATTATTTGGTGGATGCTACCGTTTTGTACTTTTCTACATTCCTCACCCACATGCAGCTAGACGCTTGCAGTTTATAGCCAGTGTAGTGGTAATCACATTAAAGAAACATTTGAGTTGCACCATCTTTTAGCCATAATTACACTCATTAAGCACTTTTGATACAATGCACGCACCAAGAGAAAGAGGAAATGAGAGGTGCAGACAAACAAAATCAGTCCTCTTTCTGCACTTTGGAGCGCCAATTAGCATATGATAATTAGTTATGGACAATTGGCCTCCTGGATGGTCTCATTAAAAAGTATCACACTGGGACCTCATTAGCACGCTAATATAAGGGGAACTGTTCGACCTGTATTACTCTGGTGGATGGATCTTGTTTGCATTGCAGTGGTGTGTTCAAGGCCTGAGATTTCTAAAGTCTCCTGTAAAGGGAAGTCAAGTGGTGCATTTGATTTGATCATGAATGAACTTGTTTTTGAAGTTTTATGGATACCTGAGCATTATATAAAGTGTTTACAGAACGTTCATCATGTGCTCAGTATTCCCTGGTGTGTAATTATTCATGGTGAATGGACTGATTGCAGTCTCCTTGATGAGTACAGCCGGAGAAGACAACAACAGAAAGGGGAAAAAAAGGTGCTAATTTGAAGGAAGTTACACATAATGTCTTCAAATCCCCCAGCTGCTTTTAGTACCTGTCATCGACGGGAAAGGTTACAGTCACTTGCTGCCAGCTGAGGAGACTACAGAAGAAGCAAGAGAGGGAGAGGAGTCTCCCCGGATCTTATCAGAGCAGGCCCAAACATTACAGTGTTCCACTTCCCTGCCCTCTTCTCTCCGGGCCTTCTCGGAGTCTCTGACAGCTCCAGGTTGTTTCACAATAACCCAGCAGAAAGCTGTTCAGAACCATGCAGCATGGATTAAGAGCAAGGGCCACTATTTCTGCTTTTCATGAACTCATCTACTCCAGCTTTTGAGAGGAGAAGTGAGTCATTGTTAGGGAGACTCCATTTTAAAGACAGTTTCAGCAGGACTTACTAACAAGATTTGTTTCATAACAAGGAGGAGTGCAGTGCTGCATGATGAATTATTGATATGAACTCGGCAGTGACCTGCCATAGATCAGGGCACAAAAGTTCAGTGCTGTAAATCCCTGACAGCACTCATTATACAACAGAGACAGCTTCAGGAATGTGTCCCTCAGTAGCTTTGTTTTTGTCCTCAAGGAATAGTTCTCTGATGTTATTGGGTGGCAGATGGTAAAACCACAGTGTGGTAACAGGTGTCAAAAGCTAAAGCTGCTAGAAAACAGTAACTTCTGTAGTGCAAATTGCTCTACAAATGCTGAACCTGAATGTACAATTTCACTGGATGGATGTGTTTCCTCTGAGATTTAAGGGACTCGCGGAAGCCGCACAGTGTTTTGCAAGTCCTTAAAGATCTATCTGCAGAAAGGAAAAAGAAAATCCAAATGTAAATCTGTTTTGAAGAAAAAATGTTTTTGTTGTTGTTTTTTTTTTTTTGCAATCCTTTCTCTTTGTTTTGACTTTACCATCTAAGTCATGAAGACACAGTCAAAGCTGTTTGAACCTGGTTTATTTATATTCATGATTTTCTTTTTTACTGAGTACACAGCACCCACTGCTCATGAGCCTGCTAGTAGTGCAATCAATTGGCTCCACTGGTGAGTAACTTCAGCTATGATCATATAGTAAGACCTCTAACTAATAATCACATTTGCTAAGATGAAATGGCAACTGCATGCAGAGTGTCATTACTCAAACTAATACAGTGGATGCATATTAATAACCCGAAGCCCTGCCAAGATCCGACTGAGTCGAGCAGCAAAAAAACAATGGCATCTATCATATTAATTCCAGATAATTGTCTATACCTATTAAGTCACCAGGACCATGGCTGGCTGAATCTAATTGTCTGACCTTAATAACGATTGGATATGCTTTGTGTAGCTTGGCCAAACAAGATAAAACACAGCAAAGGCAGAGGGGAGGGTTTTGGAGCTTAAACCAAAGGCAAAAATGAAGAAAAGTGCAGCAAAAGCAATTCATAACAGACAGTGCAGCTAATGGAGTCAAAGTGGTTCCCAGAGCTGCATGTAATGAAAGTCATGAATAAAATCCATACTCTCACCGTGTGGGGAGTGATACTGGAAAATAGAAAAGACTATACATGATTTTCTTGTGTTATGATGTACAAGTGAGCTGGAATAATTGTACCAAAAGCAGTGAATATTAGCTGCTTCAATGATGTACCCTTGTTAGTTTTGATTAGCATTTGATGTTTTTGGACAGGAAACAGGAACTTCCTGCTTATCTCAGGCCGCCTGTTCAAAACTGTGCTGCGTATTTGGTTCTAAAAACTGTATTTGGACTCCTAATTTAGGATTACAGACTCTGAATCAATTATTATACAGAATGCCTTATGTTATGTACTGCCCTAGCATGTTGTACTTTGTGCGTCCTTGGATTGGACTGTAAGCCTGTTTAGCGGCAGCGTGCTACTAGGCAGGGTAACCATTGTAAGACAACCATTGTGTTATGGATTGCATTGCTCCACAAAACGGTTTGAATAAAGAGACACCAAAGAGACAAGAGACAACAAAGAGAAAAAAGCGATGAACTAAAGAAGTCTCGAGGTTTTTTGACAGGATAAGTTACTGTGTCATTCTATGAAACAGGTGCAATTTGAATCCACAACATTTGATGAGATTAAAAATCCATAAAAATGTGTGTAACTGTATTTCCAAAGTTTCAAGCTGCTGATTTGTGTTCTTAACCACATAATAAGAGATAATGCTATTTTAAAAGAAAAATATACAATTTTCCATCATTTTCAATTAGCACATGGCCATTTTTGCCAGATCCGCAATGACCAACTAGAAATTTGCATTTAACGTATCAACCAAAAAAATGTTTTCTTTTTACTAAACTTTTATTGTCTTTCTGGATGAAATGGATGTCTTTGATACTATGAACTATATTTATTAAAATAATAAATATAATTTTTAGTAAAAAAATACAATTTGAGTGTGTACCTTAGTTAAACTTACCACCCTGTCACACTTACTTTTTTGTCTATAAAAAATATACTCTTATTTTAGATGACATCACACACAGGAAATGACATCATGTGAGCCTCTGTACGAGCCAAGTTCAAAAGTAGGCAAGTTTCCACACTAATTTATGGTGGTCATCGTCTGACAGTGTGACAAGAATCTTACTTTGGAGAATTTGAATTTAAAAATCCTAAATTTAAATTCTAAACTTTCCTAATTCATTTTTTGCTGTTAGGGAAAAGAAAAAAATGTACAGAAAGTCAAATATGGGTCATCTGAATTCTCTTCTTATTTATTTATTTAGAAAGTTGCATTTCCACATCTCGGTTATCTTTTTCAGTGGTTGCAGTGTTAACAACCCATAGAAATGACAGCAAAACCTACATATGAACATCCAGTACCAATTACTGGTTTTAAAAGTCAACCCAAGATGCTGTGTCAGAGATTTTCAGTATATATTTTTGGTGCTCCCAAAATATTTAAACAGGAAGAAAAGCAAAACTATTATTTGGAACAGGGATTTAGAGTTTTCTCCCACACTGCCATATGTCTGATTTATTTGCCAGTAAAACATGCACCCCTATTAACCTGTCTTATTGTGGCTCCTGATAGAGGGGAAGGGAGCCCTGATCGCTGCTCAGAATGAGAAGGAGGCATCAAGATAATTAAAGTTTCATTCCCAGCCAACATGCAACCTGCTCATGATCAGACTTTGAAAGCCCCTCTGAGTAAAGGGCTGTCCTGTGATGGTCCAAATGGGCTTTTCTTGTTTGCTAAAATCCTCTTGCTCTCAGGCTCTTTGGCTTTAGAGGGATTTGTGCAGAAGTGCCAGGATGTGCACCTTTGCATCTCTGCACTGTCGTGTGTAACTATTTGCTTCAGAGCATTTAAAAACTTTGGTCTTTGGGGCTGTTTTTCTTGCCAATTGCAGTAGCGCAAAAATGACTTCTTGTCTTTATTTTGGTTTGAAACAGCGTTTGATGCCCAAAGACCCACTTTTATAATCTAGTAGCAGAATCACTTAATATTCACATTTTAAAGTTTTTCTTTCTCTTTCTTTCTTTCTTTCTTTCTTTCTTTCTTTCTTTCTTTCTTTCTTTCTTTCGTTCTTTCGTTCTTTCGTCCTTCCTTCCTTTACATTATATTGCATGTATCTTGCGCCCAGTGATGGACTGATGCCCTGTCCAGGAAGTATCCTGCCTCCTACCAAGTAGGGACAGACTCCAGCAACCCTGTGTTGAAATTAGCAGTATGGAAGATGGATTGATGTGTTTTCGACAGGAACAAATTAGCCTTGGAGAATAGTCCTACAGACAGTGTATAGCAATATTTGCATTTTTTTTCTGTTTTTGTAATATTGTTTTAATGTATTGTCCCTGTCAAATCAGTTTATATATAATTTATGTATAATAAATATATAAATAGATAAATATTATGACCCTGTGTCGAAACTGCACATGACAAATAAACAATCTTGAATCTTGGTTTACACTAGGACTCATTTACCATGCAGTCTTTGATTAAGAAAAAGTTACATACTTGCTTCACAAGAGCTGAAATTGCTAAAGGTGATGCCATTTTATAAGACTGGCTCGTACAGGGTTCCCTGAAATTTTCAATGCAAAAGTCCTAAATTTCTTGTGAGCAATACAAGCCTATTGGTACTTTAATGTGTTTAAAAGTTTAGTCAGGGAATGCTTTTCACAGCAGATTGCAACACCATATTTACCTTACCTTAACTGTATCATGTGCATTTAACCACCGACCAATCTGATGCTTTCTAAACCCTGAACTGGACCGACACACCAAATCCCAGATGAGAGTCTGAAATTATCATACAGATTGAAGTGATTTCCGGTGTGTGATTTCTCTGATTTCTAGTATTTAAGCCAGAGGCAGGAGGCCTGACTACCCTGAATAGCCGCTGATCAGCTAAGGGATGCAGAGCTGCTGGAGGAGAAGCCCAGCAGGATCCTGGCTTGTAGCTGAAATAGATTTTCGCACTGGTCAGGCTGATGTGCGTACTTTAGTTTTGCAGGGATCACTGGTGGCCACTGACTGCATGGTCAGACAGTGAAGGCAATGAATAACTAATGACACCAGAAATTTATTTGATATTACAGGGAAGAAAATGAGTTTTTGTTTTAATGGGGAAATCTATCTTTTGATTTTGTAGATCATGGCAGCTCAGTCCATCATGATCGATACAACAGTATTTTTATTCTTTTTTTTTTTTAAAACAAAAGGAAAAATCAACATTTTATTACAAGCTTAAAGGATTTGTAAGAGCATATTGGACAAAGCTCTTTAATAATGGATGCTCAGCGCATATTTTGTACATTTAGATCTATTTCCAACATGAGTTCCTTGCCTGTAGTACATTGTATGTCTTGCTCAGAATTAGGATTTCTTAATAAGTCATGTCTGTACTGGATGAGCCCAGACCATATAATTTATTAGCAGCAGACATGTTCTATGCTAATACAAGCAGAAGGGTACATTATGTATTAGGGGGCGGAGGGTAAGTGCGTGGGAGTTGGGTTTGCTGGATGGTCATGTAAAACTGTAGGTGGTTCCCATTAACAAACCTGGATCAGATCTTGCTTTTTGAAGTTGTATTGAAGAATATTTAAGTAGATCTGAAAGGAGTATAATATCTATAATTGCTGTCATAAGTTAAATTAGATTTGTATCTCTGTCCTGCACCACATTGAGATCAGTAATGTGTGTATAGATAGACAGACAGACAGACAGACAGACAGACAGACAGATAGACAGACAGCCAGACAGCCAGCCAGACAGACAGACAGACAGATAGATAGATAGATAGACAGATAGACAGACAGACAGACAGACAGACAGACAGACAGACAGACAGATAGACAGACAGCCAGACAGCCAGACAGACAGACAGACAGACAGATAGATAGATAGATAGATAGATAGATAGATAGATAGATAGTCTTGTGGTAAATACGCTGAATAAATTTGAAAAGCAAAACATCAAGTTAGGTTTATAGACCCAGCATGTTTTTAATCTGATGCACTTAAGTCGCAGTGGAGTTAAAGATCTGCTAAAAGAATAAATGTTCATTTATGTGCCCTATTCTCAGTAAGCTGAGCAGCTAGGAATTACCTGTCAGTGTCATTAATCATTTATGATTAATCATCTCTTACTCATGGGAGTCCAGCTCTTGAAAATAAAGATATTTAGCCAGTTGATTTTAAAAACTGAAAGCTATGTTTGTAGCATAAAAGTAAAAAGGAAAAGTATTTCAAGAAGGTTTTTTCTGTGTACACCTGGGATCACCAACTCCCAACCTCAATGGCCACTCTTCTGCAGGTTTCAGATTCTTACATGCTACAACACACCTGATTCATATTAAATGGATCCAACAGCTTCTTGTCAAGTTCTGCAAAGTGACTATTAATTAAACTCAAATACGTTGAAGCAGGAAAACATCTAAAGCCAGTGGCCTTCGAGGTCTAGAGTCAGTGGTAAACACTGATCATTAGATGATGCACAGATCTGTTTATTGGGTAGATTCCCTAACCCCCCCACAACTCAGTGGCTGTAGGGTAGATGGTCCATAAACAAGGCTTGTTCTGCTGTGTGCTGCAGATTGCATTTGGATCTTAGACCTATGGATGCTGTGTCAATCTTCCTTAAACTGTTCCTGTGAGGGCTTTGTGGTGTTGAACAACCCTTTGTTGAATGACTGGATCCAAGGTCTCCCAGCAGAACATTGCATAATGAGATGATCTATGTTATTCATTCACCTGTCAGTGGGTGTGTTGTGGCTGATTGGTGTTTGTAGTCTGTTGTGAAAGTGTTGAGGTTGACCATGGCCTGTCATAAGCTTCCCAGAGTGAATTATTTTACCACTCCCCTGCAGAGCCCCTTGGTGTTGGTGTTTCATGTTAAAGGTCTGCTTCTTCTAACTCTTAAACACTGAACAAATTGCTTTCATGTAGATTAATAATATCTTAAGTAATTACGTCAATTCAAATGTCAAGAGTCGTGATGGCTCTTTTTTTGGTGATTGTTTCAAAGCATCATTATGGCTCAAATTTTGAGTTTCTTCCTGGTAATTGGTAAGAAGTGCTCCTATTGTCTCTCAGTAAATGTTTTTGCGCTATGCTGTTGGGCATGGACTGTGAACTGTGATGCATATCTTTTTTGAGGGATTCAGACTTATTGTTCTCAATCCTGGGCCTTTGGTTTGAAAGCGTGGCTATAGTGCAAAAGCAGTGGAACTTTTGATATGAAGTTTTACCAAAATACTGCAGAAAACATTGATCACTACATACTCACAATGTTAGCTCCTTTATTAGCCCTAGAGGGCATGCTGAATACATCTACATTTTTAGTGGGGGGTTCCATGATAAGTCAACCTCTAACCCCTGAAATGTTAGGACCTTACTCTATCCATTTCATTACAGGGCTGCAGCATTATGCAGACTCGTTCAAGTTAATTGAATATTATACTGCGTCTATCATCATGTACAGTACAGTAAAGTGACTTTAGCTACCCTTGACATGAAAAACCTTGCTGGGGTTTCCTCCCTGTAGAATTAATCTGCTATTGGCTGTCCTTTTGTCCCTGCAGTGATAATATAATGAGGAATGAGACGATGACAATATTTCGACATTCATCTCTGTAGCTGTTATCAGCGCTGAATCAATATCTCATCTGTTATCGTTTCATTCAGTGCTGTCTCTACAGAGGGTCGTCTCAGCTGTAGTATCAGTCTCCCTACATCTCTAACTGATGAATCCTGAGCCGACACGATGCCCTTGGTGACACATATAAAGGCAAATCCATGGCTATGAATCACTTCAGAATGGAATTAAGGAGTTCTGAGCAGCCAGGTTGAAATTTCCATCTTTGAATTGCAGTGACAACATCCTTTCTTTACTCTGATGATTGTTCAGCTCCACTCATGGAAGCAAATGCAGGGTTCAAGTCTGAGGGAGCAATTAAATATATGTGATTAGTTTATTTTTCACAATGAACGTCTTTCAGACTTTTCTGTACTCAGGGTCGATACTCTGACAGAAATTTAGATGACATGTGTAAAATGTTCCTCATCCTTAAAACAGGACTAGTCATGTGGGGGGAACTCATTGACATGTTTTGCATGACCACAACAAGCAGCAGAAGGATATTTTTCAAATAACGCAAGCTATTGGACATGATTTACGTAACATCCTGCCAAGAAGCCAATGACAAAAGCCCTGACTTTATTCAGAGCACTTAGATGATTAAGTGCTCAGCATTTTGGTGCCATCCTCATTCCCGCTTGTCTTGTATTGTCAAATGGTCGGAGGTTTCTCTCGCCCTTGTTGTCGTGTTGGCTTTGGCTTGCTTCTTGGTATTTTAGGCTCTGCTGTGGATTTATTTACTCAGATAATTCCTACTTCTGTGTAAATCTTTCCATGCCAACATTTTCTCAGTATATTTGTTGATGAGCAAGAACAGTGTGATGGAAAAAATCCTAACCAATAGATTAAAATTTTTTCACCATTTTTAAATCTTTTCCTGGAATAGCACATTACAGTATAAAGCACATACTACTGAATGAGAATGTTTAAGGTCGAGGTGAAGGTGAAACGTGCTTCTCTCAGCATATTCCACCTTCATCCAAGATCTCTTTCTGAATAGATTTGCTCTCTTTAAATTATCTCTCCTCTCTTTCACAGATCCATCCTTAATGTAGCATTTAAAAGTTGATTTTTGATAACAAAAAGAAATTATATTAGATTAAATGTATTTTGAATCCAGAAAACGCCAAATATTTTAGTTTTTGTGATTTGATATGAATGGAAGGGATTTTGTTAAATTCGATTATCATTTCATGTCAACTAAAATGACATCCTGGCAGATTTTGTGATGGCAGCAGACAGAATTGTTGCCCAATGAGTTTACATGTTTGTGTCATGATAAAACTTGTGATTTAGACCCCTTTAGTTTTAATTACAACACATAAATTTCCCAGCTTGGGATGAATAAAGTACTTCTATCTATCTATCTACAGTAGTAGCGGTTTAAAAGTTCCCCTGTTTCCATGATGGGTCCTTGACTGGTTCTTGACTGGTCCTTGACTGGTCCTTGACTGATCCTTGGCCGATCCTTCACAGGTCTGTGGGGGTAATGTAATCCCCCGCAATGACGTCGTCAGCGAGGCTCTGCCCCTAAGCAGCCCAAGTAAAAAAACAGCTGCAATCCCTCTTTTGTCCACGGGGAGGAGCAGTGATTTGATCTTGCTGCTCTCTAAACAGTTTATAATGAGCTGTGTCGCTCATTTGTTGCATTTTTGCCAACATTTAAAAAATGATTTGATTTGAAAATGGCGTCAAATAAATGTATCAAAAAAGCCGACATGTGTAGCTAATGGTGTTATGAGGCAAAGCACAACCTCCTCAAGTCGGCTAAGTGGTGAATGTCACTAGCAGCGAGCTTTCTAAACATCCCGAGGAGCGCTGCCAGCGGTCATTTGACTGCAACGTAAGTTATTCACAGTGGGGGTTGATACAGCTGCTGCATAACTGAATATTGACAAAATCATAACGTAATATCGGCAGGTAAAAATAACATAATACTGATAATGTGTAAAGCAGGGATCACAAAAGTCCGGACCCAGCCCAACCTATATTCTGAATTAGGCCTCAAAGTGCTATTATCCTAAGTAGATAAGTAAATAAATGGTTTATACTGTGAAATGAAGTGTCCCTGGATTTTATTCATAGCGATCTAGTGATAAAACGTGATAAAACGTCATACAACTGTGTCTCAGCGGTGGGACAGCTGCCTGCCCGCTGTCTGAAGCAGGCACATGCGCAAAGGCTGGTAGGAATGACAGGAACCAGCAGCCTATCATCACACAGGGTTTGTGATCTTACAGCCAATCAGAAGCAGAGTAGGGCGGCCATTTATTACAACTCCATAGCCGTGATATACGACAGTTTGGCTGAGAAAGAGTCTCCCTGAGCGGCTCTGTGGAAGTTTAGACGTGCTAAACTGCTCGTAAATATTGATGTGTTTACTTTTCCAAACAAGTAAGCAGGTAAAACTATAGACAACAACTATATAATAAAAGTCCTAAAATACCAGGTTCAGCCGTTTAGTTTTTAATACACTATAAGCATGATAGCATGACTGGCGGTCATCAAAAGACCGCTGGCGGCGCTTCCAGTGTTTAACACTAGAAAACCCAGAGATTTCTTATCCCTCTACCATGCCCAGAGTACAACCAAAAGGCTGCCCGGTTTGAAATTAACAATTCAATGGCCAACAATTAGCACCTTTACATTTGTAAACACAGCCATTACCTGCCGTTAGCTGTTCAAGCATACTCCTTGGGGGGAGGAGTGTGCTTGAAAAGAGCCTTGTGGACTGTGCTGTATAGTTTCACTCACCACAAACGGTATTTGTGCTTTTGACCATTTCTCACATTTTCATGTACCCTTTATTGAGCATTGGTCATGTGAGTTTTCATCGTCATCACACTATTGTACGCCCAGCTTGCTTTCAAGTGAGAGATTATCACGTTTCTGTTTCCACAAAGGCAAGAAGGAAAGCATAATCAAGTATTTCAAATGAGAGATAATTACATTCCTTTTGACCTGGGAACAGAAAAGCAAAATCAATTTAATGTTCCTCACTTCCTAATATGGTGCAACAAGGTTCACAGTCCTCAATGTTTTTAGTAAAAAAAAAAAAAATTAAAAAACACCTTACTAACAGGGTGGAATGGAACATAACAGAGTGGAACAGAATATAACAGGGTGGAAAATATTTGTTCCCAATTCCAAATAAAAACGCTTCCATGGCCAGATGATCAGCAATGAATAAAGATATTTCTACAGTGATCCAGATTTTTTGTTTGTTGTTTTTTTTGTTTTACATTTTAGATTTTGTAAGAGATGGGTGTGTTTTAACAACAGCAGTTTTATCCGTGACTTTAATCGATAATTATTATCATTATCCAGTGTATAAAAATGTTGGTGTAAAAACGCCAAAGATAGATAAGCATGATGCTGAACTTCGTGGTCTTAGCTCCTGGTTTGGTGTGTCTTGTTCTGTTTATTATCATTCTGAAAGGTATACCAAGTTGTACAACTTGAACAAAGGCTAAATTCCTCAACATTCGCACTTGCTCCATAAAATTACCATCTCCAAGGCTCCTCCACCACCACTTTGACTATGGATTGATAAGTAAATGAGCCGCAGTTTTGTAATTGTTGCATTGTCAAAACAGTTCTGTTAGTGTTGTCACACAAAATTCAGTAGACTAGTTGGTTCCTATGCAGTGAATTTACATGTTATTACAAAAATACACAATAATAAAATAGGCAAGTGGCAAGATTAGAATAATGTTATAAGTTCTGCGCAAAGACTCCTTTTTCATTTTCCAAAACAAAACTGACATAAACAATCTTGAAAAAAATGTGCACGTAGGCTATGAGGAAAGAATGAATGCAATGAAGTAGGGACTGGTTGAATAAACACGGTTTAACTGGACGCCTAAGCGAGCGCGTTGCAGGATGGCTCCAGATTTTATTGTCAAATGGTTCCAGGTCAACCAAGTCCGAACTGCTTAGAGCAGAGTCCTGCACGGTTCCGTTTTGCTACGCATACCTGCTCTAACCCGTTAGAATGACTCCCGAACCCGACTCGTCACCAATGTATTTATTCCATTTAAATCCGAACCAGACTGATGTTTAACCCGCGACCCGAGCCATTAACGCATCATTGCCATGCTGCACCGCTTCTTTTCCATTATTATAGCCTATTGTTGTTTTATCATTGTGTTAATCTAAAACACATAGATAGCCTATGAATGTTTATTTTAAGCTTGCTCAACATTTTTAAAACAGCTTTATATTCCTCTAACTGAACCATTTCAGAGTGAAGACTCATTTCTGGTAGCATGACAACACAAACTGGACTCGTTTGACCACTCTTACCCAATGTGCAACAATCACAAAACTGGGTCACTTGTTCAGCTGCCTCATTGCGGCTCATTTACGTATCAATCCACAGTCAAAGTGGTGGTGGAGGAGCCTAAGAGATGGTAATTTTCTGGAGCAAGTGCGAATGTTGAAGAAGGCGCATGTTCAAGTTGGGGGCTGCATACAGTACCTTTTGGAATGGTAATCAGAGCGTGTCGGGGAATAGCCCACCTGGAGGGGTGACGTAATCGGGATTCCCGGCGAGCAGGAAGTCGCAGCACAGCGAGTGTTGGATGTCCCCCCGCGATTAGACACATTGAAGTGGAAGAAATTATCTCCGATCCTGCGTGGGGCTTTTATCTGTTGCCCTGTCTTCTTATGGAGGTGAAATAAATAATATGAGAATAAAATAACCCTTCCTAGCTACCTCAAACAGATTCTGTGTTGCTTGATCCAAATCTGATTTGTCTATGTTAATAATGCTAATATTAAAAGATTAATCAGTATGATAAATACATCCTATTGAGAATAGAGCTAGGGGCTGTGATCCAGTATTTGAAAGGTTTTATTAACCTACTAGCATTCATTTCTGAATAAAACAATTGGCAGCGCACAAGCATGTTACAATTTCACATTCCACGTCAAACGATGATTATGTATTAAGTTTTATGCATTTTTATGAATTGTGACTGGCCATCAGAGGTGCTTTGAGTGGCGCCTCTGCCGGTCAGTGTAAATTCAGATAAAATCTGACAGACTACGGGCGATGAGAAGTCTGTGAGAGAAGCGCCATCTTCTGGGTCTACCCTATATTACAAGGAATGGGTGGAGTTTGATTAAAACATCGACACTCCCAGGAGAAGGAGGGGGCCTCTCTGGCGGCTGGAAGTTGGAAGGCAGCTGGCTGGAACTGGAATGGAACTGGGCTGGAAGCCGGCAGGTATTCGGCTGGCTTTCAGCTTGGATGGGAACTTTTAAACCGCTACTACTGTATATTCTTTGTGGCATTGCATTGTTTTGATAAGCATACGGAAGGCCACAGCATTCATTTTCACCCACAACTGAATTCATTTACAAGAACTTGTATTGATGATGGGAGAATCAGACAGCTATAAAGTCCCATTCAGCCCATCCCTAAAATTCTCAGTGGGGTTAAGGTTTGGACAGTGGTCAGTCGAGGTGTGAAAATGATGTCTTATGCTCTTTGAACCACCCTTTCACAATTTGAACTGACATTGTCATCTTGGCCTGTGCCAGACAAAAAAGAAGAAAACTTTATATTGAAAGAAAAACCTGGTCATTCAGTAAAGTCACACAGTCAGCTGACGTCATTTTTTGGGCACATATGGAATTATGGAACAAATATTGTTTAACAGGATTCATCAGGCCAAATTTACTGTACATAAAAGTTGCTCCAGAGTCAAACCTTCATCCTCCCTAACAAACCCAAGCCTTTTATTTTTTTTATTTGCTCACTAATTAATAGTTTTCTTAAGGTTACACAGCTGTTAAGTCCTAATTTTTGAGTTCTTGTTGCATCTTATATATACAAGTACTCTTAGTTTCTCCAATCATTTTAAAACCTTTCAAAAATCCAGGTGTTGACTTTCATTGTACCTTGGCAGTGTAACTGATTAGTCGTTCTTGACCCTTGAACCTCTCATCTTAAGTCAGCGGATGTTTCTAAATCCCCACAAACCCAGACATTTAGTTATTTGTCCATGCCAGTCTTTTTTTTTATATATAAAAAAAAACATATTCTTGGCAGACAAGAACAAACAACTTCCTCCGCTGTAATATATTTGGATCTGTTGCTAATGCTGTTAATCTCCCTTTTAGATGAAATATGAGCATATTTGCCTTTTCTCCAAGCTGTAAAGCTGATCTGGGATCAGCATGGCCTTTCAAATTATGAATGAGACCCTCAGGGACCCAGTGAGTCAGCACTTCAAGTTTGAGACACTTAATGCTCAATTTAGTGATGTCTCAGAAGACCGGTGACTCTGATGACCACTATTGTCATTTGTTGGCTTAATGCATTCAGCAGTCAGATATTTAGTTTTTTTGTCAGCCTAACCGAACCACCAGCTGAGCCCGTGTCCCCCTGTCATTTGAAAATGCTTTAGTGTTTACTAAAGAAGCTGCGTTTAATGGGCTATTGCCTGACTTTTATGTTAATGGTGAGGGTGATCATGGTAATAGCTTTAAGATTTAAAATGGCAGTTTCCATTGGGACTATCACAACTGTCTAGCTAATTAAACAAGCTTCCTCTTGCTACCTTATTTTGTACCTTTGACAGACTAAGGTAGAAGCATGTCAAGTGGAAATGAAATAGAGAATTGCTCATTAAAAGTGAAGTCAGTCAAAGGGAACAAAGCTACAACATAACAAATTTATTTCAGGACTTAATGGAGAAACTAATCATGTCTTACCAATTTTAATCTTCATGGGAGCGTTTTTAAGAGCCGCTGTTAAAACGGCAAGGCTTAGGTAAGTTTAATAAAAGAGAAGATAACTTTTGCTAGACTTAGCAGAAAAAAAGGATTTGATGAAACAAAATTGGCATCAACAATCCTTCAAACCTATCTGTTCAGATTTCAGGCTCAGTAGAGACGAGAGAAAAGAGCACGGACGGGAACAGAGCACATTTAATTACTCTGAGCATCCATGTGGTGTAATAGCTGCCTGTTCTTCAAACAACTAGAGCCTCTTCAGCCTCTCCACAATGAAATGTGCTGACGGTGCAGCTTCATTCCCATCTCATAGTCTCTGCCTTGAATCTCTCATGATCAGGATCCTCAGAGAAAACTTGCAAAGTTATGCCTTTTTTCAGGGCAAGCTGTGGGAGAAGATCGCCTAGAAATGCCAAGTCAATCTGATTGTAAATAGACAGTGACACAAAAAATAAAAATAGAAAGAAATAAGACGAGGAAGTAACAAACTCTTGCATCAATCTGTGTTAAAACCTGGTATACGGAATCCATTGTGCCAAGCAAGCTGGACAAAAAGGAGTTTATATTTATTTAGTTGTAAGAGATTGGCAATGGTGCGATGGATAGATGGACCCCAAAACTTCCCTTGAAATAATCTTATATGTTCATGCTAGATTCATAAAGTTCTTTTCAAGCCAACAGATACTTTTAAGATGTTCAACCTTGAGATGTCTTTGGCTCATTCACCGTGGTCAAGAACGTTCTGGAAACCCTTCAAAGCCAATTGAGTTTCCACCAAAGAATGAGGCGATTCCTGCTCCCAGCTCAATCTCCAAGGCTATTTTTATCCATCCGACTGACAGATCAAGTGGCACTGATCAGCACACCTGCTTCTGTGCTGAGGGGTAGAGGGAGCAAAAAACTGGAGCTCATACATCAATGTGTCACCAGCCAGGACTGTCCAACAAGCCCCTGGGAGCAAAGCTCCCACTGCTAGGTCATGACCAAAGACCCACCCAAACTCCTACATAAATGTCCATGAATTAGAAGGAGAGCAAACTCTCAACCTTGGCCAAACATTTTTTTTTAGTTGATAGGAAGAAATTTAATATGGTGAGAAAAACAGGTTGCTGAGCCAGGTTTGATCATTTAAAGTTCCTCAGAAGTATTTCTACATCCTTGCCCCTCAAACCTTTGTTGAGCGTTTTCCATCATCCCACCTCTCAAGTTGTCAAGAAATTTTCACCTCCTTCTCAGTCCCTCAGTTTGCTTGTAGTGGAGAGTGTGCGAGAGTTGTCTGACATGCAGCATTTATAGTGTGTGTGTGTGTGTGTGTGTGTGTGTGCGTTTTCCTTGGAGGAGTCAGAGCAGCAGCCTGTCGAAGTGTGGTGGACATTTCAACTGAGGTGTGATGGTCATCGAAACATAAGGCTTTTAGGCAGTGGCTGCTGGCCTCAGTGGCCATTTGTGAAGAGTGATATGACAGTTGTAGTTCACAGTTCTGACTAATAGAAGACTTCTGACTCCATTCCCTGCTGGGCAGGTGAAGCCCTCTAATTGGTACTGCAGCAGAGAGAAAGTGTTTGTAGACCTCCAGAGGTTTTGTCGCATCATGACACTGAGTGCTGATGGTGCTGTGATGTTACAGCGAACAGGACACAACTGAGCAACAATTATTTTCAGCTGCTTGAATGATGCAATACATGTTGTGAATAGCTGGTCCACAATGCTTTTTAAGTACCTGGGGCACAAAATCTCCATGGAGACAGCTGTTGTGGGAAGAGATTTTATTTATTTCTTAAAATCTAAATGATCATGTTTAAGGAATTCACAATAACGATATGATATCGATATGAAACAAAATAAATTCTTTAATAGCACATCAATGCAATGATTACATACAAGGACCACAATTATAAAAGCCATCATTGGTGATGTGATGGCTTCATCCTGATGTGCACTATTGATTTGAACATTGTTAACTGACCTAAATCAATGGTTGCCTGGTTTGAGTCTTTTAACCACTTAAAATCCTTCAATTTTAGACCAAAACAAGTTTTCATGGATAAAAGACTTGAACAAAATACTGGACTATATAATTGGACCCTTGATGATTAAAAAGGAGCATTTTTGTTGAAGTATCATCTGCTACTCATACAGTATGGCTTCAAAAATAATAGCATCTGTGACTAGTCAGAAATAAGCATGTACTGAATCTACAGTTGTGGTTATAGCCTGAAATGGTATACATCATTCAAATCTTATACAATTAGATTTCTAAAGGTGTATAACATCTAGGTACTTGGAAGGGAGATTGAGTAAAATACACATTTATTTGTCAAGTCCTGCTTATGGGACATGTGGTACCAATGTGTTAATTAACCATTGTTAATTCATTCATTCATCCATTTTCTGTAGCACTTAGGGTAACTGGGAAACTGGAGCCTATCCCAGCAATTACCCAGCGACAGGCAGGCTTAACCCTGGACAGGTCACCAGTTCATCGCAGCAGTGTTATGTTTTGACAGTTAATTTTGATTTACTTTTAGTCAAAGTCTTATGACTGAAATTAAATTCCTGAAGTCATTATCTACACCAAGAAGAACTGATGCATCTATTAACACGTTACGACCTCAGCAGCTCACTGTTGTCATCTGAGGTCTTCTGTAACTATAAAAAAAATATATATATTATTTTCAAAAAATTGACAATTATTTATTTTCATGTCAGATTTATCTTTAATTTTCGTCTCTTATTAGCCAACTTGGCAACTTATGATCTTTAAGTTTGCAGCCTTGTAAATTAGGAAATTGGGAAATCTTTCCTCTCAAAAATATCAGAATTGTAGTCTTTCTATTACAGGTACCAATATATTGTGCCATACATATGGAGTGAAACTAGTAATGGTCACAAAGGTTTAATAAATGATTTAAAAATATTTCCATACCACTTTTGAAAGTAACTTTGGTTACAAATATGTGTTCAAATCCACACACAAACCCATAATGTACGTGTGATCAACTGTTCTGTCACAGAAAGCTTTTAAATAACTACAGAAGAAAAGAAAAATTAAATCCAAGTACCCAGCTTTCCACCAGCACCTAAATCCAGTATGTGGAGTCTCTAAACGCCACATGCAGCCTGATCTTAGCACACATGCAAAATGATCCATGCATGCACATGCAGTCAAGCATTTGTATGCATTTTTCAACCTGAAATATTTGTGCAGTTTGGAATGTTTGTGTGTGTGAGTAAAGTTATTTTACGTTGGTACACACATGGCTTCTTATTTGTAAATGGATTCAAAAATACATGTAATGCACATTTGTAACCCTATTGGGACTAATACTCTCCATACATGCAAGATATATCTTTAAGTTATGAGGAGTTAATTAGCCTCAAAGCTTTTAATTTGTTGCGAATGTCTAACATGTTTTCTTCTCTTCTTCTCTTTGTGCTCTGTTGGGAATGCACCGACCTGAACCAATGCATTAATCAGGTGAGTAGATATTTTTAGATCCTGTTGTTACTGTGATATTTCATTGTAAATGATGTTTGGTTTGTTTAGCTGAAAGTTGCTTGTCCAGGATTTGTGATAGTCTTTACAGTCACATCGTCACATGGGTTAAAAACAATAAATAAATGAATAAAACCCTCACGATGATCTTGAGAGCTTTACACAAAAGAAAACTTAGATTTAAACATCTCAATTTACTTCATTATTATGTCACTCAGACACACACAGTGTGATGCTACTTCGTTTGCAGTGAGCAATAGTCTTTATACAAGAATCTCAGGTTTGACTTGGCACCACCCAAGTGAAAGCTGCTTTACTACCATCTCCAATTCTTCACCCTCCACCCGCCTTTGCCTCTGCAGCTACTCACCGGTGGACAGGTGGTTATTTGAACAGGGATGCACACATCAGAAGAAATCCATAGATCACTCCATTACAGCAATAACTGCCTCTTTTCCAAGAACCTCCTCTTGTGGCTGACCGAGGTCAGATCATGTGGCTGCTTCTCACACGACCTCTTATACTGATTCGATTAAAGCTCAGTTCCGACAGATATAGAAGCCCATGGTCACCCTTCTCCTTTTGCTGTTGTTCTTTTTTTTTTTTTGTCGTTCACTGTGATATATTGGCCTAATAATCAGCACCGCAATTCGACAAAGAATATATTGCTAGACAGCGGGCAGTGCCTTGGGAGAATCTGTTTTGTAGTGGTGAGTACATTACATATTATTAGAAGAGAAGACAACATGCACCTTGAGGCTTGTTGGTTTGAGACTGGACCTCTGAGAATTTATAAAACTGCTGCTGCAATATTCTTCAACTTGAGGAGGAGTATATTGAGTCCTGGTTTTAAATTAGAAAGCACAATCCACTGTGTGCCCAGCCTATCCATAAAAGCTGGAGCCTGAAACACACAGTGTAAGTAAGCAGCAAATGTTGTTTTCAGTCAAAGGAAAAATGCTGCAGCTTGTAGGGCTGAGGTGCATTTGTGTATGTGTGTGTGTGCGTGTTATTGCTTGAGAGTATATTGTGGCAAGAAGCTAAAGTGTCACTACTAACACTGGCAGAGATTTCCGATTACTCTGAGAGCCGAGCTGCATATTGGCTTTTTACTGCATTGAGGATTTGGCTCATAGACGTGCTTTGATGAATGTCTTGACACATCTGTGACCATTATTTTAGAACACTCCAGAAAAATCAATAGTGTTTGCTCCGGCTGCCCGAGGCAATAATATCCATGAATGCTTTATTTACCTCTTTTTGCGTAAAGATTTGAAGCACCATTCACGGCTGACTAATGAATGAAGCGCCCTGCCAAACACTGCAGCTATGGTGCACAAGAGGATCTAATCACCTCCAAATGTCACTCTGACTGTCTCCCATTCATATTCCATTCACCCTCTAGCTCATCAATAATAGGTAAGAAGTGAGCTCAGTGGAGTCATAGTGAGGAAGATGAGCGTACCGGTGCCCCAGCAAGGGGCCCATGGAGGGCCAGAGGCAAGGATGGTCGCCCAGGTTTACCTCCTGTTTCTCCTAGTTAATGAGGCAGATGTCAGTTAGGCCACAGAAGCTCCTCTTCAGTGCATTGAGTTTAAAACCAAATCAAGGTCCGCCTTTATAATTGGCACCTGATGTGTCGGACAAGCTTGGTACACTGACATTCATTATACTTAATAATGCCTCTCTCTAAGCAGCTGTCTGCTCACAATCCTAATGCCATTAGGCTTTAGAGTGGGGTTGTCAAGCAATGCTTTTGACACAAGCCCTCACTGGTGGAGGAGCAAGTGAGCACAAGCTATTTGTCCACCAGGCTGTCCTGCCTGTTTGGCTGTCCATCACTCCACTGAGCTGAAGAGAGCCACACTCGGCTGAAGAGTGATTTCTTCCAGCCTGTTGTAGACACACCCAGGGTACTGGCAGCATTTTGAGAAGAATGTATGCTTATGGCTGGCTGTCATGTGAGCAGCATCTAGACAGCCTTATCTGGCTGAACCTCCCCGTCATCAGGTGTGGGGCTCGTGAGCCGTGCTGGCTCCCGCCACCAATCGGAACCCGGCAGACCGATGTCCCTGCCAGGTTGCTATCACATATGCCGAATCCTGAACACTCTGCTGGCACTAGTGGACCAGTCTGTCCTCTCCAATCAGGCTTGAGTTCCACAGTATTGCTGTGTGTGCAGGAAGTGTGTCTGGGGATAGCATAGCTCCTTCAGCTCAAGGATCACAGGTCCTGCTCTGTTTAAAAAAACACACACCACCATTTCTGATTTTGCTCCTTTCACTGTTTACTGGCAGAGCATGCAGAGGGGATCGTGTGCTAAAAGCATTATTTATCATGCAATATTTATTCTATTTTCTGTCACCTTTTCTGTGCCTGAGGTGCGTGCATGGCTTGGTGCAAATTATCAAAGAAACAGAGCTAGATCTCCATCCTCATGTGAGCTACCCATTGACTGTTTTCCTTCTGAAGATTAAATAAAAATTTCCAGAATGGTGCAGGAACGGTAGCAGTGGTAGCAACAATGCCAAAGCAGCTTTTCAGCTTTGTAATGACCTAAAAATAAAACATAATTATAAATAAATTTCTGCTGTGCAATATAAAACATAATTTGGTCCTGGTCTGCATTGCTTGACATGGTTTGAAATCTGTTCATTCTCCACCGAGGACTCAGGTTTGTGGATAGGAGATAGGAGACAGCCTGCCTCTTTGTATCCGTATGTCTGAGCGAGGCTACTCTGCAGCTGCATGGGAGAGTCTGAGCAGACACTGATTCATTGTTGGTATAATTTCAGTCACTGTAGGAGTGGCGCCTCTGATGGCAGAAGTTGTGGAATTACAAAGCAGGTGCTTAACCCAGTGTTGTGCTTTTCAGTTGTGCTTCTAATAGAACAGACCTTAAGTAAAAGCTATAGTATAGCTGTGATGCATCATTTAAGAAATCTGCTGAATATAAGCTGAGACGAACCTTAAGCTTGGTCAAACATTTACCGTAACAAGCCTGCGTCTTGTGTGTTTCACGTAATTGCATGCAGTTATTTTCTTCCATCATCATTGAAGGGTAAACAGATCTATAGACTTTTACATTAATCTGTGCATCTGGTTGTGTAACATATCTATCTCATGCATTATGTCTAAATTTGTTGAACTATGAAATAGGATTGTCCCATCTTAAATTATTTGTCATACAAATAATTGAAATTAGCAATTTGTCTGTTTGTGTTGCTGTGATAGCCTATAAGCCCTATCATAATATATGCACCTATATAGCAATATAGCCTTTTACAGACAGAAAAACTCAAGCTTTGGTCTTCAAAGCTCTACTTTGGTTGCTTTATGCAGTATTAGGGAATCTATCACCAAAGGACTTGAAGCCGTTATGTCCTTCACTCTTGCAATTTTTACACCTGGACTGCCCATTGTGGGTGCACCGAACTTGGGAACAGATCATATAGTTTTTCTACCTCAATGGAGTTGTATGAACTGAATTCACTCAAAGTCTTGCTCATTTCTTCAAATTCCTTCCTTCCTCTCACTCATTTTAAATGGCATGAAATCAACTGGGACAGTTCTCGTGTTTTTAACTAGTTACTCGTTTTGGTTTGTTAATAATGTTTATGCATCAAACAGATGTTTTTTCTGTTTTTATGTTGACATGTGTTGCTGACTTCATAGCCAGGTCACTCCTGTGAAGGATCACAATATGAGTGAGTTTTATCTGGTTAAATAAAGTTTACATAAATTTAAAATGAAAAAAAAAAAATAGATACCTCTCTTTGCCTTTAAAGATTTTAAATAAATGTCTATGGAAGCTGACTAAAAGTCATTTTCATTAAAAATCCACTCAGTATCATTCTTCATTTTGTTTGGCAACCTTTCTCTAAATGCTGATTTTTCACCCGTGTTAGGTGTTGATCAAATCTCTCTATCGGCTCTAAGTTAATGATCTCACTCTTTTCATTTAAAATATTCTGACATCAGCACTGAGGTCTTTGTCAAATAGTAGACTATACATTTAGCAACACTACTAAACTTTGGCCAGTTTCTCACTTTGGCACCCGCTACTGAAGGCTAATTCAACATCTGTTTTACATACTGTCTCTTCTCTGAGATCTTATCAGCCAGTAAAAGTCAGTCCGATGTTGGCTCTTGTCTTATTTATTGCTCTGTCACTTTCTCTCTTTTATGTCTTCATTTTCTGTGATAATGTCCTCTTGGCTTTTTTTACTGAACACGCCACGATGCTCATTCAAAGCGGACAATGTGCAGATATTAAGTTTCTGCCATGTAACGTGGTGCCATAAAGTGTTTTGCTTTATGTTTTGTGATGCACTGCGGTGAAAAACAAAGTTTTTCAGGATGCTGCAGGATAACGATAGCTCGAGGACTGTGAACAATGAATGTCACTGTGCCATTAAAATGGCCAAGAAGTACAAAGATTTATGGCTGGAAAGTTGTTTAGTGTTACTGTTAAGTGTGGTACCTCAAAATAAGTTGGGTGGAACTAAAACAGAGACTTCGCTTAAAATGCACTGGTCTGCTGCTTTGTCAAATGTAGTCAGTAACGTGAAAATATGACATTTATATGTGTTTTTATTTGCTTTATAGCAGCACTGCTATCTAGATTTGTGAAATGCATGGGGATAATGAATTTTTTAGTTTCAGAAATATTTCAAGTCATTTTCCTCTTATCGGTAGTTTGATAAAAGAAGCGATTTGCCTCATAGTTAAAGCTGACAATAAATCAGAGATACATCTGTGCCACCTATTTACGTGAGTCTTTTTACATTTTAGTTATGTCGCTTGACGCAGAAGACGAAGTAATACCATCTGAAATCATGGGGGCAGTGCTGAGCACAATAGCTGAAAGAAACAAATCAGAGGAAAAGTTGCACAAGCTTTTAAATAAAGATGTATGTGAATATTTAGGGTCTGTTAGGCAATTGGAAACAACTTTATAGCGAAGCCTTAATGCCGCTAAACAGTGTTTGAAACTGATCGGCTCGCGGGAGTGAACTCTGAACTGCCCACTAGTAGAAAAACTGACTCAACCATGGCAAACTAAAAAATGCATGGAAGCATGAGGAATGTTGTATGACAACGTTTGAAACAGACGTCCCTATTTACGCACGTAAGGGAACATAAATTGGCCTTAATAGTAAAATTATAGAAAACTGGCCACAGCAAGCAGTCAGTTCAGGTACACACTCCTGTTGGATGTTAGCGGCACTTCATTCATATCATAGTTACATCTGTTAGTAAATATTTGATTATGAATGCAAATAAAATGTTTGTGCTGTTGAGATACTGTGTTTAAAATAACTTTATCAGTAAAAAGACTTCATGCTGCAGCTGGAAATTATATTTAACTGAGTTTTCACACTGCTGCAGAGTTTGATTCTGTCATTTAAACCAAACCCCCCATTCAGGAGAAGCCCAGCATTAAATCCTTTTCATTTTCTTTAGTAACTCATTAGCAAAAATATTTCAATCAAAATCTTGTGCAGTCATTTTACATTATGACAAATCTTGGTCACATCAATGCATGAATGAATCAGTGAATGAAAAGAAGGCAGCAACGTGACACGGCACAGTGTTTTTCTCAGCCAGAGTGAAATTTGAAGGAATTTAATGATATTCATTTGGTCACTCAGCTTTGATACTGCTGTTGAAGCTATATAAGAACAATGAATAATGCAGGGCAATGCAGTCATACATAAGCTTCTCTGTTCAACCATCTATTAGCAATTAAAAAAAAAAGTCCTGTTAAAGAAATATTTTATAGGTTTAATCATTTCCATTTCATTACAGTGTGGGCAAAAAATGTCTCATATAACCATGATGTATTTCTAGTTTTTATTCATTAGAAAGATAAAGAGTTAAATAACAGTATCTGGTGGAAGTGGAATTGTTGGGCGATGGAAATCGAATTCATTTTCATCTCTAATATTGAACGGCACATTAAAGGCCGTCAGCAAATTCTGGGCAAAGTGGAGCAGCGAAGACAAAGAAGAGATGAGAGGCATAGATAATGACTGGTGTTGTTTTATTCATCTGCGGGAGCGAATGCTGACCAGTGTTTGTTTGTGGACAACTCATTGTGTTTGCAGTCGGAACTGTGAATCTCTGAGTGTGTAATTAATTCCCTTCTGACTGTCTGCCAGCATTGGCTTCTGATGTACGGAGAGGAAAATCAAGTCTGCTTTACACATGTCAACACAACACTGAACACTGCAGTCGTCCGGGTGATTCTTTCACCTGTTTGGGAAAAGACCAAGAGAAATGATGCGAATCGGATCAAGGAGGAAGTTTGGTATCACATAAGGAGGAATCAATGGCTCTGGGCTGTTACTCGGTTGCGTGACATCAAGAAACCACCCAAAAGAATATTTGTAGCTTAAAGTTTTAACAGAACAGACTGTACAGGATCTCTGCTTGGTTTTCTAACAGAACCACTGATGTATCATATCTCAGAGCTGTCCTTCACCCAGGTTAGACTTTATTTTCCAAACTCTCATTTTACTGTTGCTAAAGAGAGTTGCATCCACAGATTCTGAGTCAATACTTATGTCCTTGGAGAGAGAGATTTTTTTAAGTTGATTCATGGAGACCAAACCTCTAATGAAACAGCAGTTTGTGAGACACATCCTTGGAGTTTAAGCTGGGATGTGCCGTTTTATGTTGAGCTCAATAAAATATGATGCATATGGTAATTTAAGCAATTATTTTTCACTCAGATCTACCTCTGAGGGTCTGTTTATACCTGATAGGTGTTGTTGGTTTAGACAGTGTCAACCAGCTGTAGATGTGTCTGGTCTGCCATCCTAACCTCTTCATCCATCAAGCTAACTGACGAGTTGTTTGAGGAATTTATCAAATTGGTGCAATTTAAATGTACCAGTTTGAACCTATACTGAACCATGAATACAACAGGGACTAAAGACAATCAGATATTAAGATGTCTGTGCATCCATTAATCATACATCTCATAAAATATCTTTTAAAGTCTGAACTCTGGCGCAGAAAACTTTGCAAGGCCTGGTGGATTCCCCTCAAGGACGCTCCCATTAGGGTGTGTGCAGATCTCAGCGTACAAGCGTACATACTATAGAGTGATATATGTCTGCCCAACAGCAATTAAGTATAGCACTGCAGCATTGCATCCCTGTTGATGGGAAAGTCTAGGCTAAAGCTGTCAATCTGGTAAAGGATCAGGTTATTATGCAAAAGCATTAATGTTAACTTACTTTATGAACTGCAATAAATTTATTTGTTGAAAGACTAATACTTTTTTTTATTTCACTAAAACTAGACTAAAACCTTTGAGTTTTCGTCAACTAAAACTGGACTAAAACTATCAAACAGAAATGACTAAAATGTGAGTAAAACTAATAAGCATTTTCGTCCTGAAAACTAAGACTAAAACTGAGATGCCTGCCAAAAACAACACTGCTCTACAGATGGCACTGGAGTCAACACTTCAGAACACCATTAAGACGTGGAGGCTCACAGCAGAACTCTAACCTTTCTTCAATGTACTGTTTAACCAAGAAAGCAGAAGGCTGCAGAGACATTCTGGTCTCCCTGGTTAGTGGTCTTAGAATAGAATAGAAATACTTTATTAATCCCTTTGGAGAGTCCTCAGGGAAATTTGGGTCTTTGTGAGAGATGGGACACTGACTCATGAAGAAAGGATTGACCCAACTACCCCATCCCTCTCGCTGCTGGCAGGGAGGGGCCAATAGGCTGGAAGGAAGGGCTTGTAGAAAAACCTCTTCAAGCTTCAATACAACCATTTAATTTTTCTCCTTCTGAGAGGAATCAGTCAGACTCAATGGGAGCTCTCCTGCTGCTCAAATTGTATGAATGATTTCACTCAAATTTACAGTCTGTTGTTTATTATTGCAACCAAATGTTCCCTTTTAGTGTTTTCTTTCCAGTTCTTGCTTCATTTCACTGCATGCGAGGCAGAATATCAGCATTGTCATGTGGCACTAAACTTCACATACATTCACCAATATCTATAATGAACAATATTACTTTAATTATCATATATAATACAAATAAAAATAACTTGACTGTTACCAGTAGATTTATGCCTACATTTAAACACGTATGTAGGAGGGATCTTTTTGGTTTTCTGTCTTTAATATAAGATTTAGTTGCTTTATTGTTTTTTCTACCGATTGCCTGCTCAGGACAGGCTGCCTGATGAAACAGCCATGCCCTCTGTGTACTTTTGCCCTCTGTTAAACTTGGCAACAAGCAGCACTTTAAAGTCTGCTGAATGTGGGTCACACAGCGCTCTGCTTGTGGTCTCTGTGGTCTCACTGTGCATAAATAACAGCACATCAGTAGCTACTTCAAACAATCTCCACGGGGTCCAGACAAGACTCACTGTGCCAGTCAGTGGTTACTTCAACGTGATCGGCCCAAGGCTTAATTTTTGGACACTCGTGGAATAACTAATTTGTTGATAACAGAATCTAACAAGTGTCTGAATAATATGGAGAGAACTTGAATTGTATCTTACATCATTGGTATCTATCTATCTATCTATCTATCTATCTATCTATCTATCTATCTATCTATCTATCTATCTATCTAATACTTTTTTCATTTTACTTCATCAAACACACGGCATATCTGATTTGACAGCTGTGACTCTGTCAAGGCTAGAGTCCATTTTCCCCCTTCATATTCCATCAATCTGTGATGCCTTTCTGCAGCTTCTTCATGGAAGATAATGAGGCTGCCAGGGCAGGAGTAATGTTGAATAAGTGGGATACTCTCCTGGCTCTTGTTAAGTGTCAGCGAAATGAGGTAAAAACTTTTGGCAAAGGTATTCACGCCAGCAATGATGTGAGCTTATTTTTATTCAGACTTTTAAAAGCCCAATCTCAAAAAAATTTTTGTCTGACAGGGTGGACGATCTTATGTGTCATTTAAACCGACTAGAAAAGACATAAAAAAAAAAAAAAAGATTTTTAAGAACTTTTAATCCCAAAGCATGGACTAAAACTCCCATTCACACGTTGGAACTATAATGCTATTGTAAAGAAAAAAAAAAAATACTATAATTTCCCATGTTATTTAGATGGTTTTCCTAAAAAAGCTTGATAACTTGTAGGTTCAGGTAAAGTAATAGATGGAGATGATTTTCCCTTCATCGTATGTTCCTGTATCTTAGCTCTTGGCACCTGCAAGCTGAAGGATTCTGGGTATTTTTTTTTACTCAATCAGGTAGATGTGCATTCCTCCAAAATGATAATCACTGAGAGTCTACAAAGATTATGCTGCATGCTGAGCAAATGCTAATTGGCTAAGTAGTAACTCAAGCCAGGAAGGCCCAACTCTGGCCAACGGCAAATGATTTCATAACAATTGAGATTAAGCAACACAACATAAGTTTCCATCCTTAAAACACTGTACTTCTGACTCAATTTGATGGCATGCTAACATTTATTATACACATTTCTGGAGCCGTTCTTACCCTGCAGCGTCCAGAGGCTAGGAAACCATGCTTTACAATTTTTTTTTGTTCCAGCACGGGGCATCACATGACAGCTGTGTTTTCCTTTACGGCGCTGTACCACACTCCAGCAACTGGATATCAACACACTGGATGTTTGAACAAGCCTCATAACGGATTCCGTAAGAAAATGCAAGTGGAAAATGCAGGAAGCAATGAAAAAAGATAGAAAATATGAGCGAACAAGAGATAAAACAAAGGTCAACATCAGACTGACTTTTACTGGCAGGAGAGACCTCAGAAAAGAAACAGGATGCAAGACGGGGGATGAATTAACCTTCGTTATGGGGCGCTACAGTGAGAAAATCTGCCAAAGTTTAGTAGTACAGCTTTTACACTAGAATGGCCAAGATGGTCAATTTGAGCATGTGGAAATTTCCATTTTCAATAACTTTGTCAAAAAACAAACAATAAAAAAAAAAAAAAAAATGAAGCCTTGCTTGTCCCTGACATTTTTTAACATTGTGAATTTCCATTAAAACCAATTTATTTAAAATTTAGTATGTTAAAGACTGAAGAAATACAATTGTTTGTACCTATTTACTACAGGCGTTCATTTTGACTGCATAGAATATTCCTCTGTTCTAGTTTGAGTTTCCCGACAATCTAAATCATGTGATGTGGAAGTATTCTGTAAAGGTTGGTATGCAATACAGTTGTTACTTCATACTTTTGTTGTAAAATATAATTTAATTATACTGTAATCAGTATTATTTATGCTGTATACTTATAAAGGTAATTAACTGAAGTTTGAAAACAGGAAAAATAAAACCGTCTTTGTTTTATTGAAGCTGTTCCACGTTTTGAGTATGGCCCCCATGTGGTAGCTTAAACAGGTAATCGTTAGAGTACATGCTTCTCCTAATGATTTCCAGTTGTGATTCGATTCCAAATAAAATTCACAAAAATCTTTGTAAAATATAAATCGAAACAATAATTTGCAAATCTAATGAATGAATATTTTAATAATTTGTCATTCAACTGCTTTTATAGAAATAAATGAAAGACCAACAATGTAACTGAAGCATTGTGTTTCAGTAGGGAATCATAATATGCTTTGTTACTTTATTCACTGTAGTTGGATGTGGTTAATGCCCAACTGTAGAGAGGAGATGTACCGCATCGAATCAAGGAAGCAGGTAGGTAGGACTGTTAGGTAAAACTGATTAGAGCAGCTGTGGCCATTTACTTATCAGTCCCTTAAGCCCGGTACACACATAATGATTTTTGTGCTGTTTTTGTCCCAATTTTGCCTCTTCCTGACCTCAGACGGCAAACACCTGATCATCGCGAGACTTCCCTGTTCAATTATCATTTGGTCTGTGGTGTGTTACGAGCCAATTTGTCTCGAATATACCCTCCGAAATGGGTAGTAGCCGACAATCGGGAATATTGAACATATTTAAAATTTCAGAGTCAATTTCTGAGGAATCCCGATGACTCGTGCATTCTGACTGCGTGGATGGTGACGTGGTACGGAATGTAGCCATTCAGAGAGCGAGCTGGCTGGGGAACAAGGAAGTAAAAAAAGTCTGTTTAGCTGTCTCAAATCTGTTTTTTTTTTTTTTTTTTTCATTCTGGCTTTTTCTGTTAACAGTACTCCCAAGACCACCATCATTCCCTCGTCCTATATATCCCCTTCCATGCTGTGTGTTGTGTTTTCCGATTGTTAATACGTCTCTTCTTTGTCTTTTGCCGGTTGTTGCTATGGTTCTTCTTCTACGTTTTTACGTATGTCCGGCTCGGAGGACTAGATTGTAGATGAGTTGCAGGACAGCATCGTCATGTGTGTGTTGTTCTGTGATTAGATTATCGGCACACACCACACATTATGATCAAAACTGTTTAATGCCTGATTTGAAATGAAATGAAATGAAAAATACTTTATTAATCCCAAAGGGAAATTCAATATTGTAGTAGTAGTAATTTTTTTTTTTTTTTTTTTTTTTTTTTTTTTTTTTAAACAATCACATTCATTAATTAAGGGCTTTGTTCTTCAGCCTGATAGCTGCTGGAAGGAAGGATCTTCTGTATCTCTCTGTCTTGCATCGGACTTGAACAAGCCTCCCACTGAACACACTCTGTTGTTTCGTCACGGCGTTGTGTAGAGGGTGTGAAGGATCTTCCATTATCTTCGTCAGCTTGTACAGAATTCTTTTTTTGATGATCAACTCCAGCGGCTCCAGAGTTACTCCAAGCACAGAACCAGCTTTCTTGATCAGTTTGTTAATTCTTTTCAAGTCTCTGGTTCTAATGCCGCTGCCCCAGCAGATTGCTGCAAAGCTGATTGCACTTTCAACAACAGACCTGTAGAACATTTGCAACATTTTGGTGCAGACGTTAAAAGATCTCAGCTTCCTTAAGAAGTAGAGTCTGCTCTGACCTTTCTTGTAAATGTACTCAGTGTTGCTTTTCCACTCAAGTCTGTTGTCCAGCTGAACTCCAAGGTACTTGTATTCCTCCACCACCTCCACCTCCTCTCCCATGATGGAAACACTTCTATGTGTGTTCTTGTTCCTCCTGAAGTCAACAATCATCTCCTTTGTTTTCTTGGTATTCAAGATGAGATGATTGTCACCGCACCATTTCACAAACTGACCGACCAGTTCTCTGTACTCTGCTTCTTGTCCATCACTGATACACCCAACAACTGCTGAGTCATCAGAGTATTTCTGCAGATGACAGAACTCAGAGTTGTACTGGAAGTCTGAGGTGTACAGCGTGAATAGAAATGGTGAAAGTACAGTCCCTTGTGGTGTTCCAGTGCAGCTGACCACCATCTCAGACACACAACCTTTCAGTCTCACAAACTGTGGTCTGTTTGTGAGGTAGTCGTAAATCCAGGTGGTTATCTTCACGTGTGAAGTCTTGAACCGATAAAAAATCTCATAAGATTAGAAAAATCATTGTGTGTACCAGGCTTTTAGTAGCATGCTGGGACTGACCAGTGGCCTCCCGTCGGGCTGTGAGTGTTGACCCTGTCGTCACAGGGCTGGAAATGTTACTGAAAAGTGAAAATGTTACTGTAACTCTTTTGAAAAAGAGGGAATGTGTTTAAAGGAACTCATCCATGGCGAGGTCACATTTTATGGGGGAATCTTTTTGTGGAAAGATTAACCTTAAAAAACAAAATCCAACTTGATATTTAATTTCAACTGATGTGTCATTTATGATTGGTGAGTGGTATTGCCCCCGACTGATCAAAAAACAGCCATGAATATTCATGTTAAGTTTTTGCAACTTGTTCTGAATCACATTTGGACATAGTTTTAAGAGTCTGTCTGTCAGTAGTTGGGAAAGTGTGGGGTATTGCAGAGTGTCTGTTTCGTTGTCTTTTAGTGTATACCTCATTATCTGCGTTGTTGGATCCTGTCAGCATTTATATATATATATATATATATATATATATATATATATATTTTTTTTTAGCTGACTCAGCATGTCAGTATGGCTTTAGATGAGGTCTACATGTATATAGTAATCCAGTGCTTCTCAGTCAACACACAGTAAGAGGAAGATGAGGAAACATTTGAAACAACTTGAGCATTTGCAGAGATCACTTTTGCCATCTCGTTGGAATGACGAGCCCCTCTTTTTAGCCCCTCTCTAAGCTACTTTACCTATTCACACATTAACCAAACAAGCTGGCCTGATTCTGTGCTAGTAAGTTTACAAATTTCACTAATTTTGAGGTTAATTTGGCACTGCTTTCTTCACTGGGTCTCTGGAGTGATGTTTGAATAACATTAAAGGAATCTTTATTCTTGAACTTTGGTGTTGTGTAGTGTTGCATATAAAATGTACTTCTGGTATATCCCTCATACCATCTCACTAGTCATCAGTAAGTAGCATTACACACAGTGACCACACGTTAAAATTTTGGTTGCATACATCATATGTCATCATGGCATCAAAATCTGCTCCATTGATAAGTAAAAGAAATCGTGAGGTAGGCCCATTCTACCTTGGTTGCTTCCTGCCATGCTGGCTCAGAGGCATAGCAGAGGTGGATCAAATTAGACACCCCCCCGCCCCCAATTCCACCTCGGTCCATTCAGAATTGTATCTATCCGCAACAACGGTGCATTAGTCTGGCTTTGCAAAGGTTTGTGAAAAGGGCTTTAGAATATATGAATATGATATTTCCAGGGAATAAATATTTCTAACAACAGGGATGCTGTGTGTTTAAAAAGGGAAACTACAAAGACAATACAGTACATGTAGATACAACAAACTTCATGTCTTTGATGTATTTCATGTCTTCACTGACACATTTTTTTTATCTTGTACCATACTCTTTGAATTGTGGGGTCTGTTTGACTGACAGTTTCTCATCTCCTGCCTTTGACAGCTGCAGCCTGTATGTTTTCTCCTGCTTTAGATTCACCCCCAGACACCCTGGCAGATTTCACTCTCTTGCTCGCTGTCTGTCATTTAATTCTGTGCTGACTTAGCACTCCCCCTCAGAGAGTAGAGACATCAACAGATCCATGGAGAAGATCCGGCCATTCAGACTCCCTTCCTTTCAGTGTGTCAGCTTTTCTCTCTCGTTGTGTGTATAAAGCCATAGAAGGGGCAGGCTTACACCTCCTGCCCCTTTCAAACAGCTTATTTGACTGCAGCAGGCTCATTGGTTGAGCTTGTACTCATCTGCAGGGACTGGGCATAGAGAACAGGCAAGGTCAGATGTGCAAGGATTCACTCGCACAACACACACACATTCTCTGTTCTTAATTAGCATTAATCACTGGGCCTTTTGTAAATGCTGCTGGCTGCCAATTATCAATGATTCTGCGCTATTAGCTGCTGGGAAGGTGACGAGGGTCAAGGCTGGCCTTTTTCACTGGACATTATTCTGTAGAAATCTGTGTGGTAATAGCGATGAAAGAGCTTCTCTTACATATTTATGATAATTACCATTTAGCTAGAAATGTTATACCAGCAGTAACCATTTTCAATAGTGGGCATATTTTGGCTAGAACACAGCTGCATTAATGAGTCCTTGAATGATTTCTGACAATTAAATCTTTTAAGTGCTGAGGTGTTGTTTGGGTTACATTTCCAGTTATATTTAGAGATTTAATTGATAGTGTGACTAACACTGGTCAACAAATTAATTTCTAATGTGCTTAGTCTTTGGAACAGTTGTCTAAATGAAAAAAGAATTCATTTCTTAGTGGTAAATATTAAAATATATTACAAATAATATAATCCAGAACAAGAGGACATATTGAATTCTCTATTTTTTTGTATGTTAGCCAATAAATCTGTTCAATATTTTATCTCCATTTCTTTCCTTATTTAATTTTTGAATTTATCATGAAATGAAAAGTGTAAACAGCAGCTTGGCACCCCATGCTAGCCGCCATAAGGCTGCTGCACCTCACTCACTGCTATCTTTTCTCATTTCTCCAGTGTTCTTCCATCTCTCTGACACTCTCTAAACTATATGAGGTGGAAATTGATGCTGGATTCCAACATGGCACCCATGGACTTTAATGAAAATTGCTCGGCATGCGTGTGAGCCAGAAAAAAAAAAAAAAAAAAAGTTTTCTAGCTTCCAGCTTTGCTTCTGAGTTGAACATGCCCTCTGTACATGCTCATTAATGTTTCCTCTGCTCACTCCACCCGCAGGTTCCCACTCAGGGCGTAAGCTTTCATGAAAATAAAGCTCATCTTTTAAGGCCTCAGGGCAGTTGTGCAAATATGAAAAATCAATGGATTAGATTTTCAAAGCAGAATTCTTAATATAAGTAGTTCAAGGAAAACCTTTTTATAATCAGAGTAAAAAAAAATTATAAAATGAATGTGGGATGTGTGATTAAACTATTTTTATTGTTTACATTCCTAATATTTAAGTCGATTATTGGGGGAGAAAATAAATTTAAAGCAAAACAATTTCATCCTAGATATCCCATGTTGTAATGCTAAAGGCCGTTTAGTTTTGGTTGTGCAGAAAGTTGTCTTTGTGTAGAAGGTCCGTAGAAACTTTAGTGAAAACAAGTGAGTCTAGTATGTGGTTTATTATGTCAGGAAGTGGATGTTTTTTAGGCTGTTTGAACTTCCACAACAAAATTCTTATGAGTTATATATGAGTTTCATAGCAATAGGTGTGTTCTAAAGCTTTGAACTGGAGAAATATCTCTCAGTTCAGTGTCCCAACATTATTCAGAGAGTCAGATGAACTTGCCTAGAAACTGAAAGAATTGAAAATCTTGGGAGTCCATAACTTCATTTGTGGATGGATGAAAGCAGTTGGGTTTTAGACCATTTATGAATAAATCCTTTATTGTTTTCTGCTCCTGTAAGTTTGTATTTTGATGTTTTTATAAAGTCGTTTCTATAGGGTGAAAAACAAGAAAGCTGAACAAGAAAGCAGCTCTGGCTTTCATCACCCCATGAGTTTAATTTACCCACAACACTGCAGAACCTAACAGAGAAGGACCCTAGTCAAATGAAGCAAAAGTGATTTACAAACTTTTAATGAGGTGATCACTGCAAACTCTGGCATGCTTTGACATAGTTTGTTTTGTTCCAAGAAAAGGTTTGCTAGCCCCTGTTCTAAATGTCTTTTCATAAAATGCTTGACCAGCTCTACTTTAATTATGATGAGGAACCCAAATCAACCTTGATTCGAACAGCCAAAAACGACACAAATATGATGTGGGGTTTGGTCAGTATCAGAGGCTGCAGTCTAAGAATCACCATTTTCAACGTCAGTTTTTTGACCCTTTTTACATGTCATGTACACACATTCTTTCCTTTTGCTATATCATTTTATACTGTTAATGTAACATAAATGGTTTGGGTTCGGGTAAAAGTACAAGGCAGGTATTAGGGCAGATTGGACACCATATTTATTATGTTAAACACAACAGACCACGAAGCATTGAAGCCTGTCTCTTTGTAGGTATGAACACAACAGCTGGGGTCCTAATGTCAGATTCTGAATAGTTATTTTTACTCCCGTAAGGAGCCTAGTAAGGAAACAGCATATAAGGCGTTTCAATTGGCAGTGGGTTTTCAGGGTAAATGCTAGGTACCTAATTTTTGCTCAGTGTGCCTTCTCTATTAATGGATTGACTATAAGTACTTTTTTGGAAACACATTAAAATAATAGCTCTGCTGTCTAGCAGTGTTGATACACCTTCACTGATTGTGCTGATTTCATGCTACCAATAAGATGTGAGAACAGACAAGGATCAAACCATCAGATTGAATAGTGCAGGAAAATGTAGTGGAGGCTTGGATTACTGCCTTGTGGTATCTCCTTCTCTTTTATAGCACGATTTGTGGCAAATAAAACACTGTTAACACCTGAAAGTGCACATTAGATTGTAGGAACATATATTTAAACAAAGCAAGTCAATGTGCTGACATAAATTACGACATGACAAATAAAAACTTAACCTGCATTTGTGCAGAGAGCAGATTATGAAAAATATGTTAAATTAGCTATTTATGGGCCTGCATGTTGCATTGTAGAACAAAGTAGCATTAGATTGGGTTGGGTGGGGATTGACTGTGGAAGCCTTACACAAGCAGTGAGCCAAGAACTCGGGATTTAAATCAGTGGCAATGACCTATAGACCACTTGAAGTTAATAATATCAAAGGCATCATTACTGCTGTAACATTAAGGGGCAAAATAAAGGCACTAAAACAAGACATGTTGTTAGTGTAAAAAAGTGACATGTATGTGCATTTTGACTTAGCGTTATATTACCCTTTACTGACATGACAGTAAGACAGCAGCATGCTATGAAAAAGATTTTAATGGGAGCCAACCCGCAGAGCAGCAGCAGCAGGGGCTTTGATTGGCCAACTGTTGTCTGTTGCATGCTGCTGTTGCCTTCTGCTGTGCATAAAAACAGGCAGCAAGAGCAAATGTGAGGCTCAGAGCTTACCAGCTGGCAAGTCACATCACCTTCCAAATAAAGCTTTACTCACATGCTCAAGTGCTAAACTTATCTCACATATATACATATTTAAAGGTGCATTATTATCTCTATGCAATGCAATTGATGGGTTGACTTAGTGACCACAGGTAAGCTAACAACTGCTTGAAGATGAACACGAACATAATTTCTTTAGGACTTCACATTCAGTTGCTCTTGTAGCTCTGTTGTGGATTCTATCTCCTGATCATAGTCTTAGTCTGTGAGATCTTTGTCTTTTTGTTACAGATTTTCACCTTTGCATTACCACATTTAATGTTTTAGCTTTACTTGATAAATTATTTCCAAACTATCGTGCTTTTGCTGTTTTTCCTGTCCACACCAGGTTTCAGTTCCTGATTGCCACAGACCTGCACTGTTATTCATCACTTGCCTCAGCATATGCTCCCAAGTTTCCTCTGTTAATCCTCATATCCTCGTTATCATTTTGTTATTATCTCCTCCATGCAAGTTTTCTTCTGTTCCTGCCTCTCTCTGTTTCTGGATTGACCTGCTGCAGTAGTGCTCTCTACTTTGGTGATGGCGTAACAATGAGCTGAAAGATGCTAAAGTGTTTTCACTTTTACGGTTTGGGGAACTGAAAAATAAGCTGTCTTATTTTTTTAACCTGATTCCCTGCAAATATAAAGTAATAACTCGATTTTTACATGACATTCGATTGCCTTCTAAAACTCCTCATCTACATAATTTAACCGTTGAATGCGGCTCAGAGACATGCCTTTGCTTAACAAGGTGTAGCTGCTCATGTCTGAGTGAAGACGGGAAATGTCAGTCATCTTTGATGACTTTTTTATGTAGATTACGCTGTTGTTCTTTTGAGCCCTTGCAATCTAAGCAACAATTTTCAGCCGACATTAGAGGTTGCATTGTTAATTCATCTAAAGTTCATTGTTTCCAGTCTGGGAATTGCTCCCTGTGTAAGATTTCTCTGTGCAACGCTGCTGCAAAATGGCAGCTGTAGATAGAACCTGCTGCTTTCTGAGGGACTATCATTTAAAAAAAGTTACTGGCCATGATCTTATAGACAAAAAGTTATTCTTTGAACTCAAACTTTACTTTAGCTTCTCTGCTTCTCTTTAATGTCTCCGCACTTAGTTTATGAAAGCTTAGCAGTTTATTTGCTGCCAGGATATTTTAGGGTGAAGTTGTTGTTTGTTTCTTTTGAAAGACAGGATCATGGGCTAGTAATCTAGTCATATTTGGCCAATATTTTAATAATGAGCTTTAAACATTTGCCTATCCTCTTTACTACTGAATGAAGATGGAGTCATCCCCTGAGTGAAGGATACAGCACAGAGCTTTGGAGGAGGGGGAAAAAAAGCTAAATAAATAATGGAAACAGAAGGGGAAGAGGGATTTGAAACTCATTTGCATCGCACAATTGATTCCTCACAACTACCCTGTCCACGATGTCAGTCATTCCATCTTTTGAGTTTTAATTAAATCCCTGACTTAGTTCTGTTCGAAATTCTGATTTGAAGCTCCAGTCAATAGCAGCAAAGTGTCCAAAGATTGGGGCCCGTTCACTAAATCAATTCCAACAATGCTTCCAGGCCCGTACCTCCTCTGAGGAGTCAGCTATACAATGAGTGTCAGAGGAGATAATATCTACCCGCTTGTAACCCTGCCGTCACTGCTTGGTAGGGGTGGAAGTGGGGTGGTAGTGGGGTGTGGTGGTGGTGTTGGGGGGGATGCACTTTGCAGAAGGCCTATCAGTTATTCCTCCTCCTCCCGCCTCTGCATGATACCATCACATTTTACTAAATTATAATGTGATGCTGCTCACAACAGATGGAAATGAAGATTGAATTATCCACATTTTAATGGATTTGGAAACACATGGCATATAGATTACATAATCATTCTTCCCACATATTGCATGATAATACACTTTTTACATTTACCTAGATTTACTGCTTACCCTTATTACATAATCGCTACACATGCTCGTTAATATTAGATGCTACATTATGGAGGAAATTGCACATACAAGTTATTTATTCACATTAAAGCCAATAAAATCTGGTTAATTTGCATGCAAGCCTCCCCCAGCTGGCTCATAATAATTTTCAAGAGGAAAATTGTGATGATGAAGCACAGGGAAAATAGGAGGTTTCCTTAAAAAAATAAAGAAGCAGAGGGGTAACCTCCATGAACAGACCCAGGTGCCCGCTTCCGCTCATTACGCCTCACCTCCGGCAGGTTCTGTGTTGCATTTTTAATGGAATGGAGAGGAGAGCAACAGCTTTCATTTCACATCTCACACTCGAGTCATCTGTCAGAGCTGATAAGCTCCAATTTGGTGAGAGGTCAAGTGAAATATTAACAAGGGCCTACAGCAAACCACCCCAATCAATTACAGTATGATATATTCATAAATCAATGGGACCGAGCTGACAGCTGAAAGACTATGTACTTGGTAGCAGTGAGACTGACATATTGGCATTTGAGGCAGATTAAGATTTTCCATTTTTGGTGGTTAGCAGCCAGTGTTTACAGACTGCAGGTAAATATTTCAGCTTATCTAACGTATTAGTGCTAGTTTAATTGTTTATGAGTCATTTCCACTATAACGGTTTCCAGTCTTGGATGAAACAACCACCAAGGGATCCCATAGTGGTCGATTTGTGACCAAAATTTTAAAAAGCTGCTCTTAATAATTCGATAAAATCCACATGTAATTTAATAAAATGTAAAACATTAAAAATGTTGACCTTCAACCGAAATTAATCTATTTACATGCATTTATACATAACTTAGTCTTTTTCTTCCCAGTCTTTAGAGCACTTTTTATTGTTCATACACACACATACGCTGATGAGGGCATTAGACGCAGTGTGGGCTTCGCTGTCTAGCCCAAGGACACTTGGCCATGTGGTCAGGGGAAGCCAAATCAAACTATCGACCTTCCAACTGGCAGACGACTGCTCTACCTCTTGGGGCAGCTGTGGCTCAGGAGGTAGAGCAGCATGGTAAAGTAAAAAAAATATGATAAAATACAGATGACTCAGCTGTCCTCTTTTTATGGCCCGCAGTGTTTTTCTGTTTTAAAGGAAGTTCAACACTAATAAAACTTGCATCGTTGCTTCAACTTGCTGCTACTTGTCAGATGTGCATGCTCAGATAAGACATTTCCAGCTGCTAAAACTGCCTTTGTCCTTTACCCAGCATAGATACGAAAAAGGCCTATTAACATTCAGTTTTGAACAATTTCCACACATAAAATGATGTGACACCTAATTGCTTGTTAATGTATTTATAAACAAATTCAGCTTTGATAAAGAGGAAAGTCTCTTGATTCTACATATATATATATATATATATATATATATATATATATATTCACACACACACACATATGTGTGTGTGTTGCCCCATGGTCCTTGCACATGCACACTTCACACTAGGATTGACTCATATCAGGTTGTGAAAATTCTTCAAGCAGGCTGTATTTATGCTTACAATGAGAATGAGAGGTAACTATGATTATTTAAGGATTAATGAGTAACCCGTCCTTTCTGACTCTGTTATCACATCTGATAGTGGCCATATATCATAAGCTACTAATAAGGCATTGGTAATGATTTTGACATTATTTGAATAGTCAGATTTTATAATTAAATGAAATCAAAAAGTTTGGGTTCGGGGCTTGGGGTTGTTGAAGGAAAGTTTAATAACTCTTAGTTACCTATCAAACATCCATCCCTACTACAAATGGAGACCCCTGGTGATGCCTTTGCAAAAGTCACTTTAGCTGTTGAAATCTTTCAACCTGGGCCAGGGTGGACAGTCAGCTGACAATTAGTCTCTGAATGTTTACGTGAGCTCGAGCCCAGTTGCCATGAGAAGGCTGCAGTAAAAACTAAAGGGCTATTCCAAATTACAAAACTAAACAATAACATAATCGGTATCAGAAGCAAGCATTAATGCACCGAATCTCAGTGCTTTTGCTTTATCTGTGATTGTGTTAGTGCAGCCACCTTCAGCCTTTTTTTTTTTTTTTTTTTTTTTTTCTCCGCAGTTTAAATAAAATTTATCAGGGCTGGCTCAGCTTGGGTTTAGAGGCCATTTCCACAGAATCCCACTATGTGCCCAGTGTGGCGCCCATCAGCCAGCTTGTAAATAAATCAGCCCCACAAGCGCATGGCTTTTTTCTTTTGAGATTCAATTCAACACACAGCCGTTAAGCCGCTGTGCGCTTTTTCTCACGTCAGGAGATGGAAGTAAGCCGGACAGAGTTTAAAAAATGGGGGGAGGGTGAGATGGTGTGAAGGCAGGCTTATGGAGAGCAAGTGTTTAGTTTGACATGTTCCAGCATTCGCCCCCCACTCTGTTTGACAGGGGAAATGAGTTGGAATTGGAGCTTTGTCAGCCAGTCACAGTTGATAATTAGTTTCTGGCCTTTCAATTGAAATGTGCTGGGAGGCAGCACAGGTAACGCTTAAGGCATTTGTCATAGCTGAAGCAGTGATGAAAGCCGGCCAGACGCGTTTCATTCTGAAGGGGCTGCAGACCTTTTCGCATTTTCAAACGAGGTGCAACGGTTTTCAGTTTAGGAAGATAATCTTTCTGTGTCATCATGTTTATGTCTGTTTTTATTCAAATGCCATGTGCTATAAACAGTCAAGACAGATCGTACAGGCTTTAGATGTTTTTATCTCGACAGACTACTCAGATTAAACAAAGAAAGAATTCATTTACATTCTGATCCAAAGAGCATATCACATTCCTGCTTTATGTATCTGGCAAGTATCTTAATCAAGGAAGAACCTGAACTATTTATTTATTTGTTTCCTTCTCCTCAAAATGTGACTGATATCTGTCTCATCTCTGTTCTTAAAGACTTGTGGTCAGACATGTGAATGTTTAGGCTGAGAATTGACTCGGTTTTTGACCTCACGTTTTTGTTGGCAACTGTCTCTGCCTTGAGCATAATTTTCTACATACTTGCTTGCGTACCACACTTGTTACTGGGCGCATTACAGTACTCAGCCTGGACTTGCTGAATTTGTAGGGTTTAAACAAAACGATAACCATGGCAACAGTGGGGGAAGTCAGGATTTGGTTTATTGTGAGATCACGGCAGAAAATGTGACAGCACGCTTTGTCTTATTGTTGAAACTTTACATCTTTTTCACTGCTGTCGACCCTGTCACCTTTCATCCGGTTGGATTGGCCCCTACACTGCCCTCACCAGAGGACATGCTTTAACAATGTTTAAAAGAAATGCAAAATACACAAGGCAGCCATGGTAAGCATGCATGTAAGTAAAAGCAAGTATATTTCCATGCTTTGGCTGTAAGCAGCTATCATGAAGCCTTTAGTCTTAAGCAGGGCGCTGATGTCAAAGGGCCCTCATAGACCAAGCCAGCTGTCAGGCACACCTGGAGTGTGAATGAAAGTCAATTTCTTTTGTATTTTTGGTGTACACATTATTATTGTCGGACTCAAAGATTTTTTCTAATTTTTCTTTATTATACAACATGTACAAACATCCACTTTTGTCGTGATGAGCTCTGTCATTTTCGGCAGATGCAGACTGCCCGTCCTGGCCAGATGTTGAAAGTCCTTTTTGTGTGTGTGTGTGTGTGTGGTGTACAAAAGCAGTTTTGGTTGCCTAGTTAACAATGACCTGAAAAGAAGAGCCAGCAGGGAGCCTAATGTTGCTGCTGTCGCCTCACATCTGTGTAGTGTATAAGTCCCAACTTCTAGATTTATTTTATTTGTTGTTGTTGTATTACTTTAAGTAATCATATTACCTCATACAACTCCACACATTCAAACATGCAATAATAAATGATAAAACCTGTAACTGTAAAGGCAGAGTTAGCAAAATTTTACCTGATAAAAGTAACTCAAAAAAAAGTGGAATTAAATCTGAGTATGGCCTTTGCAAGCATACTTTGACCCTGCACCAAATATGTCCTTTTTTTTTATTTATTTTTTTTCTTTTGGAATTCCAAGAATATGAGAAACATCAGATTTTGAAAGTGAGACATTTTATTATTTCACAGGGAAAACAAAAGGCTGGAAAAAATAAGTGGTACTAAACAACAGAGATTGTGTTCTGATAACAAGATGTGTTGAGTTTCTCTGAGAAGCAGATTACATGCCAAATGAAAACTTGTGAATGTCCATCTGTTAATTGGGCTTATGCTGATGGTCAAGCTACAAGTCTGAGCTACAGAAACTGCAGCAGGAAGCTCATTCAGACGTAATCCTAACACGCTTAGTTATCCTCAGATGTATGAAAAGCTGCACATCTTTATTAATGAACTTTCTTGAATTTAAACCAGTTTAAAATCTAAAATAAAAATTATTACAATCTTAAAGATGAGCCAACTTAGCATGTATTTCACTTTTATGAGATCTCATGGAGGGTAAAGGTGTGCAATAGATGCGCATTTTGATGTAAGTATCTATTTATTATTGGATGCATGATTTATTTGAAGTAAATACAATGCAGGCAGAGTACAAAACATCTACTTCTGCCACCTTCTCTGTTACAGATTTTTTTTAACTAACAATAACATAATTTTGACATCAGATAATTGCTACAAACTGTCTCCATTTCAAAACCTGTTTTGTCAACCTTGTAACCTTTCACAGCTGGAGCTGTTGTTCCAACCACAGAGGAGTTGTTTCATTCTACAGACATGATTCTGTTGTGTACAACCAACGTGCTACCAAAATATGTCACACCTTTCGTGCAATTATGCTGCTTTTAGCTTTTGCAGATAAATCTTAAAATTTACCCTCTCCGAACCATAAAAGTGCTTTTGCCAGAAACCATTCTTTAAACATCTGAAGACATCAGAGGACAGAGCGTAAAATGAATTTCATTTGCTTACATAACAAACCTTTTTTTTTACCGAGCAGGCACTTGTGTCAGTTCAGACAACCAGACAACACATCCATCTTTGCCTGTCTATCATGCCTGGGGATTAACTTTTAATCTGATGATCCTGTGATGTATAACTGCAAGGTTAGCTCAGCTGCAAAACAATCCATGTTGATGTTGTGGTAATATGGAAATCACTGTCATCAGTATGTCAGACGATAACATTTCTGCAACGGCTTGAAGTCTAATAAGCGACCGGTTGCTTCAGCAGTATTGTGAGGATTAGGACAGCAGGCACTGCATGTTTATGTATGAGAACCAAATATAATGCTGATGAGCCTGCGGCTCACTGGTACAACCATCAGTTTCCATACTGACTGCAAACAATTCTAACAAGCCTGCTACTATGACAACGCCATGATTTTAGTAGTGAGACTGCTCTGTTCTCCTTCTGGCTGACAGAATGGACAAATTAAGTGACATGACTAACTTGTATTTACTGTGGTAATCTCATTTTTTAAAGATTCCTTTGGATGTTTTGCATGTGCATCATCACATTGCTATTCTGAAACTAGAAAAATACATTTCTGAACAAAAGAAATTTGAGCCCAATAATTAGGACAATAATTGGAGAAAATTCACAAAGGAAGCAGTGAGATTAAAGGAAATGATTAAATAGAAAGTAGTATATTATAAACAATGTCTCCATACATTGACTTAGTGAGCTGCCACGGCTATATTGTTTGTGCGACACCTTCAAAATGCCAAGAATTAAATCGTTCCACATGGAAAACATCAACATTTCTTAATTGAACCTGCATTGCTGCCTCTAGAAACGCAGCAGCTGTAGAGCGCTCACATATCTGCTCTGCACTGAACGCAGCATGCAGGGTGTAGCGATTGGGAGAGGGGCGGGGCCTAATTAAACTTCATTAGTTGAGCCCACAGGCGAGGTAAACTTTGAGAACATCCGACAAGCTTATTACATGTGAAGTCCATTGAGAGGAAAGGTGGCTGCAGATAAGTTCATTTAGATTTCACAAGTTGAATAGACATTCCAATATGGGATTTCCAAAAAAGGCGTGCTTGAAAACCAGTCAGGTGCATAAACACGCACAGTAAACACCCGGCACATGTACGTGATTTGAGCGAGTAAACTAGTACCTGTAAGTAAAAACACACATCTTGAGGAGGCATTTTTGCCCTGAAATGAAATAACAGTGTTTGCAAGCAGAAAACCAACCTCGTAAGCAGGCCCGGACTGGCCGTCGGGAGCAGTGGGACTGTTCCTGGTGGCCTAACGTAAAAAAAGAAAAATAAAAGAATCAAGGCGAACTACATTGGTCTGCAGAATCTGGCACCCGCCCACCAATAACATGATTTGTGTTCATCAGTTTTCACCTTCACCAACCTGCTCGTGAGAGCCCATCAATCCACTGTGTGCACATTGGCCCAACGTCCTCGCGGCACCGACCAGCACGCTCTCAATTCTGTCACTGAACACTCGGCTAAACAGTCCTCGCTTGCTCGGGTTTTGACACACTTGAAGTGGAGACTGTGGTTGACATGTCTTATCCTCTGATTGGTCGGTTTCTGGCTGACAACAGAGCTAATGTCAGAACTGATCTAAACTGTTAGCACGTATATAGTTTGACCATCTGTACCACTACGGCTACAAAATTTACAAAATAAATTTAATAAAATTTAATTTAACACTGATCAAACCAAGGAATTTAATTTTATTTATATATTTTCTTATTTTACTGTTTCTTTGTGTTATTTCCCCCAATAACATTTTTTGTTTGTCCATATTTATTTATTGTTTTAATAATATTTTTTTTGCATTTATTTTGTTTCAGTTCAGAAACAGTTTCAGTTTCAGTTCAGCTTCAGACCGAAGCTAGCACCTAAATCAGAAAGTCAGCTTTAAATCAACACACTGAGTGCTTCCGCAGAAAAGGCAAATTATTGATGGCTATGTGGTCTGTGGGTCTAAGTAGCTAAATTGGCAAAATTCTGGGAACTGACAGATGATTGAGCAGACTGGATAGATTAAGCTGTCCTCACCAATTAATCTGAAGAAGAATTTGTCTCATGACAAAACAAAAATTCACATTCTCTCATAGGATGGCATGTCTGAACCAAGAGACACAGACTTTACAGATTTATTTTCACCTTAGACGACGTACATGTTACACAGATTCACCGTGAACCACGAATTTGTCAGCACAGATGCAACTCACCAGAATAAAAATGTGTTGAGCTTGCAGAAGCTCTCACTTTGTACCAGGGCCAGACCTTTAAAAAAAGTGAATTCCATGCTGTATACGCTGTACTGTGATGTTAGCTATTTGGTATAAAATACATTTTCTGATAAGTTGAAGTAATGCATCATGTTTTAGAACAGTTTTCAAAAACACCAAATAAAATGTTTCTATCCCTTAACCCCATCATATCAGAGCACACATTATCTGCATATTTCCACAGCTTTGTTAAGGTTGGGACTGTTGGTCTAGCCTGTTGGGCCTGTAAAACTCACATCATTGCAAACTAGCAATACCAATAAAGCATCACATCTTGTTTATTCATTTTAATCTTTTAAACTCTTTTGGCCACAGAATCTGTTATAAAACTTTAGCTTGACTTGTTTTGACATGTTTTGCAAACCTTTAATTCTGACCTTGTAAAGCACATTATTTCTAGACCTTACATTAAAATTCATAAAGTCCCTGAAGATCTGTTTGCATTAATTTAATTCCAAAAAAGACTATTGCTTTCTTAAAAATAGAGCCTTTACTTATTTATTTTAACTTAGATGGAAACCTTTCTGTATATAACAGTAAGCAGCAAAACAATTGTTAGTTATTTAAAAATATGTATATATATATATATATATATATATATATATATATATATATATATATATATATACACTGCAGAGAAGTATTATAGAAAATTATCATTGGAGTCAGATATTTGATATTTCATTACATTTACTAAAACATTGGTCTTTTAGAAAGACCTTTATATAACTGATAACAAAACATCTTTCTGTAAGCAGACTTTGCCTCCCGGTCTCCGTCTTCCTCGCTCTCTGTTGCCCTTTCTGGGAAGAGCAGAAGCTTGTCAATAACTGTCAGAAACCGTCTCTGTCAATCAGGCCGGCAAAGCTGCTCGGGGCTCTGGTGTAAGAGGAGGATCTAACAGAAACAACCTATAACTGACACAGCTCCAGATGTATGCAGTGTAATCACCGGGGAGCCCACCTCTCAAACTTCAGCCTCACCAGCTGCCTGACAGTGGACACATATGTGTCGTGTAATTGCTTTTCATACCATTCAACCTTTTAAAATTGATTACAGGCCATGTAAGAGGCTTCACTGAGAAGCGTGCAGGCGGGATGGGGGTGCCGGGGTGGGAAAATTGCTTGACAATGTCATGCTACAAAATGTGTATCTGTAAATAATGTAGCCGACTCCACTTTCAGGCTGTGAGGCTCCAGGTATTGAGCCACAAAGAGTCTAATCCCACCGGGGTTGAAAGACCACCTAGGACATGAAAAAAGTATTTTGCTATACACTGACTTATTTTCTTCTCAATTATTAGATGAAGCAGCTGTTTTGCACCACTGTACATGAAAATATGACCTTATATATCCCAAGAGGATTTATGTCCTTCACAAGTAAAGGTATACGTACAGGGGGGCTCAATTCTCATGAGACAATCCATCTTTCCAGTCTCCAAGCTAAGTATTTAGAAAGTTGAGTCCACAGAAAGCATACTAGGGACCCATTTTGGGTGTGATGACAGTCAACAATGACAGCTCCTATAAAAGAGCTTTTCTGTGTGGTTGTTTTCCCCATTCTACTGACTAAACTGTCACTATCCTGTGAATAAAATTGGTTTGTAAAACTTAAGCAAGCATTGAGCAAACGGGATCTTCCAAATGTCAAGGCTCTTTCTCAAAGCTATAAAAAGAATCCTGTTTCAGTGTAAATCCCATTTCATTCTCTACTACGACCACTGAAATAAAGTCCCACTTTTAAACTTTGGTAGTACCCCACAAAGTCGGCTAATTCAGCATCCCGCTAGCATTCTGAATCTTCTCTGAGCTCTCTTTAGCCAGTAAAAGTCAGCCCAATGTTGATTCTTTTCTTTTCTCTTGTTCTTTCCCTACTCTCTCTCTCTCCTTTTTTCTGACATCCTTCAGTATTATCTTCTCTTCTCTTTGTTGAAAAGGAAAAGGAACCAGAAAAGGAAAAGCTGCTGTAAAAAGTGATGCACCACAACGGGGAGGGGGAAAAAAGTTATAAAGTGGGATTTCTCTGCTTTGAAATGCTGCTGGGCAACAATGGCTCCAAGAATGTACATATATAAATAGTGCTATTTTAATGTGTAATTCTGATACATCTGCTTTCATTATTACAAAAAGTAGCTCGGTTAGTTTCCATACAATCGCTGGTTTCACCGTCTCCAACTACTGCAGACACTAAGAGCCAGTTTTTGTTCTTTCCTATAAATCTGTTTACAGGGTTCTGAGACCTAAGGATTTTGGATTTCTGAATGCAAACAGACAAACATCCAGAGAAATAATGTAATTTCTCCGTCACACATCGGCTCCTTACCCTGGGCATCAATGTCGATCAACTCCTCGATGTTTGCTTTTATTTTTTTAAGATTGAAGTTCAGAACTGTTGCTTATTTCGAGAAGATTTAGTAATAGTTGTGCATTAAAGACAAATTAAAAAGTGGATTCAAAAACTTCTAAGTTGGAAGAAAAATGTAAAGAGAGCCTATAAGAGGTCACAGTAGGTTATTTCAGAAACCAATTATATCCTCTGAAGCACATAAAAGCCATTCTTTTTTGCCCCTTTAATAAAAATACAATTTAGAACTAGTGACAATGATTAATAACTGTGTTGTTGTATCAGCCACTTACATAATATGTGGCCAACAAACATTACATATAAAGTAAAATAGGAGTAAACAGCAAAAATTTACAGGATTGTTTTCTTTTCTTTTCTCTTCAAGACAACTTGTGTCTTTAAATGTTGAAGATTCTGTAAGAACCCAGCAGGAACCTTGATGCTCACAGTTGTTTTTTTTTTTGGTTTTTTTTTAATTTTGACTTAAAATATAACAAATACAATAGTTTTGTTGATAATCTGAAACAAGTCTATTGATTTTTCACATTGTGTTGGAATGAATCATTACCAAATGCAAATGTGGAAAAGGCTGTAAAGTCAAATACATGCAGTCAGATTTACTGCAAGTTTGTGATTCAAATCAGGTTTAGCTTGAAGTTCATGTTGAGGTTAGCATCAGAGTGACCGTCAGGGAATTTATCCCAGATCATCGGTAATGGGAGTGCTTGCGAAGGGAGTGTATTCACTAGAGGTTCTATCCTTTCAGTGTCTCCTGCACCTATGTTCAGGAGTTCACTCAGCGGTCTCTCAGACCTGCTTGCAGAGCCTTTTTTATTGCTTTCTCTTCAGCCACTCTTTTTCCTTTAGTGTCAAGGACTGGTCTGACATCTCCTGACTTTCTGCCTTTAAAATGACGAGGGCTTCTCCTGAAAAAGCTGAGAGGGCGCTCACCATGTAAAGCTTACACTCACACTGCTGGCGCTCCTCAGCCTTGGCCTCCACCTATCTCAGCTTCTTAAAGAAAAAAAAAATCCATGAGAAGTCTTCAGTAATCATACGGATGTGAGAGGAGGAGTGTGGTTTTAGGGGACTTTGGCTGTGCAGCTTCAATGTGAAATAGTAATGTTCAGCTCAGTCAGGAGGATCTGTAAGAGAAAGCATAAGTGCAGTCAGCTTGATCTTTCAGGAATTCTTCTTTTTCCGTTTCAATTTTAACAGGCTTTACAGTGAATTGATCCTCAAACAAGCTTTCAATTTAGTGTCAAGAATGGGTATGAGACACCCCTCTGCCATCATTTACCTTTAACAAAAGAAGAAAAGGATCTGGGAATTACATTCAGTCAGAGCTCTTCTCTCCATTTTTATTTTAGCTGCAAACACAACCAGAAACCTTTACATTTCATACAGTGGAACGCAGTTTTATAACTCATTTAAGATAAACACACACACTCACAAACATTGTAATGATTGTGTTGTTGAGTCAACCATTATATTTAGTCATTTTCTGCTATTTTTGTTTTAGATTTTATCTTTTATGTAAAAATGCATGTAGAACATCGGCCCTTTTAAGCACAGACAATGTTATACATGACTTTTTTCAGGACAGCTTCAGTTATCAGATTATGAAGCCAAAATAATGTAAAATGAATAAAGCACTATAAAGGCAAAAAAACAAACAAAAAAAACAAATAAAAAACAAACTGAATTTATTACTAACAGTACTTTATAGAAATTTTCTCAATCATTCTGTCGAGTCTTGTTTATATTGGCACTGAAACAAACACACAACAGAAACTTTTTACATGTTTACACTCTTTCCTCCAGGCATTATTTTGCTATTTACAGTTTTTTATTCTGCTTTAACCAACTAGCTACAAAAAACCAACTTTAGTTCAGCTCGTTTGTTGCCACCACTGTGCATCAAAAACACCTTCCTGGCTGCACCTTGCTGGGGAAATGTGCTGCTTTACCTGCCTTCATTCCAGCCATAGAGGACCATTATTTTTCTTCTCGTCAGACAGACATAAAACTGGCTCCGTTTGCCACTTAAAAAGGAGGAAAGGGCTTGCCGGTTGGAAGAGGTGTTACCAAAACAAAGGAAGTATTGATCGTTCAGAACAAAGTTAATAATGAAATAAAATTAAAAAGTTAATAATAAAGTCATAAATTTGCACTTATTTTTTTTATGCTGTTGTAGTTTGCTAAGTGCTACAGGGTCTATTGGAAGCCTCTTAAGAAACAAGGACAATGCAGTATGAAAGAGTTGGACTGAAACAGCTTTGCTGTTTACAGAATCTTAATATCAGATGATACATGAATCATTTTAATGTGCAGTGATCCACTGAACTTTAATGAAGGCCACACATCCACATTATTTACAAAGTAGGAACATTTTAAGCTTATCTCCAAACCCATTAATTTGTTTGTTCCAACCATGTGGTTAAAAGAGGAGTTCTTGCAGAAAACAGCATTGGATCTGACAGCTGATGTCCTGACTGATTGTTTTAAATGAAGAGAAAACTCAGTTACCTGGCTTGCCACTTAGTCGCGTGGGTGGGAAATGGTGCGGACCCACTTATTGTCATTTGTTGGACTTTGGCTGCTCCTGATTGGACATTACTGTCAATTTAAGCCTTCTAGTTGGTTGAAAGTTTTAAAGGAAATGGCTTCATCATAGTCAAAATAGAAGTGTCTTAGCCACATTGTAGTATGGCAATCTTTTATAACTTCTTGCTCACTGGGTCTGAGCACAGAAAAACCACATGCAGAGGCTTGCAGTCCATGTCTCTTCCTCCATGTCTGGTCCTGCTGCAGCAGTTCATCTGATGTAATCAGGAACAAGCGGGTTTAATAAAATGTATCCCATGCACAAGGGAAGAAAATTGTGATTTTATTTATTTTTTTTAGATATAAGTTTTGAGGCAAGACAGCAAAAGTAAGATATGTTTTACAAACGTGAAGCATAACTCTGGCCTTCTTTTGACTCTGGTTCAGTAATTCTTGGTCAGCGAGATGAAACTTACAGTTGTGAAATCCATGATATGTGAGCTTTCAGTGGAGGAGTTTGTTCATGTTCATGCCATCGGGTGGACATGGATATTTTTTCTGACTTTTGGTACCTGATCTTTGAATTGTTTATTGCCTTAACTCTGTTTAGTGGTCATAGAAATGGTTTTACTGAGCTGTTAGCCGATTACCATACATTTATAGTTACATTTATAGACCTGACGTTACACCCTAAAACCGGATGTGAACCGCTTAACTCTCAGTAGCAGAAGGTGCAGGTGCAAGAGGTTAAGCTAAACAATCAAACTAAGAATGCAAAGTTAGAAAATTTAAAGGGTCAGAAATCTGGATAATGAAGCACTAAAGGTGCATGGATGGATTATTATTGTGCATTTTGTGAATATTTGTCTCTACTCACCATCTAGAAGCTGTGAGATTCTAATCCTGCTTTCTGTCTGTTCACCTGATGGCTGATGTTCATCAAATATTGTTCAGATATTTCAAAATTTACTCCTGCGAGTGGTATTTTACAATTTCTGACTTTTCCGTGCCAGTTGTTAGACAACCATGCAGATCCTGAAATAAAGTGTGTATGTTCCATCGTGTAAGGGTACACACTTCCATTTTGCACAAATACAGTACATATCACCTGAAAATGTTTAAATAATGACTGAAGTGTACGAGGTATAGAGTCAAATATATACATAAAGATGAAACTAAATAAAGATTAATAGCTTAACTAAAATTGTCCCATCAGTTTTTTCTGTCGTAGCTCAGTGTTTTCAAATACTGCCATCACTGCTGTAGCTGTTCTGCATTTTATGCTTAATATTGTCATATTGTCAGTTTGGGCCATGCTTTTTTGATGTTCCATAATTTATTTTTTTCCCCTGCTGTAATTATCTTCTCTGACCTCATAGTAGTTCCTCTATTACATTGCCTAAAATCTAATTTGTTCAGTGTACCTTTGTGCATTACAATATAGTGGATTAAGGGCATGAGTAAATCATTTTATGCAAAGTGAACAGGAGTAAAACCTAAATCTAGAGCATCCTTGCTGTTTATTGAATTGATTCTGAAATGAAACATAACACCAGAAATCAAAACCAAATTGAATCACATCAGGAGGTTCCCAAAGCCTCCTGTCCTCTCTCAGCACAATGGCTCGGAGGATCTGAAAGTCTGCACAGGATCTTTTATTTATTTTTATTCATTTATTTATTTTTTAGAGCACCACATTCATGCTATCTTGTAGCTTGTGACCTAAGCTTTCAATATGATGTCAAACCCCCTTTGCACTGCAACTGTTAAGGGCCCCAGTTAGGTCAGTGTTTCTTTTTTTTCTTTTTTTTTTTTCTTTATTTTCTTTCCCAGAAAAGGTTTAGCAATCAATACTATAGACATATATAACAAAGGCTAGATGACTCACCAGATGACTCACTTGCTCTGCTGGCCAATGGGGTCAAACGTCAGCCATCTTGCTACAGTCAGCTTGCTCACTCATAACATTGTTTTAATGGTGTACTCAATTTTATAGCAAAGGGTTTGGTTTGTTATAAATGCCAGAGATGTAGCAATGACAACACTTATAATTAATTATAACCAAAGATTTTAGAATAAATCTTTAACCATTGACTTTCTATATCATTTCAAATAAACAGATAGGTGCAATGAAAATATGTACGCACAAGGTACTTATGTTAAATCAATATATAGGCTACTAAAACACAGCGTACAGAATGACAATATGATTCTATCTATCTATCTATCTATCTATCTATCTATCTATCTATCTATCTATCTATCTATCTGTGTATCTATCTGTGTGTGTGTATATATATATATATATATATATATATATATATATATATATATATATATATATATATATATATATATATATATAATATTACGTGTTTCATTTAAATATGTAATAATTAAACATATTTTATTAGTAACATTTATATTATTATTGCACACTATAACATTATAACATTATGGACATAAAAGTGACATTTGTTTGCGATACAAAATAGGTAGAAGATTTACAAATATACATGAAGAAATGCAGCTTGTTGAAATCCACACCCTGTACAGAGAACTAGACTATAGTGGAAATTTACACACAGAGGACAGAGATAAAACAGAGAGATGTGTAAGTAAAACAGTGGAATTGAATTTAACACTAAAAAGGCCTTTGAGTTACACTGATATACAATTAAATTACCCAACTTAAGACTTCACTAGACAAATACACAGTGCATAGCAGAGTGAGAGAGAACTTCACACCAACACAAATTACACCTCAGTAATCAAAGTACAAAAAAAAGAAAATCATGGCTGAGCTAAAACCCTTTGAAAAGGACTATTTTGTTGTCTTCAGGCGCATGTTGTTCCTCTGTAAGCTAAGTGTCATAATCTTGGCAATGCGGTGTAGCCTTAGCTTAAAACAGGGACACAACTAATGTCAGCAGCATATGGTGATGACTGTCTATGCCACACTGTGTGCAACCGATGTGCTCCTCGAGCTAAAACACATCCTCCAACATGTGCAGGACCTCAAGCAATCTAAAGGGCTGTGACTGTCTGGAACTTGCTGATGCTTGGAGAATGAGCACCTTACTGTGCCTTCTGACTAGACCTCCATTGTTTTTTGAAGTCAGAAGGTGGTAGCTGTGGTCCTTGCTGGCAGGTGCAGCGTCTGTCATAAGCTCTAATAATACCATAACTTATAATAATAATTAATAAGCATGGGGAAATAAAGGGTTTTTTTCTTCATCTATATCTATATATATATATATATATATATTAGACATTATCTGATTAATTGTCAAAAAATCAACAAAAGCTGCAATTTCAACATGTTCAAGTATCCAGAGTTACAGCCATGTTAATAACTTTTGTAAGAAACCAAACCGTTTGAAAATCCTTCGCAATTTCAGCAAAATACAAGTATTTGAGTTTGTGCAGATCACTCACTTTCCCTCGACAGAGCCAACCTGTGGCAAGCTGGCCGCTGATGAGGACATTCGAAACTGCTCTGTAAAGTAACTAGCCTTTATTATATATATATATCTGTAGTCAGTACTCTCAAAAATGAAATCCACTCTTCAACTCCATGCCCGTGCTCCATGCCTGCCCATCATTAAAAACTGTACTGCTTGCATACTAAATCTAGCTATGTAATGCTTACTGACCTGGCAGGTTTCTAAGAGATTGCTGATTTAAATCTCTTTTTGCTAAACAGGATCCCCGGGGCTCTGAAGCATTGTCAACCAGCCTGAGCCAACAGTCCCGGTGCTTCGTCCTTTGCGTCGACTGATACCCAGGGCATTTATCAGCTGTAGGTCTTGCTGCACTGACTCTCATGCTAAGTCAGGTGGAAAGCTGTGATTGGCAGCAAATAGGGTGAGGCAGCATTTTAAAGACAGCGTTAAAATTAACCAGCGTAATGAGGACATAAGTGACTTACAGGAGCCGCTGTCATCTCCTTCATTAAGGTTGATATTTATGAGCATCCATCACAGGTGGAGACGCCAGCTCCACGGCTGCGGGTTTATGGAGCATGAATTGTCACCTTGTTCCAATTATCTGCTACCTTTTAAATGTGCTGAATGTTTAAAACCTAAGAGGAGAGGAGAAAGTTAGGGATATTACACCATTTTTTTTTTCATCATAGCAGCAATAAACTGATTAGAGAAGCAATGCAGTGTTCAAGAAGGTTCTAGATGGAGGACTGCATGCCATGACTATTACACGTCTTAGTGCTTCAATTGATGGTGAAGCCTTGTTTCTACTTGGTTGAAAAGCTTTTCGTTTTGTTTGCTGGCTTCTATATAAATTTATGAAGTGATAAATGCTTAAACCCCAGTCAGCACTGGCACACAGGCTTCTGTTGTGGCATTCATTATCAGTGTTTAACAGGCGACCCATACAAAAGGAGATTTCTAACACTTACTAGTGCTGCCTGTCTTTGATTAATGTTCTTTTCCTCTAAAGCTTAAAGTTGTTTTAAATGATGTAGAAATGAAGCTGTTAATCTAAATAAATATATTTATAAAACACTTTCCACCAAAGTGTTTGACATTAGAAACAGATACAGTTGATAAGAGTAAAAACGCAAGACTCAGATTAAAAGAAATCACATAGTAAAACAAACATTTAAGATAATTTGGCAAGAAATCAGAGACTGAAGCTCTCAAAGATCTACACTGTAAAAACAAGTGGGTCTTTAGCTAATTTAAAAGCCTTAATCAAACTCGTCAGTGCAATTTCAGTTGAAATGTCTAAGTCCCATAATATTAATGTACAACTTAAAAATACCAACCTCTTCTTTGATCCTGATAAGACCAACCCCTTAAAATATGATCTAATCTAAATAGAATGTCATTGAAGAGAACAAGTGCAGGGTTAACCTGATCAGATATAAGAACACAATACAAGCTGCTGCTTCCGGTCCATAAGCAAACCTCAGAAACTTTCAGCGCTCTTCTTGAAGATTATCATAGTAGTCCAAGTGGGATATGACGATGACATTAGGAAAAACCTCAGCATTTTTTAACTCTGACAGCTAGCTTTAGTACCTCACAAATAACACAGTAATTAATTGAAATATAAAGTGGTCAAGAATAAAACTTGGGTACAATGACGATTCACTCTTTTTATTCCCATCACTCAGATCTTAGTCTTTGCTTCACAGCGCAGCTGAATGTGATTCTAGCGAAGAAAGACCCATTCTCTACAGCAACTGGCAAATAAAAGTATGTCATCAACACAACAATGGAAATCAATCCCCAAGGACTATATGATCTGACCCAGTGGGTCCACATAAAGCCAAAACAGGAGTAGGCCCAGGAATGACCCTTGTAGGACTCCATACTTATTAGTACAAAAATTAAAGAACATATTTTTAACACAGATTGGTGGCAGTTGGTGGTGCCCTGGTCCCTCGGGTGTGTGACTGGGGCATTAGGGTTAATGCTTGCCTATATGGGCTGACCATGTAATAGGGGCTGGGTGTTGGTTGGGCTCTCTTCCTGGGGGGGATGGGTGGTTCTCTGGGTTATGGGGTTCTGGGTCCTGCACTCTGTCTGCTTTTGGGTCGCCAATGCTCGGCAGGGATGATGGCTGTTGTACCTGGCCCCTCAGGGCACATGCTCCATGGTCCTGGGAGGGGGGGCTCTGGCTAAGAGCTTCCTCTGCTGTGTTCTTGGTGGTCGAGGTTGTCTCTGTGGTAAGCACGCTGGAATTTGGGTTCTGAGGCTGGTTTATTCACCATTAGCTAATGCTATGCTTTTTTGCGTGTTGCTTGTGTTTCTGTGGTTGTTGTGAATCAGGTTTACGTCAGCTTTTCTGTTTTTTATAGGTGATCCCAATGATTGTCAGCTTAGTTTTCTTGCAGAAGTCATAGGATGTTTCTTTACAGGAGTAGCAGCTGGTTGTTTGGTTTTTCAGTTTTGATTGAACAGCTTTTGCTGTTGCTTTGTGTGGTGTGTTTGTGCCCTTTTCCTTCTCTTCACTCTCCTTTTCTGTTTTGTTAAGTCTCTAACTTCTTTTTTCACGTCAGGTCCAGCATTAATATGTAAATTCAGCAACAGATAATTTGAACACAAAGAATAATGCCTTATTTCCATAAAGCTCCTCGTGTTGGCAAAGCAAATTTGTTTGGCACAACACAGCAACAAGACCATTATTCTGCCCTTTATGATGCTGGACAGGACAAGTTAAAAAAAAAAACAAAAAAAAAAAACTTCACTGAGGATTCTGCACCATTTTTTGATTTTGCTGGAAACAATCATTTTACATATCTGTAAGAGTACATCTGCCACTTATTTACAAAACCTTAGTTGAATAAGGGCAAATGAGTAGAATTTATAATTGAGAATAGTGTATACAGTCATGGACAAAATTGTTGGTACCCTTCGGTTAATGAAAGAAAATATCACAATGGTCACAGAAATAACTTGAATCTCACAAAAGTAATAATAAATAAAAATTCTATGAAATTTAACCAATGAAAGTCAGACATTGCTTTTCAACCATGTTTCAACAGAATTATTTAAAAAAATAAACTCATGAAACAGGCCTGGACAAAAATGATGGTACCCCTACAAAAGACTGAAAATAATGTGACCAAAGGGACGTGTTAATCCAAGGTGTGTCCACTAATTAGCATTACAGGTGTCTACGATCTTGTAACCAGTCAATGGGCCTATATATAAGCTACAGGTAGTCACTGTGCTGTTTGGTGACATGGTGTGTACCACACTCAATATGGACCAGAGGAAGCAAAGGAAAGAGTTGTCTCAGGAGATTAGAAAGAAAATTATAGATAAGCATGTTAAAGGTAAAGGCTATAAGACCATCTCCAAGCAGCTTGATGTTCCTGTGACTACAGTTGCACATATTATTCAGAAATTTAAGATCCATGGGACTGTAGCCAACCTCCCTGGACGTGGCCGCAGGAGGAAAACTGATGACAAATCAAACAGACGGATAATACGAACGGTAACAAAAGAGCCCAGAAAAACTTTTAAAGAGAATAAAGGTCAACTTCAAGCTCAAGGAACATCAGTGTCAGATCGCACCATCCGTCGTCGTTTGAGCCAAAGTGGACTTAATGGGAGACGACCAAGGAGGACACCATTGTTGAAAACAAATCATAAAAAAGCCAAACTACATGTTGACAAGCCACAAAGCTTCTGGGAGAATGTCCTATGGACAGATGAGACAAAAATGGAACTTTTTGCCAAGGCTCATCAGCTCTATGTTTACAGATGGAAAAATGAAGCATATGAAGAAAAGAACACCGTCCCTACTTTGAAACATGGAGGAGGCTCTGTTATGTTCTGGGGCTGCTTTGCTGCATCTGGTACAGGGTGTCTTGAATCTGTGCCGGTACAATGAAATCTCAAGACTATCAAGAGATTCTAGAGAGAAATGTGCTGGCCAGTGTCAGAAAGTTTGGTCTCAGTCGCAGGTTATGGGTCTTGCAACAGGACAATGACCCAAAACACAGCTAAAATCACCCAAGAATGGCTAAGAACGAAACATTGGACTATTCTAAAGTGGCCTTCTATGAGCCCTGACCTAAATCGTATTGAGCATCTTTGGGAGGAGCTGAAACATGCCGTCTGGAAAAGGCTTCCTTCAAACCTGAGACAACTGGAGCAGTTTGCTTATGAGGAGTGGACCAAAATACCTGCTGAGAGGTGCAGAAGTCTCACTGACAGTTACAGGAATTGTTTGATTGCAGTGATTGCCTCAAAAGGTTGTGCAACAAAATATTAAGTTAAGGGTACCATCATTTTTGTCCAGGCCTGTTTCATGAGTTTATTTTTTGAAATAATTCTGTTGAAACATGGTTGAAAAGCAGTGCCTGATTTTCATTGGTTAAATTTCATAGAATTTTTATTTATTATTACTTTTGTCAGATTCAAGTTATTTCTGTGACCATTGTGATATTTTCTTTCATTAACCGAAGGGTACCAACAATTTTGTCCATGACTGTATCTTGTAGATAGCTTGAAACAGATTGAGCTAGAGACAAGCACCGCTAAAGCTCAGTTTATAAAAGAAGCTGCATTGTGAAAGCAGAGTTTGTAATAGAAAGCTGTGGAAGGCGAGTTGAGCTCTGGTGGAGTGAGAATTGCTGAGAGAAGGGAGGACGAGTTGACTGAAGGCTGAAGGATAGGCAGCAGGGCTGGCTGAGCAAGAATGAGATCCGGACATGGAACAGAGTGGAACAGGCAGGAGGGCAAGTGAGTTGAAACCCACTCTAATAGACTGACAATCTGGCAGAGACTGGAGTGTGGAGCTACGGTAGAAATACTACTGGAGTTGATGAATGGTTACTCACAAATGTGAAGAGAGGGGGGACAGAGACCAGGAAAAATAATGTAGGAATAATAGGAGGAAAATGTAAGGAATGGGGAGGCGATATTACTATTTTACAACTTTTAAATTCATTGAAATCACGTAATTTGTCGTATTGTTCCACTGTTCCATCAATAGTTTAAAAAAATCTAACGCAAAAACAGAGTACTTTACTAGAAAAATAAATAACAAAGGTTTATTTTATTGGGATAAACTCTGTTTGCTGTATTATTTCTGATGTGCTGGCGGAAGGTGAGGTGAGGTTGTGTAATTATAAAGCTACAACTTTAGAAGGAAATTGTCATGGAACAGTACTGAACACATAACACATAAAAGAATTAAATAAAAATACACATTTCAAGGTTTATAGTAAGTTATAAATTGCAACTAGCAGGTCAACAACTCAAGTGACTTAAAGTGTGGGAGTAACTTTAGCAGTACAATACTGTGTGAATGAGAGCTGCAAACTTCAAAGAAGATGGATAATACTTGGTCTCCTGTACACCTGCGACTTGGGTGCTTCATGTTTTATCATATACATGGTTGAAGGAAGCACATTTTACATGGGTGTGCCAGCTTTTCAATTTTCCTTTTTAACTGCTGTATATGCTGCTAAGTAATCAATAACATTCTAGTCATCTGAAAAAATGTGCATAATATCTAAGCTGTAAATCATATTACAGTCAAGGAAATTAATACTTTTTTTTTGTTTTTTGTATCTGCAGCTCTAATGAGTTTCTTAAGCAAACTTCCTTCCTGTTTACAGGGTTATTTAAAAGTCAATTTGATACCCATTCTTTTATTTTAATTGCATTGGAGTTAATAGCATCCATATTTTATCCACACCACTTGTAAGCACCAGATTTATTTATTTTTATAGCAACACTAGTACTGCTTATAGTGGTGAAGTTGGAGAAACAATCTGATCTAAAATATTTGCATATAAAACATGATGCATGATGAGTATTGATATTTGTTCTGCAAGAGAAACCTGCGAGGAAAATGCCTCCAAAGTTTGCTAGAAACATATCAGTGTGCAGATGGAGCCTGACAATGTTCCTCTGAAAATAGCTCTTCCACGAAAAAGGCACAGGTTACACCATGTTACACAAAGTACTTTGAGTCTTCATCAATCCAACACTTTGTCCAAAGATGAAAATCACAATTAAAGCTCGAACATATGAGAAAGAAGAAAAGAAAGGGGGTGTTTCATTCGATGCAGGATTTATAATTTGACCAACAAAGAGCAGGAAAACAGCATGTGGCAGGCTGTGTAATAGTTTGTCTTCCCATGTGGTCGTATTAAAGGACAAAGAAAAGGCTGCTGTCCTCCTGAGAGCAGGAGCTGGCCTCAACTTACTTCACTGCTTGTGATTTTTGAATATTTGCCATAGACTTTGACTTCTTATAGCCTGTCCTCTCTGTTTTTTAATTTATGTATTGGGTGCTCATGCAAATAATTGTAGGTGTATTACTTCAACATGAATGGAAGCTGGTTTGAAAAGAAATTAAAAATCTGAAAAGCCAGTCAAATTTGCATCAGACATGCACTGATGGGCAATGTTCCTCTTAACAGATGCAAATATAAGAAACTGGTTTCTCGCTATATGCTGATGAATAACAAGGCTGCAACTGTTTGTAGATAGTTAACTATTACTAAAATTCTGATTAAACTTCTTTTTTCAAAAAATATATTTACAGTTTCTTCTTGCAGACAAAGTGAAGATAGATGTTTGTTTTACCTTGACATATTTAGACTGGCATCTGCAATCTTCCTCAGAACTTTGAAACCTGAAGATCCGCCAGGTTTTTTTGCTGCAAAATCTACATATTTCTAATACAGAGGAACAATATCAAGGCAAAAAGCTTCGACATTCTAAGTTTTTTTTTTGTTTGTTTGTTTTTTGACACCTGTTACAGCCTTTATGAGCAGTTTTTTCATGGAGGACTTGGAAACTACAGCCATAAACACAGAACCAGCACTTTGCAAACCCACTCTATGTAAATGGTACATTAACAACATCTGAAAAAAAATTTAAATTGACGCAGACACGAACTAACGGATCACTTGAACACGGTCAACAGCACCGGAACCATAAAAATCTACACAAGGAGGGAACAAATAAAGACTATTTATTTATTTATTTATTGTACAAACACATGCTAATGAAAACATTATATTTAAAAAATTAAGATTTCTGATGGGCGGCTGATATATCAACGTGCTGCAACATAACATGATCCATGACACACATAACTGGTCTTCAGTATTGCGATGGGCATATGTGGTTGGCCTGCTTTCCCCCTGAAGATGCTTTGTGACTGCTGTGGCGCTATGGCTTTTTGCAGCATTTTACACTGCTTTCTACAGGGGCACTGTTTTTTGTATTACAAACAACTCAAAATTCACACTATGACAAAAATGTTTTTTTTCGGAAAAACCATGAAGTATGAGAAAAATAGGGCTAAATTCAAAGTTAAAAAGTTACGTGAAGTTAAAAATGCAAAGGGGGTAAAAATGACCTGTGGTTCTAGTGTTAAATTCTTAAATAACTCATAATTATTGCTAATAATTTGTGATTTCAAATTAATTATTAATTTTATCAGGCCCAGTTATAACCTGCTAAGTCATATTTCATGTTACAAATTTTTGGTCATTTCATGATGTACTGATACTTTTAAGCTAGCTTTCACTATCTCAAGAATGTGAATTGAAAATACAAGGCAAGTTTAGTTGTATAGCACATTTCATGTACAGGACAATTCAAAGTGCTTTACATAAACATTACAGCGTTAAAAGCAATAGCAAGTGCATTAAAAACAAACTTTAAAAGGAAATAAGAATAATATAAAAAAAACGCTGAACTGAAAAAAATCTAAAATAAAATAGATAAAATGCAAGGAATAAAGTGTGAGGAATTAACAGTTGTTTTGATAAAAGGCAGCAAATAGAAAGGTTTTAACCCTGATTTAAAACTGCTGATGCCGGAATTATACCAGGTGCATGTGCGTTACGTTACAGCTGCACCACGGTTTTGTTCCAACCTGCATGGCGTGGCATTTTATACCAGGAGCGTCTCACGTGTGGAGCGCCTACGAGTGCAGTCCACAAAGATCATAAAATCACAGGAGAAATGGAGAATCTTGTGATTCTCCACTTCCAAGATAAACGTCTTGTCGTGTATGATGAAAAAAACAAAAAAAAAAAACACCGAGACCCCCTGACCAGTTAAACACGTAATGTTTTCATGGTTCAGCAGCGCAAATTTGCAGTGGAGCTTTTATTTTGAAAAATACCGGAAGCTTTTACACTGCTCCCGTGTCTGATTTCTTGTCTGCACCTATCTGAAATGTGGAATTGATGCATTCTGGGTCCGTGAAGCATCACAAATATAATTTAGCAGAGCGCTGCAACAACGCACTTCTGGGACGCTTCTGATACGTGCTGCAGCAGTATAAAACAAACCATTGACTAAAATGGCCGTGAATAGCAGGCCACAGTGCAGAAAGTAGACTTGACCCTGATGACCTGAGGGATCTGGTTGGCTCATAAGGAACCAGAAGATTCTGAATGTATTTTGGTCTTAAGCCATTCAGTGCTTTGTAAACAAACGGCAGGATTTTGAAGTCAGTTCTTTGACAAACAGGAAGCTAGTGTAAAGATCTGAGAACTGGAGTTATATGATCCACTTTCTTGGTCTTAGTGAGGACTCGAGCAGCAGCATTCTGGACTAACTGCATCTGTCTGATGGACTTTTTAGGGAGACCTGTAAGGAAAGCAATACAGTAGTGTAGTCAAGTGATTCCCAACCTGGGCCTGGGGCCCCCCAAGGGGTCTTTATTTGTTGAAGTGTGTTTCTGTGAAATACTTTTCTGTGTCTTAGAAAAGCATCCATCCATCCATCCATCCATCCATCTAATCTACAACAACTAAACCTCAAAATTTTACAGCACATCAACAGGACCCTGTATATTACAAATTTTACACTGTCACCTTTGCATGAGACTGTTGTCACTGTTTTCTTTATTGAAGAATGTCAACATTGCTCATTTTTCTGACAGTCTGTTTATAAAAATAAAAGAAAATAAAAATGTAAGAAAAACATAAATAGTTCTTACCATGTTTGATATCTTTGTCAGTGAACTAGGCTGACACAGCTCATAATGTGTGACTGCTGTGTTAGCAGGAGGATTTTTATCAGAGCATAATCATATAAAAGGAGCCAAATAAATGTTAGTCTTTTTTTCATCATTGAATGATAAACTGTTGAATATAAACAAAACAGGTATAATAGTGATATAAAAAGTAAAAGCCCATGTGGTCGTAGGGTGATATCTGTCCAACAGGAGGTAATGTAGGTATATTATTTCCATTCATTTACCTCCATGTTTGCTTGTTCTGTGTGTGGGTCCTCTCTACACCTGCATCCATTCATTTATCCATTTAACAAGGACAACATTGATTGAGAGAGGTGGAGAGAGGGCAGATTCAATTTCAAGGGACAGAATTGGATTTGATGGGGGGAGGACATAATAGCTTTCATGGGCTGTTACAGGACTGAATAGCTTAGCTGGAGCTTCCTTGATGGGATTGAGGCGTTATTCTCAGAAGCAACCCAGGGATGGCAGGAGCACAAACATCCTGTTCCTTATTGTACCACTCCGCAGTGCTTGCTGTGCTTTAAAGGAAGCAAGCACAGCACACCATGTCAGGCAAAGACCTAACCACAGCCTGGAAAAAATTTAAAGTCACACTAGCAATCTTTAAAATTCGACTTTTCAAGACTGTTCTTAGATCGATGAGCTGCCACAATGAACAATAGCTGAAAACTGGGCCCAGTGCTTGCCAAGCTAGGAAAAAAAAAGAAAGAGTAGCCTGCAGTGAATTGTCGTTAAAGACGGTGACATGTTGATGCCAGCACAATGGCTGTTTTTTGTGAGTTCCAGAATCCAAGCTTTGTGACTGAGATAAGACGTATTCAGAATCCGCAGCCACAATTTAGGTAATCAGCCCCCTCCTAATTCCTCCACTTGTTCCATTCTGATTTCATTCATCTTAAAATTGCTCTGAGGAGAACAGGTTTGCTCAAATAGGGGTGGAGGGAATTGGGCTCTGTATATACTTTGCTTTTCTGCAATATTTTTTTCTTTGATAAAAGGGGAATTCAAAGCACAGTCCACTGAGCTTTCTTTTTAAATTTGCAAGGAGTTCTTGCTTTACTTCTACTTCTGTTAGTAAAACAAAATGAACTTGAATGCTTTTTTCCTGTTAACTCGTTTTTCCAACTTTGTCTTTGTTTCTACCAGACTGCCTTTTGTTTACTTTAATGTGGTTCCTGTAAGAGAAGCACTCGACATGGTGAAGTAACGCAAGCTTTTTTGTTTGCAGGTGCTACAGTTGCTCAATCTGATAGCTCGCCTTCAGTGCAGAGCACCCTGCCACACTTCATCCAGGAGCCAGAGGATGCCTACATTGTTAAAAGCAACCCTATCAAACTCCGTTGTCGTGCCACACCTGCCTTACAGATCTTCTTCAAATGCAATGGAGAGTGGGTGCACCAGAATGAACACTCATCCAAGGAGTATAAGGACCTCAATACTGGTAAGATTCACTTTTTGTTACCTCTTTCCCAACAGTTTTTTTTTCCATTCACATTGGTAGCTTAAATGCAACACAAGCCTAACAGTTGAAAATGGAATCAATCAGATCAATTTATAATAAAGAGGACATTGTATGTATCATTGAAGTACGTTTTAGTCAGCCAACACTTGGGGTGGGCCAATTCACTAGGTGTGTCCCAATTCAGGGTCTGCACACTTCAAAGTGCGCTTAACGTTTGTGAAATGGGACAGCCTACCTAGCAACAAGATTTTCCATAGCAACAACAAGCATGTTGAATCACTTAAACCTCTGAAATTACTCACAGGACATTTCAGTGGATGCTGAACACCTTCCGGCAACACCGACAGTTAAAAAAAAAAAAAAAAAAACACGGTAAGAGGTGCTGTTGTTTTCCAGCAAGTACACACTTCCTTAACCTCTTAAAAATCCAAGAATATTAAATGGTACTGAATTTTAATGTCACCGTTTAACAAACAATGTACTTGGTTTTGTAAAGTTTATACTAAAGTGTAGTTTAAAAATCTACTTTTTTTAACAAAACTTTATTTAAACAATACATATTCTTCTGAGCTTGGTTGCTGATTTGCCACCGTCCTGTGCACAATGAATTCTGGGAGAAAAGAGGCCGCGAAGGATGCATCACCAGCAGCCTTCGTTTGGGGCCAAACAAAGTGCTGATTTCAAGGGTGGATTCGGATGGTCCTTCAAATTCTGTGAATTGGGACAGTACTTCGCGCACCGCGATGACGTATGTGGCCGACGAATCCACACTTCGAAGTGTGCAGACCCTGAATTGGGACACACCTACTGTTTAATTCAGGGCTGCCTAAGTCCGGTCCTCAAGATCTACTATCCTGCAACTTTCAGATGCAACCTTTATCTAACATGCCTGAATCAAATGGCTGAATTCCCTCATTCACATGTCATTCAGGTCTGCAGAAGGCTGGTAATGAGCCATTCATCTGATTCAGGTGTGTTGAAGAAGGGTTGCATCTAAAAGTGGCAGGATAGTTTTCTGTGCTACGTCTGCTCATTAACCAACATTAGCTATTCTGACAATGTATGCTAAACCGACAGAACACCGGTTGTTGCTCCTAACTATTGCTTACACATTTTTCCTGTAGATTCCATGGAAAAATATGTTGGATATGTGTTGGATGTATTTATGGCTTCACATAAATAAAAGGAAGTGAAGATATATTGTTTGGTTACTTGAATTAATGGGTACTGAAGTGGATTTAAGAGTATGAAGTAGCCACACAGTGAGAAAAAAAAAAACGTGAATGTGAAAAAAAAATGAACTGAAAATCCTGATAATAAACAAATTGAAGCACCCTGAATCATAATCGAATCTTACGGTACCTAAAATGGCACACCGCTAGCCAACGCTAGGACCACTCTGTTTATGCTAGCAACAATAGTCTTCCTTCATCGGTAGTGTTGAGGTGCATGATGCATTTACTGAACAAATCGACTGGGACTGAAAGGAATTGGGAAGGAATCGGTAGAGTAAGGAGGTCTCCTTCAGATCCACGGCCAATCGCGTAGTTGCAACCACAAAGCATCATTTGCATAAACACAGAACCTGGCAGCAGGCGGGGGGATGTGACAATCCTGTACTCAAACATTTGTGGTATTGTCCACCGAAAATTGTTACAATGTAAACAAGAGTCCAAAACTCAAAAGAAATTTCACATTGTGCTATCTCGGTGTTGTCGTGTAAAAGGGGCCTTACCTTCTAATGGGTACAATTTGCCTAAGCTGACCCCCCCCCCCCCCCCCCGTCAATTATCAGAACAACATCAATTTTTGTCATGTTTTTGGGATGAAATGTTCAGTAAATCAGACTTTGAATTAGATATCAAAAATTCTTCTGTACAAACTCTAAGAATACAGACAGTTGCATAACTGGAAAGTCTGGTGTTTGTAAATGCTACTGGTGACCCAGAGTATGGGTCAAAACAGACACTTCAGAAGCAAACTGATACAAAACCACGATTTACTGAATTGAGCTTTCAGACGATACTAAACATGACAGGCTGCAGACACCCACCGAGGCTCTGCACTTTGTGTAAAAAGGCAAACTTCAGATGAATTTTGAAGAGGTCCATGGCTGCACATACAGATGAAATATCATTACATAAACACCAAAAATGTGTATTTATGTACATTTAATGTACATTTTCTTACCATTATTTTGAAAAAATAAAATCTCAAAATTGACCAGTTAATAAAAAAAAAGCCTTTTTTTTTCTTTTTGTGTGTGTATGTGTGTTTGAGGGTGTTTGGCTTTTGTTCTTTGTTGATACAGATGTTTTGTTATTTTCCTTTAAGTAAAGAAGAGGTCTTAGATGATTTATTGCTGTAGCACTTTCTTCTGCATTAAGATGACTTCAGGTCCTGACTGCAGCTGCTTAGACCAGCCATCAAGAAGAATATCAGTATGGCCTCAGAAGATTTAAGCCTAAAAGCCAACAAAGGCGCAGCAGCTATAATCATAGCAAAGTCAAGCCGTTTGCACAGTATATTGTATGGGCTTATTTTAAGCTCCTTGCAGTGTTAGATGGAGGGGAATGTGCTGCACCACATCAGCACAAATTCAGTCCAGTTTACACAGAAATGGAGTAACCTGTGATCACATGTCCTGAAAGAGTTTAAAAAGTGTCCAGAAAGAAAATAGTGACATTTTTACTAGTTCCAGTGGACTAGTTTTTTGTCCACTATAGATCTGAATATAAGAAAAAGAAAAAAAAACTTTAAGAAAAATAAACTCTTCAAGTCTGTTGTTTCCATCATGTCAGTTTGCTATAAAAGATAATCTTGTACCTGAAATGGATATGCTTCAGTGAATTAGTTATAAATGGCTCGGTTTAAAAGAAACAGATGCTTCCACTTTGATGTATGCCATGGGTTTGTTGATTACTGTTCTGAAGTCTTAAGGTTGGCAATTTGCCATCTCATGTTTTAGAGCCCCAAGTGGCAATATTTGTTCCAGATGGTTGAGCAAAAGTGGAGCAAGAGGAGCATACAACTGAGGCCAACAATGGCCAACTATGTTCCCTATAAAAATCGTGTCCACACAGCACTGTTAACCAAAGAATCTCAACATACAGACACAATCAAAATGCTGGCATAAGCTAAGAAAAACGTTGGTGATCTAGTTCCCACCTCTGCGAACGATGTTGGCCAATCAGAGCGCTGATAAAATTAAAAAAGGGACTTCTAGTAAATCCAGTTTTCTGACACCAGTTTGTTCTTTGGTGCAGTTGTTGAGTAACTTCATATACATGTATATAGACATGTAAAGAATCCCGTTAACAAGATCAGCAACAGGACGTTGAGCTCCCCTCCCAATCTCTCTTAAAAAAAAAACAAATACAAAAAATAAAGAAATAAAGTGTGTGCTTGTCAATCACAAGACAGCTCATCCCAACAAGCTTCATACATTCTACATGATTGTATGCTTTATCAAATAATGTCACAAAATTGACTCATTTCAGAACACCAGGAAGTCACAACTGCTGGCTGCAGGAGGACTTTTTAAGGCACTGAGGCATTAGTTTCGCTTTCCAATCCCAGAGGCTACTTTTAACCGTCTTTGGAACCATCACTGTTTCCTTGCAGGAGGAAAGTTAGAGATAGTGTGATATTATAGCAGCAACAAGGAAAAAGAAAAAAAAAAAAAAAACTAATGGTGAGAATGTTGCATCGAACCAACAGAGCATAATATTTAGACAAGCGATCCTTCCTGCTGATAGATTTCTACAAACAAGTTTCAAACTAAACAGAAAATCAGTCAAACCTAAAAACAAAAACTTGTTTAAAAAGGCTTTTTTACAACCTTACAAATGACAAATCTCACTTTCATTGTCTAAATCATGAGGCAACATGATTCAGAAATGGTTTTCTTTATTAAAGCTATACATCTTTACTCCGTAACAAGGGCTATACGAATAAAAGAGATGCCTGACTGGCAATGCTTTTATCTTTTGACCCATTTTAGATGTCAGAAACATAAACACACAGTGCAATGATGCCTCTATCTTATGTTCCCCCTGGGTGGCTCATACACAAACAATTGTTTTTAGAATCCTCATAAATCTGAGCGTGTCTGCAGTTTGAATGTCTTTTCTGATGTAACCCCTTCTTTGTGGTCACCAGTATGCTTTGGCAGTTAATGCAGTCTGTCCTGCAGTGACGGTGGTTGTAGAATAGATATGGTAGCTTGCCATCTCATATTTTTCTAATTCTAATGATGCTTTGGTACCAGTCTTTGTTTTTATTTGATCCATTCCAGCGTTTAGAGATCACAGCAGAGCGACAGAAAACTGTGAAAACAGTGTTAAAAAGATGTGGGAGTTGCACCAGAGTCACTAATTACACACAATTTATATTATGTCAAATGTACCATGCAGTGATTTGAGTGCTAGCTTAAAGATAAGGGTACCTTCGTCTCTGCTGCTGTGATTTTGACCATTTGTTTTTAATGTCTCTTTTATGAGTCCACCGACTGTAAAGAAGCATTGTTAGAAATCAGCGAAGCAGACACTGATCACGACGTTTCTTTTTCTTTGTCTGTCCTCAGGGAGCGCTTGCTTTATTGTTCTGTTGTTCCTCTTGTTAAGCATATTAAATGTTATGATGTGAAAATTAAGTAGTGTAGAATCCTCTACAAACCCAATTGAGTTCTAAATGGTGTTACAATGGTTTTAATCATGGTATAACAGCCATACTGTGCACTTTTTTGTTGCAATTCTTTATATTTACTTTTGTCCCAGGTCAATCACTCACTGGAATTGTGGACCAGCAGTCTACACCACTTGAAAAACCTTAAATAATGTTAGAAATACATCATTCCATGTTCTGCAACCACAGAAATAAATTCCACGTTAAGCTTCTGATTTAAAGTTTGATTGAAGCTGTGGCATGCCAAACCAATTATGTCCCATTAGTTTTCATCAGGTGGAAGCATGTTAATTAGAAGACCTGATTTAGGCCTCCTGAAGGGATTTTTGGCAAACAAGGAAGCCAAAGTATCACCTCGGCTGGAATGTTCTTTGATTACAGGCTCCAAGACAGCACTTTCTTGTATTCATGAAGGTCCCTCCACAGGAAAGAAGCTTTAATTACTTCTGGAAGTTCATTATGGTGTGATTGCTGTGCTGTGAAATTGTTGTGAGCTTAATAATGGCTAAATGAAATTTGGAGCTTGAATTGTTTGCTGTTCTATGTGTGGAGGAAGAGTACAAGGAAAAGTTCACTTGGTGGTATTTGCTAGCCAACTTCATATTTTCCATTATCATTGGAGCATTCAGCAGGGGGAGGCTAATTAATGGATTTGTCAGATAGGAGGCATCATAATAAAAGCTTGATCTGAAGTATTAAGCTCAGTTTTAAATAAATGAAGTAATGTGAAATTGGACATTTCTGTTAAACCGTTAGATAAAATAATTCTTGATTGTTCTGCTATGACAGGTGCAGATAATTCATGCCCTCAAAAAGGTGAAACTGGGTGGTTTTTACAAGAATTTAATATGTAATTTGAACAAAATATCTCATGTTTTGAAGTTGAAAATGATTAAATCATGGATAATTTCTCAGAACATTAACAATTTATTTGTTAGATCCACTCATGTTAAAATGACTGATTTCTAAAAGAGAGAAATTTATTCACATGGAAAGAAAACCTGGCTGAATCTAACCCGACTGGTCATCTGCCTTTAAGACACAAAGTCACGCAATATCGCAAGATTACATGAGATTTTAACTAATCTCAGAAAAAAAGCCAGTAAAGGGCCAAACAGTCTGAAGCTTTATAGCAGATGAAGATTAAATCTGTCATCATCTTTCTAAATTAAATTATCACCAGTTTGTTTGCATTGATATTCTGTTACACTTACTGGTTGTTGTTAAGCATCTGGGCTGTTTATGAAACGTTAGCTGGCTAATACAAAAAAATGAAGAAAAATATTTTATTCTTTGAATGAGCATAAAAATAATCATGGAAAGGAATCGCACATAATTAAATTACTTTTGTTGAGAATTAAGCAGTTTTGTTGGAATTTGTTTAATTTACCAGTTAGATGAGTATTTATTATTATTATATTCATTATTATTATTATATTCATTATTATTATTATTATTATTATTATTATTATTATATAATTGTATTACTGTAAAGTTTTGTTGGATCGACCCTTTTAATTAAAATGGGTCCAACTATGGTAAATACGTGGAGAAAAAAACATCTGAATTGAGTTGGAAAAACATTTTGATTGAAATAAATCAAACTGGATCAATTAGTAGTGAATTAGTTTGATTATAATTTAAGTTGGTTTGACATTGGTACATTAAATTGAAATAATAATAATGTTTATGTTCAGCGAAAAACTTTTTGTTTGTTGAGTGTGGTTCTGTTATCTTTGGTTTGAGTGGCGGCAGCAGGATTCACTGTGCAGTTCATTTAAATTAATTTTGCTTTGCTTTGCTTTTTTTTTTTTTTTTTAAATTTGGAGCAGTTATCCTGGTTCACTTTGCAGGTTCATTCATTCATTCATTCATTCAATCATTCGTTCACTCATTCATTTACTCATTCATTCATCCATCCAACAAATGCTCTATATGGTAATAAGAGGGTTGTTGGAGTTATTGTGGGAAGAATTTCCAAAGTAATGCTGTACATTAAAACAAATGGAATCTTTAGTAAAATGCTGGTCACTACAGTATTTTAAAAATAATTCTAATTGATTATTTAATCCACATCAAACCAGTTCATCATAATTGTGTTTTTATAATTGCATTTGAATTCAAGAATAAAAAGGCTTTAAGGAAACCACTTGATGGCACTGAATCTCTTTGGTGCAGTCTCCCTTCCTGAGTGTGTACAAGATGGCAGGCGACAGTAAAGAGGAAAAAACCTGGTTGGCAGTGGAGAGGAAAGAATATTTGTGCAAAAGTAAAATTTTCTTAACAAGGTTGGCACCAGGACTATTTTGGCGTGGCTTGCTGTGGCCGCGTAAACAAATTTGGGGAACACTTCATATTTCTGACATTAAACCAAGGAGACTTGCTTTACTGGTCACAAATAAACATCACACTCAGCGAAAATCTTTGTCAAAATATTCAGTTTTACTGTCCAAAATCAACATTTGTAAGTAAACCATGAATTTATTCATACAGAAAAAAATATTCTAAAAACCAGTTTTTGTGTTACCAGGGCCCAAATATCATGTGTGTGGGATTGGCACCAAAATTCTTCCAAACTAGTGTCAATGTGTCTAAGTGCACTTTTACCTGTTGGTTCACCCTCCTGCTGTCACCAACATCACTAGTTTCACAAATAGAGTTCTTTCTGGTTCAGAAATGGTTAATCTGACTCATTTACATGAAAATATTTCAGTTTCCATGTTACAGAGGACAGGCTCACAAATGGATGCGTATTCAGTCTCAAACCTCATCTTTCTGTGTGATATCCTTCCGGTTATCTTTGTGAAACCACTGTAATTAAACTGCATGTGGAATTCAGTATTTTTAAATAAAGGTGTAGCAGAATGGACTGAATGGACACATTGAATTAACTGTAAAGCTTACAAAACGGTTGGCCTCAGATTTAAAACGTTTTTATTAATTCAAATCTGTAGGGACACTTTAAATGTTTTACTTGCATGTAATGAAATGTTTTGTTTGTTTTTTTTTCTTTCTAATGTTGTAAAATATATGTGTGCAATTTGTGACTTGTGTATACTTAGACATCTATTTTGCGATTTCTGGATTTTTGCCATGCACAGAGTGGGATACAAACAAAGAGCCATAATGAAGAGACCACAGTGGATGCTCCAGACTAATCATTTAGCCTTGTACTAAAATAAAGCCAAGTTTAAATAAGAATTTTTGAAAAATAGCCAGAGATTTAGGTTAGAGTAGGGGTGGAACAGCCATTACCAAGCTTCAGCCTTTATGGAGAAACTGCATGACATCTTCTTTTCACCGAACACTGTGGTGTTGGACTCAGCTGTCAATGACTTACCATCACTAAGAGCTGTGTGGCTACAGCAACATGCAGGGTGTTTTTAAGTTTGGAAGCACTGCAGGATAAAATACAGAGGGGTATGTCTAGTGCCTTACACTGAAGGAGATACTGAAGCTACATTTTAGCCAAAGACATTAAGAGAAAATTGCCTGACTAATAATGGCATATCTGAGTCATCAAGGTTAAAATCCTTTGCTTGTTCCACCCGTGGAACATTGTGGGTGTACTGCATAACCTGAACTGGAACTGAAGCCTTGAATGAGGTCTCTGGATGAGGACTAACCTGCTGCTCTTTATCTGCTCCATCTGTAGTGTTGTCAGGTTCACGTTCATTCATGATGCCAGTTTCTGTCTCTTCTTGTCACTGATGATATGCTGCGTTTGATGCTCCTCAGACATGAGAAGTCAGAGTTCAGTCTTGCATCATTTTAGATTTCCCTGTGTTGGATGAAAACATGACTGTTTTCAGTGTTTCTGTTATTCTTTAGTTACCAGCAAGTTCTTCTTAGCATTTTACTTACTTTTAGAATAAATGAGCTAATAATGTTCTTGTGTTTTGTTCAGTGTTTTACCGGATCAAGATAAACCAGTGATGAATAGAGTTCATGAAACCCAAATTTTCCAACCAGGAATCAGACTTTTGTTGGTCTTTTCACTTTTATTTTCCAGTCACAAATTGGGAATTGGGAAGTGTCCCAATTTCTTTTTGTTTGTTTTATTTTTTTTGTTTGTTTGTGTTCTGTTGCCATTTTATGTCCACCTCCAAAAGAATTTCAAATGAAAAATCTCCATAATATTATTATCATGATCACATTTTCAAAGTAAGAAAAACTATTGCAGCCTTCTCTTTCTCAAGGAATGGCAAAGCTGTGCTGCTTAAAAAAGAAAGAAAAAAAAGATCAATTAGAGCCCGTGAATTGTCCTTAAACAGGGAAATCTGAAACGGTTAGCCCTTCTGTGCATGCTCAACCAGGTACCGTTAGCTACTGTTAGCAAAGTAGAGCGTTGTGGACCTTGTCTCCTAGTCATGTTTAGATTTCAGTGTTATGTTTCAAGTAACTGATGCTGTTAACAATGAAATATTGTTTGGAATTATGTCAAGTACAAATAATTTACACACAGATAAATATTTTATGTAGTATAATAGTGTAAAATAAAAGTATATGTATGCAACATATTTTTATTGATGGATTCAAATCAAAGCTGTTGTGCATCGGTCACCTAAATGATTAACAGCTGCCCTCAAAACCATAAGTAGAAAGTACAAAATAACTGAGTTAAAATGCAGCCAGTAAAAGCCATAAAAAAAAAACAACAAAAAAAAAAAACAAAAACAAAACAAAACTACTTTGTAGATTACAGTCATATGAAACTTCTACTTCTGTAAGTATTTGCATTTTACCGTCATCTGATTCCTGTCTTGCATCTGCAGAATAAAAAGCATATTATGAGTAACTTCATTATAGTGCTGAGGTTAAAATGTGCTGTATACGTTTAATCTTAATTTAAAGCTCCCGGAAACCTTTTGTCTGACCTCCACCCTTTTAATGTCTCAGTTTTCTGTAATGCTGCTTAGACGTATGGCACAATGAGATGATACCACCGTTGGATCTAGTCTGGAATCACACATCACATCATTGACCCCAGCCAGCCACACCCAGCTGTGCTGTCATGATGAGGGTGAAGATTTTCCCTGCAGCAAACTGAAAAAGTCTTAAAACACTGCTCCTCTGCCTGGTGGCAAGTTTAACCTGTGCATGCGGAGTTTCTGGTCTAGGTGTTTGCTGAAGTCTATTAAAATGTCACTAACTCTCCTAAATGTTTAATGAATTAAAGTTAAATGAACCATTTTATTTGCGTTTCATTCTACATATATTTTTAACCTTTTAAAGGCTCAATAATTAGGTTGTTTTTTTTTTCTGTAAAAATAATTTAAAATGTTTTCATTTGTTGCGAGAAATAAAAGGAAGCTTCCCTATAAACAATCTGTCTCCTACATCAACAATGTCTTTGTTAAGTTTTTCTCCTTTCAAAATAAGAGTCATGTGCCAGAATAGCTTCGGTGCACCATGTTGCTCCTTCCTACTTCCTGGTTCCTTAACCAATCATATGTGACTCCCCACGGTTGCCGAACAACAGCACAACGTTTGGTATTTTATGTCGGCAAAAGAGCAGCAGCCTGCTGGTATTGAATCTAGCAAAAGAAGCGGATGAGAAACAGTTTCAGAAAAACCTAAAAAGCCTCGGCATCCTGCTAAAAAAAACAAACGACCAAAAAACGGATAAAACGAGGATCAATACTGGAGAATCTTTTGCAAGGTGGAGAAGTCTGAGAGACCAAATTAATTTCAAGATGGAGGCAGAGCTGGCCAAGTTTCTCCTTGACAGGTTAACACCTGATTTTTGCTTAAATTAACTGAAAAGTTTATCTTGATTTACAAAGATTTATGATTTATTTCTCGGCCCTCATTAATTTGTGTGACTGTATGGATGTATTGGTTGAGTAAATTGGTGGCCTGTTAGTTTATAACAACAAATGTAATGATGTTTTGGCGAATAGTGTGGGTAGTGTGTTTGTCCTTATAAACTTATTACTATCAAATTAATTTATTAAGCGAGACTAAGGGAAAACTGCTGCTGTGTGGCATTTGTTGATTAATGTAGCGTTTGTTTACACTCTATTTTATGCTAACGTAAATTAGCGCGTGAAATTAGCGCTAGCATTGCAAAGCATAGCAACTTACTGTGTGTGAATCATCTTCGCTCGTCATCGTGATGTTTGCTGGCGCTATGTTCTCCGTCCTTCATAGACTGTATAAAAGAACCGTCTTCTCACAAACCGGCAACCTACTTGAAACTCTCCGACGGGGAGGGCGGAAGAATGCTCTCTGTGTTTTTGTCTTTCGACTGCAGTTCTGATTTGAAACACTAGGTGTCAATGCTACTTATTTAGCCTTTAACATGTTTTAAAGGTCATGCTAGAAAATAATAAATTTTTTTCTAAAAATGAACTTTAATAGTAAGTCACTGATCTTAATAATTGATCAGTATTTTGTAATTATACATTAATAAATAATAATAAAAGTTATGATTTAAATTTATTCAACTTTAATAACTTTAAATAAAGAAAATGCCTGCCCATAGGAAAATAGAAAGAAGTATTTGTGGTTCAGTGAGGTAAAATTCAGCACCTCTGTGTACATTCTATCCACTTCTTTTTATTTTCTTTTTTTTTTTTTTTAACTTGTCCTGTCCGGCATCATAGCAGCAAAATGATAATCTGGTTGCTGTATCATGCTGAACAAATTTGCTCTGCCAAGGGGAGGCCTATGGGTAAGACTCCTCTTGATAATGTGATTAATTTATTTATTTATTTACTTTAAATCACGGAATCTATGTAATCTTGCTGGACCTGACCGGAGGGGACAGAAAAAGATGGAAAATAGCAAAAAGGGAAAGGAGAAAGGAGACAAAAAGATCACAGACAGAAGGCAACGACCCTTCAATCCATCACCAGACAACAAACTGTTACACCTGTACATGAACACACCAGAAAATTTCCTACAACTTTTACAAAAGCAGAAACACACACACAGAAAAAACAGGGCTGCTAGTCATTAAGAGTTTTTAAATAATAACCAAATCAAAAAGACATAACAGCGACCAGATACTAACTCACAGGAAAAATAAAGAAAAATAATTATCGCGTAGTATTAAAACCCACGGGACAACTCAGTGACTGTGTCAGCATGCAGAGCATGAGAGACAAGGAGTGATCAGTGATGAAGAGTGGTGAGTGAGATCATGGAAATGCGACCATGCCTCCACGGAGGCCAGAGGCAGACCAGGGCCAGAGGCCTGGACCCCCAGCAGCAGACCCGGAGCACCAACCCAAGCCACCCCACCATGAAGACGACTCCAGCCCCACCCGAAGGGCGGCAGAGGAGAGCCCCAGCAAGAGCCCCCCGCGGTCCCGGGGCACAGGTCCCAGTGGGCCAAGATCAGCAGCCGCCGGCCCCGCCAGGGACCGGCCACCCAGGGCAGCCCAAGCGAAAGGCCCAGGGCCCCAGTAGCCCAGAGGCGACCGCCCCACCCCGCAAAGGCAGAAGGCCCGCAACATGCCTAGGAGGACCAGGCCCCCCCAGACAGCCACCCGGCGTAGGCCAGCACACACCCCGATGTTCCAGCCGCACACCCCGGGAACCAGGGTGCTATCGGCCCCCTCCCCCCACTCCCCACCTACTCCAATCTGCACCCTATATAACCCCACATTCACACCCTCCCCTGTGCCGCACCCACAAGCACTCACCATCACACAGTCACGCCACACACAACCCACCCACCATGCCCCGTGGGGGACACCCCAGGTGGACTATCCACTTCCTATGTCTGTATTTTTTTTAGACCTAACACAGGGTTGAATTGAAAATTGAAATTAATGATCTATATTATAAATAAATTATTAAAGAAAAATACAAATAAAAGCATAGGCATAATCCTAATTTTTTCTCCATAATACATGCAAAGATCATATATGTTATTGTTTTCATCAGTGGTAAAATGTCAGTGTTTTATTTGTTCTTCTTTGTGTTTTTATCCAGCAAAAATCTAGATATAGAATATATATTTATATATATATATATATATATATATATATATATATATAAAAATATATATTTATATATATATATATATATATATATATATATATATATATATATATATATATATATATATATATATATACATGACATTGAAATTAGAACCCTCACATGCTTCCCAGGAGGAGCTGTTTAATTAAATTAAGTGATTGCAATGACATAATGCTTAGAAATATAAATGAGTAAAAGTCATCATATCAGCCATGCTGGACTGATGAGACCATTTCAGAGGAGTCTGTGTATCTATACATTTAATTTAAAAGCTTTGTGTTTTTCTGTGATTGTGTGGAATACCAACTCTGTAGAAAACCATCCCAGGGCAGATTCACCTCAGTTTCTTGGATCCATCACTGTTTCCCAAGTGATTCTGCATGTAGGACCTTATCTGATGTATCATTTTGGTTGTAGTTCGCCTGTGCTGAACTTTGCTTTTGTTGTTTCTCCTGTCTGTTTAGATCACCTGATCGCAATCTAATGTTTGGGAATGTCTTGTAAAAGGAATGAAAACCTTGGAAATTTCAGGGAAATTTATCATTTGTGTGATTCAGAGAACAAACATCAGAAAAAACTCCCTCAGGCAAATTCATTATATTAAGAGATCAGCTGATAGAAAAAATCCCCACTAATGAGCATCAAGCAGGTATTTAAAGCTGCTGCTGAACATCTCCATGCAGGATACTCCAGAGGTTGCAGTTGTGCATAAAGCTGTATATTAGCCTCCCTTAACTAATGCTTACAAAGAGAAACAATTGCACTGGGCTCAGACATACACAAAGACTAATTTTTAACAGTTTTATTTACCGATGTTCTACACCGGATGGTCCAGATGGATGTAGGTCTGGATGGTTGATCGCTACCATGTCCTAACAAAGCTGCCTCATCAGCAAGATGGTGAGAGAGGGATGTTTTGGGCAGGAATAATGGGCAGTAAGATGGTAAACCTTTTTAAGGGGCTTGAGGATGTCAAAATGACCTCTGTAAAATATGAGCAGTTTCCATCTGATCAAACTTTCAGGGTATAAAAGGTTGCTTCTGCAGAAAACTTATTTTTATGCAAAGCAGTGCATCATTCCATGCTTCAAAAACACCATTGTCCCTTTGGCTGCTATGGGTTTAATAGAAGAACTCAGTGTGGCCACCATCATCCCCAGAGTTCAACCCTGAGAACATGTAGAGCATTTTTAAAGTGAAGATCTTTGACGGTGTTGGGTAATATACCTTAAAACAGCAATTTTAGAAGACTATTCTGGTCTCCTAAATGAGATCCAGGCAGAAAATATTCAAGGACTTCCCATGTTAAATGGGTGACAAAGCTATTAAGTCAATATTAAAAAATGGCTCCTTTTGTTAAGATGGAACTTGATCTGTAAAAATTTCTTTTTTTTAATAAAGGAAAATATTGGCATTTGATAATTCAGTTCTTTGCAAACTGTCAGATGTTTTGAAACTTGGTATAATTTGGAACACTGTAGTTTTAGTGAATGGTAAAAAAAAGAAAAGGAAAAACATCTGTTTTCATCATTGGTAATTTTTGTTAAGTGAAATCTTATTATAAAAATCCTAATATTTGATGACAAAAAAGTCCTTTCTGTAATTTGCATTAATTATTTGGGAGAAATCAACAAAAACAGCATATAAGTAACAATTTGGAACACAGTGTATAATCACTGGCGGTAATGAAGCTCTGCTGGAATTATACAAACTATTTATAGCTTAACAATGTCCAAGAACTCATGGCTAGCAAGACTTGTCTATAAATCTCAGAAGTTTATGGACTAATATATGTAGCTCTAAACTAGTTACTTAACACTGAAGTTGGTTCATTTCCTCCTCCGTCAGTTGTGCTCACCGCAATTCATTTAGAAAGAGAAAATTGTCGCATATTTCATAGTCATTAACTCAAATTAGAACCGGCTTGTTCATCAGCGTTCCCACGTCAGTAAGTGCCTGCTGCCATCTTACTGACTGACAGCCAACCTCCCCCTCCTTGCCCTAAACTCCTTCATTATCCATGCCACTTTGCTTTCTGTCATTCCCATTCAAGGGAGATGAAAAATTACAAGCCATTTAACCTCAGCACACTCCGTCTCTGTGCACTGGTTAGTTACCTCTACTGTCACTAGGCCCAGTGAAATCTCTGTGCTATCTTCAGGTCCAAGCGGACTGGTAATTAGAAGAGCCTTGGGACGTCCTCATTGTGGCTACTGGCATAGACACACCTGATATCAGTGGTAAACACAAAACCACAGATAAGGCTGATCTTAATGGGGAGACTTTGTCCTGGCTTCATAATAGACAGCAACAGTGTGTATTGGACTAGTCCAGCTAATCAGGGAAGGAGATCAGTGAAGAATTGGAATGTTATTGATTAGGACACAGGCCCCTCAATGCCACCAGGAGCATCTGATAGCATCTCTTATTTACCAACTAACCTGATGAATCACCATGTGCTGATAAAGCTGACAATGCCCTTGAGTCCCCCAGCTTCGAAGAGAGGACTGTATACAGTATATCTGCAATGTGTGTATAACACCTGAGGACAAGCAATCCTGCAAAGTGTCTGCATGGATATTGATTGCATTTTTTTATGGATTATTTTAGCCCCATCTATAAAAAAGGCTGTCCGCAGCTGTTTGCAGATTACATTTTAACAAGTTCATTTGAATGTCACTTTGAAATCTGAATGTTATCAAAAATTCGAGGACATGCTCACCTTGTATATTTTGCTAGAATTATTATGCACAAGTTATAGTGAGGATCACTCCACCTTTTCTTTCTGACTTAATGGTTGTTGGACCAAAATTCAACAATCATATAAGGAGAAATCCATATTAAAGAAAGAGGAGATATCTGTCTCTCCACCCACAGTAGCCTCACAAGAGCACAGCCCTGAAGGTAAGTTGTGTTATGAACAGAGGTCAGGTTGCAGATCCTGCTGTTCACAGAGAGCTCAGCACATGTGGAACAATATAGTATATTTATTTACTCATAAAACTCTTTGCAGAACCAAAGCTGCAAGCTTAATGTTGAAAGTGGGACTTAAAGTATTCCAGCGTTGTGCCAGATCTCTGTCATGTGCAGTTTTTGTTAGAAAAAATAAAATAAAAAGGATAAAATTCAGTAACTTTTTGATGTCTGCTATTGCTATTAAATTGGGCTATTGCCACATTAGGAGTTTATCTACCAATAATATGAGCGAAATGCAGCTTTCTCTTTCAATGAGACACGTCGGTAACCTATCAGAAGTTGAGCAGGAATGTTTGGTTGAGAGATCCAGCTGTAGTCTAGCCTAAACAGAGACCACACATACAGTATGGTAAAGCAGAGACGTTGGTGAATAACTTGTAAACTTAGGCTATGGCACATCAGTTTTGCTGACAGGATAGAGGGTGAGTTTCTACAGACGTGAGAAGTCATTTTAATTTGATGAAGTGCTTAAAAATAAATGTTGCTGGTTTGGGGAGCAAGTGTTTCCACATTCACCACCTTGGCAGCATTTCACAAAATGAAGGTAGCATATGTGACTAAACATATTTTCCAACACACACGGACATGCACATCAGGGTAGAAATTTGTAAATATGCAACCATGTAGTCATGGTAAAAAACAGCCTCTTAATCTAAAAGTGTAGACCTGTTCTATAGGAACGTCACAAGAAAGTCTATAATACAAATGAAGCACAGGGGCTAAGCATCAATGAAAGAAATGGGCAGAAACAGCAGCCTCATGTTGCTGAATTTAGCTTTCGACTTGTGATCTACACAAAGGATGACTCAATTGCTTTTTGACGGACTTTGACCATAGTTCAGGTCCTGCTCAATAGACCAGGTCCTGCTCAATACCACAAGTCTTACGATGTTCAAATCTAGCCTGATTTATCCTACAGAGTGTGTAGATTCATTAGCACAGTTTATGATATGTGAAACCTACGTATATTCTGCTAATAAAAATGCAAATAAGGCCTATTTTGTGGAATACACTGGCATTTAGACCACATTAGACCAGATCTAACAGGGAGCCATATTTAACAGATAGCCAATAAAGAGAGGCTAAAACTGGAGAAATATGATCTTTTCTGCTAGTTCTCATCAGAACTCTCACATTTTGGATCATCTGGGGACTTTTCAAGGCATATTTGGAAAAGCCCAATATTGAGGAATTGCAGTAGTCCAAACTGGAAGTATCAAAAGCATAGACTAGTTTTTCTGCATCACTTTTTGACCTGGTGTCCATAATTTTAGCAATATTACGTAAGTGGAGAAAACTATTCTAGAAACTTGCTTTAAATGCAAGCCAAATGACAAATCCTGGTCAAATATAACTCCAAGGTTCCTCACTGTAGTACTGGAAACTAAATTAATGCCATCCAGATTAATTACATAGCTAGACAGAGTTTTTCAGGTCTAAAAACGACCACCTCAGTCTCGTGTGAATTCAGAAGGAGAAAATTCATGTAAGTAAATCTAAGTGTCATCCGCATAGCGTTGAAAGTTTATACTATGCTGTCTAATGATAGTTGTAAAGGGAAGCATGTAGCAAAAAGCCAGTTTTAAATTGGGTCTTTAGGTACCTTTTTATTAGCAGCCTGTTACAAAGATATTTGGTCCCATTTCTTCAGTTGCATCTATTAGAAATACCAATGATAACAAAGTTTGATATAAAACAGATTCTTTGCACCAACAACGCTGGTCTCTGTGGCAAGGTGACTACCAAGAGGCCATTCTTAAAGAAGGATAACTGGGAGAAAAGGCTGACATATGACACAAGAACTGGACTGAAAATCAGTGGTAACAGGGCAAATGGAGGGACATATCCTAACCCTAGAGCCTGGACCCCAGTATCATTGAAGCAGTGTGTGATCATTTTGACAAAGACTGAAACAAATGCCTGCAAATATCCAAAGTAGAGCTTTGGAAAATCCTTTAAGAAGCCTGAAGAATTATTCCTACAAAAGAAAATTTAAGAAAAATACAAGATGGCTGTGTTAAACTGCTCAGACCCAATAAGCTTGTTAGAAATGTATAAATTAGTTTTTTTTCCCTTATGTACTGGATTCCCATTTATGTTTTCACATTCAATTTTAATAAATGTATGCATATATTTCCTATTTTTTGCTAATATATTAAAGAATAATGAATAGTTTAAGACTTTTACGCAGTACTTTATAGTGTATGCTTCTGAGAGGGAGGGTAATGGATTTAATACTTTCAACTGGTCTCAAAGTTAAAAAAGGATTCCTTTATTTTCTTCTGCAGACGACATTTAGTTGGACTCCCTCTCACTCTTTTCCTAAATAAAGTCCTCAGCAGGTCATTAACATATATTACAGTAGTTTAATAATGTATTGAAATGACTTTGATCTGATATGCAGAGGACAGAAGTAAAAATAATTTCCTTTATTCTCAGGGAATTCACATAAGGCGGTATTATAACAATATAATTATGAGAATGTCTGATGTCAAAAAAGAAAATTCCTTCCTATTGAAAATATTCTGTCCACCTATTTCCATGCCAACTAAGATTTTCAGAGTAACAAAAGCTGACAGGCTTTAGAGAAATGAGATAACATCTTACAGAGGAGTGTGCACCAAGTTGAAATAGAATAAAGGAAGTATGTGAGAATGCTTTAGTAACTGTCATGAAAAAAAGAAATAGAACAAAAAGTACACTGCACATAAAGCTGATAGTTTGGTTTCTTTGTACAGAACTACAGTTTCAATAAGAGTTTCAGGCTGAATATATTTAAATTAAATAAATACAAAGTAACAAAATAAGTCACCAAAGCAAGGTGATCCAAAGCTCTATTTAGCATGTGTACTGCTGGAATTTAAAGGAAGATATGTATATTTAACATAAAAAGAATTAGCCCATTATGCTAATTGTGAAAACATCACATCTTATTTTCTATTATTGAAAGGTATTACATTGGTCAAAATACCTGCTAAGACATGCTACCATCAGTTTTTAGTCAAAGAAACTGCAGAGCTAATGGGTATTTACAGGCTCTAAATTACCATGCAAAACTATCAATGGAAACTTTACTTTTTGTTTAGGGTACTGCACTGAAAGCTGCAAGAGTGGGCACAGCTCACTTTATCTTCACAAAAAGCCGCATTTATTTAATGTTTCACAAACAAAGACAAATTAAACTGATTATTACCTGTTTTGCAAGCAAAGTGGCAGCTCACTTTTAGTCGTGCTGTGTGGGCTGACGTCCACAGTTCAGTCAACAGCTAAAAGCTAGCTTAACCTCTTAAGCCCGACGGACCCACCGGTGGGTCCAACAGGTGTAAACACAAGTTCATGTGTGTAAAAAAGTTACTGTAGTGATGTTAGGATATTTTATTTATAATGTGTCTCAAAGAAGAATACCTAATGCCACTAAATCAACTCTTCAAGTACATTTGGTCAACAAAGAATTTGTTTAATAACAACTTTAAAATACGTATGCCACAAACAACAGCGCCACCATAACGAGTAACACCCGAACCAAAATTCAACACAACGCGTGATCTGTTCACTCCACCCCAACAATATTAGGTATCAAATGAAACTAGAAAAGCTGCACTTTCATATGATACCAAGCATAAAAAGATTTTCGCCAAGCACCTCACGTCAGTCTCAAAACAAACACAAAGCTAACCGTTGCATATCACAGCAGCCTCATCAGATAGCATGTTTATCACCAAATACAGCACCAAATCCCAAAGCTATTCTCACAAACACCGATATATTTTATTTCCGTACCTTTTTGTGGTCATTTTCAGTCTATCCACATTGTTCTTCGACCAAAACTCACAGCGTAGTAATCCATAATGGTGAAAGTGCGTCATGTGCTAACATGTCATATGCTCCCATTCACAGCCATTTTGTTGTCTTGTTGTGGGTCTTGGCAGTGTAAATAAAGTTTGGTCAAATTCTACATCTCAAGAGCTTTCCCAGATATCTTACACTTAAATGAGACTTTATCTGTCAGGTATAAATGCTTGCGCGTAAACAAATGAGCATCATTGCCATTTTGCTGCAGTTACGCACGGGGGCGCACCGGAAAGAGCGAATATCGAACAGGGTTCATTTCATTGCTTCATTATAACTTTTTATCCATTTAGAACGAAGGATAAAAGTGATAAACATGTCCAAGAAATTACAAAGAACCAAATACACCGTGTTGGAAGTTCTGGAGGAAATACAGACACAGCACAGTTTGGCACAGTTTGGGTATCCAAGTGGCCAAATGGAGAGTCCGCCTGGTACTATCCACACTAAAACCTGCATAAAAGCTATGAGCTTTGTTCTATTCTCATGAAACTTTGTACAGTCGTAGTCAAGGAGTTGCTGAATGCATGCAGTGGTATCTTTATGCACAGATTGATTTCTATCATGATGTTTTCATCTGTGTAAAAAAAAATTAAAAATTTGCCGAGGATATATATATATTTTTTACCTATGGTTTATCACAATTTGCACAGGCATATTAACATTCAAAATGTTTCTGACACAGGATTTATATTCCATAGCATCTTACCTAGCCATTGAGACCACGCTTATGTATACTGACCTGAAAATTAGAGTTATTGTTGATTTAATTTGGGTAGGTCTGTTCAGGCAAACTACACCTCCAAAAACCCTAGGGCTTAAAGGGTTTATTATTTTTAAAAGTTACTCTAAATACATTTTAAAGTATACAAAGGAAGGTACAAATTTGTACAAAAGGTACAAAACTCTCAGCCATCTGAGCACTAAGGAAAAATACTACATGGGGATGTACTTAATTAGCCTGTTTTGTTTTGTTTTTTTGTTGTTGTTGTTGTTGTTGTTTGTTTTTTTAATCTTATCTGCTTTGAGAAAAAAAAAACAAAGTTTAAAGACTTTGTTGTCAAAAGCTGCTTTGATTCTTTAAGACTGATGTGACTGTCAGACTGCTGGTATTTTTTAAATGAGAAGTTTGTCATCTTAGTTTCATGTTATTCAGTCACTCATTGTTGAAAAATTATCAACATCTCAAACATCAACATTTTGGTGGTCTTAGGGGGAAAGTAATGAGATCAACACATTAAATAAGTCTTGTCTTAATGAGATTTTGTGAAAAAATTTGTGCGTGTCATTCAATAGTTTTGATGGTTAACTGGGAAATTAAATAATGAAATGCCACAATATCACATTATGGATAATGTGATAATAATTAACCATAAACATTTCTTTTTTTTATTTTATTATTTTTTTATTTCTGTGGTACGGTGGTGCAGTAGATGTCTTGTGGTTCACAGTTCAACCCTTCATTCAGGCCTTTCTCTGTGGAGTTTCCATGTTCTCCCTTAGCTTGAGTCAGTTTTCTGAGTTTTCCCGTTTCCACCCCAGACATGTAAGTTCGAAATTGAAGAATTGAAGAATGAGAAGGAGCATATTGGCTTGCATTTCAGTAATAGCTGATTCAGGCTAGAAACCTAACAACCCTAAATAGGATGAAGCAGACAAAGAAAATGCATTAATTAATGTGTAAATAATTGGGTACACAGATGGTTTGATAGTTATAAGATAAAATAAACCCATACTGGCTTGTTATTTCTCTGGATACACATTATCCGATCAGTTAAACTATAGTATTTTTTAGTCTGGTCTTGTAGAAGGGCTCAAAGTCATTGAAGGCTTTAAAGGCTTTAAGGCTATAACGTTTTAGCCTGATATGCTTACATGCTGCATATTCCTAAATTAAGTTTTTCAAATGACTTCAAAGCAGCACACAGACAACCTGGAGCCATTTACTATCATTTCTATCACAGGAGTTCTGGTTGGGTTCAGGGGAAGTAATGAAGCTGCCATCTATAATGGGAGTCAGTGACAAATTTATGCCCCTGAGCTCGCTGCATGTTAATCCAGCCATGCTCCTAAACATGCTTCAACTACACATCTCCAATATCTGAAGTAGAATCAGAACATTAAAAAAGAAATACATTCTGGAGAAGAGACAACGCTTTCTTGGTTGATTCTTTTGACTTTTCAGCTGTTTCTTTTTAGCTTCTGAAAATTTTGTCTCACGTTTGAATGAAAACGAACTACTTTTTAAATTTATAAGTATCCATAATTCATATAATGTCAGTCACTTCATCAGAGGACTGTTTGAACACATAATTAGTCAAGTGAAACTGTCTGTCGGAGCCTGGATAAGTTGGTACAGCTGTCTGATTTCCACAGCTATCTTTCATTCTTTCTTCTCTATTAATAACTCTGCAAAACATCGTATATCTGGGACAAGGGAGTGAGTGAAATATGAAGGGAGCTATATAAAAAGAATATAATCACAGCTAAGACCAATATGGGATTAGGATTTAACTCACCGGTGTTTGGGGTGTCAGACTGTAAAACCTGAAGCTCATTCTTCTTTACCCCACCATAAGGAGCTGCAACTGAAAGATTTCATTAGTCTGGCAGTCAGTAGGGAGTTGAGGCGTTCTATCATCATCACAAAAATGAAAACCGGGAGGAGAGTATGGACAATATTGCCAGGAACAATAGCTGCTATCCTCTGTAAATGAAACTTGGCCGTATAGAATGAGTGTTTACATTAAACCTGAAACTAATGTGCACATTATTTTAAAGTGAAGCTTTAAAAAAATGCTAGGCCTTTATCATTTTAATGAGACAGTATAGTATTCCTCCCAGCATTCTATCAGAGCAGGTAAAAGAGGGTATTTCTTTAACTTAAGGGGGCAATAAGCAGAAATTCATCATTTCTAGATTGGAGGAATTAGAACGTGGCTATGTGAAGAACTAGATGTGTAAATTCATCAGGAGTATAGCATGACGTCATACACCGTCTCTCTGTGTTGATCTCCAGCCCCGTATTTACTGGCCAGTCCGGCCGTGTGTTCGTGTGAATCTCCGCCTCCTCCTTTCTATCGCCGCCCTTGGCCCTCCCTCCACATAAAAGGCTTCAGCCTGCGAGCAATGGCAGGGCATATTTTTGAAGCAAATTGATTGTGAGCGGAACGAAACATTGACCAAAAGACGACCAGGAACCGACATTACCTTAGAAAAAAAAACAACAGTCATTGGTGAAGAAGTTGTTGGATAGAAAAAGGGACATAACCCAGATTAACGTTGGCCTTGTCTTTTCAAAGAGGAAAGCACTGTGAGAGCTAAAGAAGCTACAATTTGACTGGAAGCTAGCTCTTCTCCTGGACAGTATGTAACAATATAAATGTTATAGGTTACTTTGACATGTTTCACAAAATGATGAGATTGTTTTGCTCAGTGTATTTGTGAACAAGGTGAGTAGGGGGAGGGAAGAGGTAGAGGGAGGTGTGGCTCATCACACATTTTGTTTTGGTCTACAGGCAGCGCACAACATCAAACCTTGCAGTGAAACTATTTCGCTTATTGCCCCTTTGAGCCAAATAAGATCAGAGTTTGTAAAGTAAAATGCCAAAACATCTGGTAGTAAAAAAAGGATGTAAGACTGGTTTCAGAGACCAGGACCAGTGTGTCTTCTCTGCATCATAGCTTTCTGTTCCAGTTTTATTTCCAGTTCAACTCACAGAATTCTCCTTTTTATTTCACACTCATCTTTAAAATTTGCAATATTGTCTCATGAAATTCTCTTGCTAATTTCTGATGGATGGACATCTTTGGGGGCTTTTTCAGAGAGGTGGAGGCAAGATCTTGTCTTGGTGATGATACTGCAGAAATAGAGGGTACACATTCACTTTGGGTTTAGTTTCCTGGGAAAAAAAGTGAGCATTTTGAGACATGCAAATCATTTATGTCCCAAAAATGTACAAAATTTAAATCTGAAAAACTAAAATAAATTATGTCAAAATGGAGGTTTCTTCTTCTGGACTGTCCAAATGGTCATCATCAGGTATACCATCCAGAGGTTGCTGCTTCTCCATTACTCCAGATAGCAGATCACTTAGTTCATCAGTTTTGTGGTGGTGGTCCACCACCAGCATTGAACTGCTGTCTTCTGAAAACTGCCTTTTCTTTTTTTAAAGGCAGTTTCAGGTTCTTCCACAAAATCTATAAAGACGCATATGATAAAATGATAAGTGATGCCATATTATATAATTATGAGAAATTTAGACTAGATATTAGTGACTTACCTCAAGTTGCACAGTTCTTGTGGTTACATTTTCATTTGCATTGTGTTCATGACGCATTTCCACCCAAGTGCTTTATTTCTTTTGCTCAGTAGCAACTGTATGGTTTTTGCTTTCAGTAATTTGGTGGTTTGACACAATTTGTTTGAATAGCATCTTTTCATACTCACTGAAGGATTGGGAACAACATATATTTATATTCCGATCCACACTAGTGTAGGGTGTTTTTGACTCCATTCCAGGTTTTTATTACCACCAGCAGATCAACAGTATGTGCTCAGATTTAACATAATGAGGCTTAACTCAGCTGCTCTCATTTAGGTTTACTTAGCTTAATCCATGACCCCATAGTGACAGACTAACTAAGTCAACCTTAAACTGACTTAAAGTGACTTAAATTTGCTGGCTTAACTAGTACACATTAAGGTCTAGTCCTGGCGTACTCTAAGCCCTTCTCTAAAACCTGCCCTATGCTTCTGACTGAATTGGATGGCACACTTACATTCATTCCCTACGTTCTTGGAGCCGCCATTGCTCTGCAGTGTCCCAAGGCTGAGAAATTGCACTTCACAATTTTTTTCCCAGTCTGGGGCATCATGTGACAGCTGTGTTTTGCTTTTAGGCACCACATCACGCACCAAGAACTGGAAATCAACACACTGCCCTATTTTCAACGTGGGCTTAATGAAGGATATAAGGCTCTTCTTGACACTTGACTATTGTGATTTTGAATGTTAAACAAAGAAACACAAGTGGGTGTTATTGAGGGAAGCAATGAAGAAAGAAAGAAAGAAAAAATTATCTTAGGTGACTGTTGTTAGGACCGTTAAGAGTTAAAAACACATAGTCAGGGACATGTCTCCACAAAGACTAAAACTAAGTTTTAAAGGTGTAAATAAAAACATTCTAGCCCCTTTGGTGGGTCATGAATAAGTGATGCACCTTTAATGCTAATGAGAAGAACTGACTCCCTGAACTGAATCAGGGAAAGCTGCATCTTCAGTTCATGTTGCTCAGCAGGCAGGGGGACTTTAGATTGATGAGCACACCATGTGGCCAATCACCTGCTAGAATTATAGCATTATGTCAAAAAAGAAAGGGGGTAGACGCTCTGAAGACAGTGTATTGGCACAGGCCAGGTATACAAATTGGCAGAGAAAGACCAGGTGACTGATTCAAAGAAAACCATGTCAGGGAAAAGTTAAGGAATTAACTAAAACTAAAAAAATAAACGGCATCTGGCTGCTTTACAATTATACTAGAGACTAAAACGCTGAGTGGACATTAAAATGTCGTAAAATTCTGACTTTGGCTTTTATTTGATATGTGTGTTGTGGTAATGTGTTCAACTGTTCATTTAAATGATTGATTAAAATGTAACAGTAAAACCAACAAAAAGAAAAGCATAGAAAACATGCTTTTATTAAAGTACTGAATAAAAACTATCTATAACTGCTAAATTAAGCTAAAATAGAAGCTGAAAAAGACTCCAAATGAAAAGCCATTTGGGAGTTTAAGAGCTGGTTTTTATAAGAGAGCTGAACCTGAAAAGAGCTGGACCTGCAATCACTATATTGATTTAAGCAAATCAGGACATTTTCAAATAACACTGTTTAGTCCCATCTGATCCATCCACTGGCTACATGCTTACTTTATCATGCCTGGTGCCGTTTATGAGCTACTGGCTTAACAAAGTGCAGCTGAATGATGAGAGAGATTTTAATGAAGGAAGATGTTTACTAGGAAAAACAAAAATGTGGTGGTTGGACCATGTGAACAACTAGTTGGGTTATTAACTGGTTACTAAGTTACTTTTCCTTTCTAGAAAAAAAGAATGTTGAGATAATGTTGTTATTGTAACCCTGGTTAATTCTTGTGAAAAGAAGTTAGAGGTTGGACAATTTGGTTTAGCAGTTGTATGTGTTCATTGTTATTTTATTTAGTGTACTGTTCCTTTAAGAGTTGTAGCAAGGTGTCAACCAAGCAGCAACCTCCGGCAGTGAAATGTGAAGCCTATACAGAAGTGAAAAAAATCTCAGTTCACCCCTCATCCGCATTTTAGGATTAATAGGTCAAATTTACCTTCATGACAACTGTGAAGGGGGGTGAATTTTTTTCTAACTCATCCATTTGAATGTTATTTAATCTTTAAATTTGGCATAATTAGGGGCGTGTCTTTTTGATTGACACTAATCTGCGGCAAGGGAGAGTGCAGCACAAACATGGTTTTTAGCCGGCTAACAGTGTGCCTTAGCTTTAGCCCGCCTACCTTCATTAGCCGGTTAGCTCATGTTAGATCCGAGTTGACTCTGTTAGTACTTAGCTACAGGCAGATCAGAGTTTGATAGACGTCAATCATCCACCCCCATGCTCACAGCCCCCCTCTCAGCTCCGCCTCTTTGCCCGTTTTTGTATTTTTTGTGAGCGCCTGCAGGCGTGATGCTGCCAAGATGGCGATGGTAGGAACCACCCAATGAGCTTCACTTTTGCTCTTCAGAATCCTACAGGTGACGTCACAGAGGCTCCATCCATCTTTTACAATCTCTGGTGGCAACAGAGATTGGTTGGGGAAAAAAAAAGAAGAAACACTCGGATGCAAAGAGGAGAGGTGACCGTAAGCTGCAGGAGAACTAAGCTAACAAGGAGCAGACAAGCTAGAAAAAAAGTAGACTATTTAATTTAATTCACTTTACCCTTGTTTTTTTTTTTTGGAGTTAGTTTTGTTCATGTATTCCTGGATTCTGTATTTTGTTGCTGCCAATCACGGATTTGGTGAGTTTAAACGTTTTCTGACATAGATTTTTCTTTTGTACACCTAATTGTTTTACTCAGTTATCAAGACAATGTGGCATAGTTATGTGATGTTTTATTTAGTTGTGAGATGGAAACAGCAACATGCTACAGGCATAAACACGTGCTGAAGAAAGAAATTACAGGGCGTTCTTTGGCATGGGAAACCGCAGAGATGATGCGTTCTAGGACATCTTCTGGATCTCAAGAACATGGATTCACACTAAACTGTGGTAGAACATAATCAGTACCTTTAATAGTGCTGCAGCTTGCAGCTAAATTAATGTGGACTGTTTTTTTTTTCTTTTGTATTCTTACAAGATTTGATTCCACAGGACTGCGTGTCCACCGAGTCTCAGAATTTGAGTTCTTTACTACATGGACTGGGCATTTAACTTGTATTTATTTCATGCTGAAAGTGCATATTATTTTGTTATTGATTTGGAAAGATAGTTGAAGTCTGATGCTGTGATTACAGAAATCACTGGAAGCACCAGTAGATTGACATGACAGAAACTGAACTGAGCTTTTAAAGCCCAACTGAGATAAAATAGGATCCTAGAATTGGGTTAACTTGAGTAGAAGAAACAGCATAAGAAATTAATCTAGTTAAAAAGTTAACTTATACTGAGTACAATAGCCAGAGGGAGACGGATTGTGGTCGTATTTTCCTTTATGCTTTAAAGGGGATTTGTGCAATTTTTGTGCAACTAAAGTGAGTGACTGGGTATCCAATATATATATTTTTTTTGTCTTTTACAACTGTGTTCTTCCATAAATAAGCCAGCATTTCAACTTCTTCTGGTCTGTGGTCTGTTATTCTTACACCTGCACTGCTCCTATGAACCTAGTCAGCTGTAAACTCTTACAGTGCTACATTATCGTTCAGCATTGTGATTGGTCACCAACTTTATACAAGCCGTACTGGCTGGTTATCAAAAAAGTTAATTTACATCCCTGGTAAGGGTTAGTACTAATATATATGGTTAGGGTTTGTACATTTTACTAAAATGGTAAATGGTCTGTATTTATATAGCGCTTTACTATACCTGAAACGATACCCAAAACGCTTTACAATATACATCTAATTCACCCATTCACACACACATTCACACACTGGAGACTACAGGATATATGAGTAGCAGTCCCCATTACACGACGCTATAGTCATATGTTACCATTAGACAATTCATAACCATGGCTTTTGACACCAAATATGTTGGAAGATGGAGACAAATATGCATATTGCACATTATCTAGTGGGATAGGGCTCATACAGTAGTGTCTGTGTCACATGTAAAGACAAGCATATTGCTCTGAAAGTTAAATGGACAAGAGTGAAAATACAGTTTTAACATAACATATAATAAAGGTGAAATATAATAAATGTGAAAATCTGGTCTTCACAATCTTTTATTCAATGATTCTCACTTGAATGCAAACCAGCTACTTCAGATTTTTTCATTAGAACTGAGTGCAGTTTGTTTTTTTTCAGCTTTTCCTCAGGATGAAACTCTCTCATGTCCTATTGTGAAGCAAACCTCAACATTTCATCTCATGGTTGCTATGAAAACCTTCCCGTCTCACTAAATGTGGGAGATGCTCAGCATGGCACCCGCTGGGAGAGCTGACTGATCCCCTGGGTGCTGGGTGTAAACTGGTCCCTTCCCACCCATATGTCCAACACAGCAGTATGTAGCCGTCAGTCATCTGTGCCGCCTCTCTTGGTGCTTTCCTAATTGTAATTACTGCCTCCAACCTGGGAGTGTGAAAGGAAATAAGCATCCACCTGCCTCTATCGAGGTGGGGGACTCTTATCCTCCTTTGTTCTAGTAGAGGAGATGCGTTTACATTGTTAGGGTGTACACATTCTCCTTTATGTGAGTTTAATTAAGACTGTTAAGGCTACCTTGGAGAAATCTAGCTATCAAGCTTGGTGTTGCAGACAAACAAGTTTCTGTGAAGAATCCTGGTGTTTCATTGTTACTCGTGCAGCAGATGGGAAGGAAAAGGAGTAAAATCCCATTGACCTTCCTCTCTAGCATCTGTAGCATGTGAATGTTATCACTGGTGAGCAGTGAGCAGACAAAGCTCTCGCCTTCAGACGCTGCAGAAGATGCACCACATATGTGTGTGTAAGTGTGTGAGGGGGCATGGATGGTGAGCATCCATGTGTATCTTGTAGGCTACATAATGATAGGAAAGTTAATGTGCAATGCTCTGCGTGTAGAGCAGCTCGGTTAACCGGCTGTGTGTATAATGTGTTGGTAATTGCATGTAAGCATCCACAGTGAGACAGTGATTTTGTGTGTATGTTTATCTGAGATAATACAACAATGTTTGCATGTGTATTGGTGCATTTACTGTGTTTATGATGTGGGCTTTTGCATAGTTTAGGGGGCACATGTGTTCAGTATTTATTTAATGTATGTGTGTTGAATTGTGTGTGTGTGAAGTCCAAAGTAAAGTAGATAAAGCACCTCAGACTTCACCTGCCAAGCAGCCCTGGGAGGGCTAGTTGGAGCTTGGTGCGTGCATGTCTTTGTGTGGCCTGGATGAGGTTGCCGGGTGGACGAAAAGGTTGCGGTTGACAAACGGGTGGTGACACCTTACCACCCCTCTAGCTATTCAGCCGGCACAGCCTCACCTCGCTTTTACAGCGCTCCACGTATATCTCCAGCTGAAACGTAATGGTCTCTAAAGCTGGGATTGATGTTATCGTTGCCCCGGGGTTGCTTTGTGAGCCAGTTAATGGGGTTGTTAACCGAATGTGGCCCGGACAATACACCTCACACACACATATACTCATACCCTCTTAACTCCACTATAGACTCCTGGGGGAGAAGGAGGGTTATAACTTTTCTTTTTCCAGAAGATGGTTTTATTCAGCCTCCCGCATGTTTGCTGCCAGAGCTGAGGACAAAGCTGTAAAGGATTTTTTTACTATTATTTTTTCATTCATTGATTTTTTTTTTTTTTTTTTTTATGTAAGAAAAAAGTCTTTTGTCACTGCTGGTGAGTCAGCAGATTCTGCTTTAATACCCGCGTTGCCACAGAAGTTTCAATGCATGCACTATTGTTTTTCTATCCAATTTTGAACCTTAAAAAGTGCTCTGTGACACTTACCCATTATGGTGAGGATGCAGAATGACTTTAGGAGCAGCTCAGTGCTGAAAGATTTTAGCAAGACAGGGAAAGTTGCTTCTTATTTTTATTACTTCTGTAGCATTTTCTCCTTTTATTGGAGTGGGGCCTCATTTTAATCCAGCTATATTAAGCATCCAGTCCTAGACACAGTACTAAATGGCTAAGCAAAGTTAATCCAACATCTTTCTCACTTACTACAGCATCAGGATATTCTAAGTATATCATATCATCTCTTTCCCTTCCTTGCTTTCAATTGTTGCTTAATACTGTATTTAGTTGCTTTATGATTGGATGTCTTTCCAGCTTAGAGGAGATTGCATAAGACACATTACGTTAGCTTTTAGCTTTCTGTCCTCACTGCTGCCTCCCTTCCTGTGATCTCATTTATTATGTTGAACAGCCAACCTTGTGACCTCTTTCATTGTTAGTAAAGTTCAACAATTCTAACGCTCTAAGATTGCACGTGTTTAAAGTTTAGAGCTCTGCTTTACCAGACAATTTAAACCAATCAACTAATCAATAGTATTAAAATAACACATTTAAGTGGGTAATACTCTTCATGTTCTTACAAAATAATGTTCTGTTTGGAATATATGAATGTTACTTTGACACTTACCACCCACTTACAGATTTCTGCAGACCAGTCACACCTCCTCCCCACATTGCAACAGCACTGCAGCAGTGGACCCAACAAAAATACCTTAGAATGAACTCAAAGAACATTATAAAGAGTCTAAGGTATTCACCTAAACTCCAAATTTCAAATACCATTCTGATGGCATCTATGGAAAGCAAGCCTAATCCAAAAAGGCACCAAAGCATCTGTTATCATCAAAATACCATCAAATGGCCTCTGACCATATCCTTACTGATCAAAACTCTTGTCAGTTTTGGGAGGACCTAGTCTATAATTAGTAGGTGGTCTTAATGTTATGTTGTGGACAATAATATTATTTTTATACATCAAAACCTTCCACTTATTCAATAGTACAGCACTGTAGTAAAGCAACGAAATTACCTGGAGAGAATGTGAAGCTATCATGAGTGTAATTAAGACAGATTTTGTTCAAAAGCACAACCCAGGAGTGATCCTTATGGTTCAAATTAATGTGCTCACTATGCTGTGGAAAAGATGAGTTTTAGAGATGCTTCCCGAAGCAAAGAAAAAAAGAAAATGTGAATGTGCGATCATAAACCAAACATCACCACCCTCCTCCCACTGACTGCACACATCCCTGCTGAATCCAGTTACAGAGAAAATACTTAGTTTGAAATGACTTTTCACTTGAGTGGGCCGATTTGATGTATCAATCTGCATTTAGCTCCCCATCCTCAGACAGTAGGAGAAATAAAAAACCCAATGTTTCTTGTTTGTTTGCATGCCACTGTCACTCTAATTACCGCTCTTTCCTACCATCACAGCATAGCATGGTGTTTTGTTCTCATCGTCTCATAACACCGCAGGATGTGTCATTAGCCAACGTTCTGTTTTTTGGCTCTTCAGGCTTGATTTCAGGCTTTTCAGGCTTGAGATTGTGTATCCTTTCAAGGAGAGACAGCTGTGGGTTGGGACAGTCTTTGGTTACAGGGCTAAGAGTTGGGCACAGTGCCTAATGGAGTTGTGACATACAAGTTCCACTTTTCTGAGTGGAGTAAAAAGTAATGTCCTATCAAGTATCCCTTCCCAAAAAGATAGGTGAAATGGATTCTAATGGCTCTCTGTACATACCTGTAAGTCTGTGCATGTTTAGATAGCTGAGTTCTGGTGTGTGAGGCAGTGCTGCTAGAATATGAATATGAATGGTAGAGGGGTAACAATGGCTCATTTGAGAATTCATTTTTAGGTAAGGAGTTATATTTTAAATGCTTTTATTACAGAACTGCAGGCAATGATTTTGAAACATAGTTGCAGGATTCTTCTGTCAGTCTTGGTGTGGAAACCAGCTCTGTAGCTGGCAAGCTGAAGAGCACATAACGAGAGCCTAATGGAGGATGATGCTACAGTACTAATGCTTCCCTGAGATCTGAGAAAGGTAGAGTCATCGGTTTTACTTGAAGAATACTTGGGCGGCTCTTTCAGCATGTGGGTGGCACAAGTGCAGGCGAGCACTTAGGCAAGGAAGACTAAACAGAAGGATTTCTGGCTATTTTTATCCTTTGCTGGACAGGTCTGTGAATACTGAGATACTTCCTACTGATGATGGTATAAATGGATGAAAATGGTTTTTAGCATTGGGTATAAGAACCTCACTCATTATAGCACTCTAAAGTTTTTGTGGCTAAATTTGTGGATAATGATTGTGGAAAATATGACCGCAAATAATCATTCTTGATGAAAAATTATTATTTTGAATTAATTTGAAAATGTTTCAGCGATGGGCCCTGTGATGGACTGGCGATCTGTTCAGGGTGTACCGTGCTGCTCACCTAATAGCCATAACCCTGCATTGGAATACACAGTTGTAGAAAATGGATGGATGGATGGATGGATGGATGGATGGATGGTTTAAAACACATATTTGATCACGTTACAATATTAAATCAATTCAGTTGATAATGATTCCATATTTTCCAATATCACAAATTTTCTCATGATAAAATTGTGATTTAATTTGATTTGTGATGCAGCTGTCAATATGAGACAATGTCACATGCTGATTTAACACATTCATGTCAGTTCATGTCAAATAATAAAAAGCAGCTAAAATATCAAATTGTAATTTTCTTATTGAGCTTAATCAGACATTTAAATGAAAAACAATCAATTTCTGTACTGCACACTGCTTTTCAATACATTTCGAGACCAAAAAAACAACAAAAACAAGAACATCAGGTGAAACAATAAGCTTCGGAAAGTAAAGAAAGAAAACTTGAGCATAAGTAAAGCGAGACCTGATGGACATGTAGTCTGTCTTTCCAGCAGCTGGACTGCCACCACAGCAGCTACAACTGGAGAAACTGAGCAAGTACCGATTAAAAAAAAGGTCAGATCAGCTCACTAAGATCCAACAAACACTGGAATCATTCATTTAGAGTAAAATCTGAATGTTGTCTGGCAACAAATTTACATTTTGGTAGGTGATTTCCAATCCAATTTAACTTTATTTATAGAGCACTTTAAAACAACATAGTTGACCAAAGTGCTGTACACAGCCTTGGACTTGAGCAACAATAACACTTTATTAAAACATTAAAAACAATAAAATAGAATAAATAAAATAAAAACATTAAAAAGTCAACAACTCCAGCTGTGTTAAAGGTCAATGAAAAAAGGTGCATCTTAAGAGAAGATTGAAACAGAAAGTGACCCGGCCTGTCTAAGGTGCAGAGATAGTGCATTCCAAATTTTGGGGCCAACAACTGAAAGGGATCAGATTTCATCTTAGATTTAGGGACAACTAACAAGGAGTGATCTGTCAACCTGAGAGAGCATGCAGGGGTGTAGGGCTGGAGCAGATCAGACAGATACTGTGGGGCGAGGCCATGTTGACATTTCAAAACAAATGAAAGAATTTTAAAATCAATACGGAACGAAATAGGTAACCAGTGCAAACACTTTAAAACCAGTGTTTTTGGTGCCAGTTAAAAGCTAAGGTGCAGTGTTTTGAACGAGTTGAAGTCGGGCAAGAGTTCACTTACTGAGCCCAAAATTAAGTGCGTTTCAGTAATCTAAGCGATTTGTGATAAAAACTTGAATTAAAATCTCAAAGTCATGACGACGGACGAACGGCTTGGCTTTAGATAATTGTCTAAGCTGAAAGATTTCACAGCAGCGCTAATCTGTGCATCAAACATTAGAGCACTGTCCAGCCTCACGCCAAGGTTGGTCACCAAAGGCCTGAGATACTGACCCAAGTATCCCAGGTCTGGAAACATCCTCAGGCCCAAACAACAACATCTAAGTTTTGTTATTAAAATGAAAATTCAGGGACATCCAGGCTTTGATTTCTTTAATACAACATAGTGTTTTTAAGTAGGCATTACTTTGCTTTAGTGGCATATGTATCTGGCTGTCATTAGGATGAAATTGAAAAGCGATGTCATGCTTATGGAGGATGGACCCACATGGGAGGAGGTAAAGGGAGAAGAGGAGAGGCCTCTTCTCTTAAAATTGACTGGTACATTCCCTAAAGGGTTACATACCATTTATAATGTCCAAAATGTGTGGTGCCATGGTGGGAAGAACGTCTTTAAGAAGCCTAAGAGGAATTTGGTCTACTGGGGAACCAAAAGGTCTCATGTGACCTTTCAGCCCTTCCAAAAAGGGCAGACCGACAGACTCAAAAGTGTTCAAAACAACGGTGGCAAAGAGGGGAATGAATGGGTCGTGAGTTGGAGGATTAATAGGGGACCTGGTGCCCTCTATCTTGTTAACAAAGAACTGAGAAAACCTCTCACAAATCGCAACTAAGGCCTCTAATTCCCCCATCAGCTGATGCGGAGGCCGCCGCTGACGTCATCAGCTCCGTCGTCTCCCGGTTGCAGACGCAGCAACCAAATGCCTTCATGGTAATCACAGGGGACTTTAATCATGCTAGCATGGACAGAACACTGACTGACTTCACTCAGTATGTGGACTGCTCCACTCGGGACAATAAAACTCTGGACCTACTGTATGCAAACGCCCAGGGAGCATACAGTGCAACCGCCCTTCCCCCACTCGGCAGGTCAGATCACAACCTGGTTCTGCTTTCACCAAAGTATGTGCCTATTGTCCGGCGGCAGCCTGTGCCCACAAGGAGAGTGAGGAGGTGGACACAGGAGGCTGAGGAGGCCCTGCAGGACTGCTTTGACTGCACAGACTGGGATGCACTCTGCCTGCCTCATGGGGAGGACATCAACAATATGACGGACAGCATCACGGAATACATCAAATTCTGTGAGGACACTGTCATGTCCTCCAGGACTGTTAGATGCTTCCCAAACAACAAGCCGTGGATCACTAGCGACCTGAAGACCCTACTCAACAAGAAGAAGAGAGCCTTCAGGTCTGGAGACAGGGAGGAGTTGAGGAGGGTGCAGCACCAACTGAGGGACAAGTTGAGGGAGTGTAAGGACTCCTACAAGAGGAAGCTGGAGGCCAAACTCCAGAAGAACAACATGAGGGAGGTGTGGTCTGGAATGAAGGAGATCACAGGATGTGGGGGGAGAGGCAGACTGGCTGATGGTAATAGGGAGAGAGCTAACGAGCTTAACACCTTTTTCAACAGGTTTAGCTCTCAGACTCCCCCTGTCTCCTCTGCCCCTACCCCAGCCACCCCACACCTCCCCCCTCCTCTTCCAACTGCTCCACTGCTCTCCCCTCCCCCCCCTACAGGGAGCCCACTGGATCAGACTGGACTTCAACCGATAACACCTCCCCCCGCCCCAACCCCTTCCCCTGGCTTGACTGTAACAGCCTGGCAGGTGAGGAGACAGCTGGAGAGACTGAACAGACACAAGGCTGCTGGCCCGGACGGTATCCGCCCCAGGATACTGAGGACCTGTGCCAGCCAGCTGTCTGTAGTTCTCCAGCACCTCTTCAATCTGAGCCTCAGCCTGGAGAAGGTGCCACAACTTTGGAAGACCTCCTGCCTGGTTCCTGTTCCTAAGAAGTCATCTCCATCTGGCCTCAGTGATTACCGTCCAGTTGCCCTTACATCACATGTGATGAAGGTGCTGGAGAGGCTGGTGTTGGCCCACCTGAGGCCGCTGGTGAAACCTTCTCTCGACCCTCTGCAGTTTGCCTACCGGCCACGTGTGGGGGTGGATGATGCTGTCATCTATCTGCTGCAGCGAGCTCACTCGCACCTGGATGGTAGTGGAGGCATTGTGAGAGTCACATTCTTTGATTTCTCCAGTGCCTTCAACACCATCCAGCCTTCTTTACTGAGTGGGAAGCTGCGGCTGATGGGTGTCGGCGGGTCCTCTGTCTCCTGGATCGCTGATTACCTGACAGACAGGCCGCAGTTCGTCCGGCTGGGCGGTGTCCTGTCTGATGTGGTGATGGGTGATGTAGGAGCCCCGCAGGGCACTGTGCTCTCTCCATTCCTGTTCACCTTATACACCACAGACTTTCAGTACAACTCAGAGTCATGTCACCTTCAGAAATATTCTGACGACTCTGCAGTTGTTGGGTGTATAAGTGGTGGACGGGAGGAGGAGTACAGGGGGCTGGTGGACGGATTTGTGGAGTGGGCGGGTAAGAATCACCTGCTGCTTAATGTGGACAAGACCAAAGAGATGGTGTTAGACTTCAGGAAGAAAGGATCAGCTCCACAGCCCCTCTGCATCCTGGGTAGTGATGTGGACATGGTTGAGGAATATAAATACCTGGGAGTGACTATTGATAACAGACTGAGCTGGAAGACCAACAGCACAGCTGTGTACAAGAAGGCCTGCAGCAGACTCTACTTCCTGAGGAAGCTGCGGTCGTTCAACGTGTGCAGCAAGATGCTGGAAATCTTTTACCAGTCTGTTGTGGCCGGTGCCCTGTTCTCATCTGTGGTCTGCTGGGGGGGCAGCATTGCAGCCAGTGACACCAACAGACTGAACAAACTGATCAGGAAGGCTGGCTCTGTCATTGGCTGCAGACAGGACACTTTAGAAGCAGTGGTGGAGAGGAGGACACTGAACAAACTGTTATCTATCTTGGATAACCCGGACCACCCTCTCCACCCTGTGCTGGACAGACAGCGGAGCTCCTTTTCCAAAAGGCTCAGACAGCTTCGCTGCCTCAAGGACCGCTTTAGGAAATCTTTCCTGCCACAAGCAATAAGACTGTTTAACTCATCATCATGGTCTCAGAGATAACAATATGAGTGACTGTTGTAACTGGTGAATTTTTGCACTGACTGGATCAACCTTGCACAGTTAAACTCCTCATCTTCACTACTAATCATTGCACTGGACTATATTATCCGCTGGCTATTCTCACTCTTACTGTGTATAGCTAAATATCTCCTTGTATAAGTCTTGTAAATATTGAAATTTTTATACTGTTTTTCATTTTTTGCTACCTTAAGAAGCACAACTGCTAAATGACTGTATTGCTGCAACACCTAAATTTCCCAGCTTGGGATAAATAAAGTACTTCTATCTATCTATCTATCTATCTAATGTGCTCCACACAGAGGAAGCGACGCCGCTTCTTCCCCATTCATTTCCTATGGAACCTGCGTGATGAGGCAAAAATCACTGCCCTCCTCCAGCCAAGCGACAGGCGACATTCATGCATGTCAAATGTTGCGCTCATTAATGTAGACGTTCACACGGGGCTTGTGATGCGACACAAGAAACTAGAAAAATGTTCCATTTTTGTCAAATTTTTATCATAACCAATCGAATTTTTAGAGAAAAGCAATCTTAGAGTGCGATGCACGGCACTGCTGCTGTCGCTGCCGTTTGTCGCGCCGCATGTGTTCGGTTTCACGAATGTTGCATTGAGTTTCGTCTGTCGCTGTCATCTCCCGTGTGTCAAGCCCATAAGAAGGGTTTTTGAGAAGCATTAAGAACATGGTTATTGGTCCTAAACAAGTCACAAGGATTGTGACAGCATCTGGAAAGACACTCGTAACTTGTCTTTTTTCCATTTGCGCTCATCTCTTCTACAGGCTTGCAGTTTAACCATTTTACACAGAGCAGGGATGTCAAAGACCACAGGCATGTGATCTGAAAAAACAGCGTCACCAACATTCAAATTATAAAAAAGTAAAACCATGAGATGAAACCAGGTCAAGTGTGTGCCCACATTCCTGCGTGGGGCCGGATGCACTAAGTTAAAAGAGTCAATGAGATTTAAACGTCTTTGGCAAATGAATGTTAAAATTAAAACTCTCTCAGTGCAATTGACTAAATATATTCGAACCACAAAACAGGGGTAGGGGAGCCGGCTTGTCCTGGCGGAACGTTAGCAGCTGGATACGTGATGGACTCATGGGGGGTGTGGAAGGTCATGTGTCTGTCGCTTCTTTCTGTTGAGGATGTTGAGGTCATCTACACATTTGGATTCATGATAACTGGGTTTCTGCTGTTTGGAGCAGGCGGTTTCCTGGTGTATCGCAAAATTCGGGCACTGTTGGCAGCCACTGGTAAGCTGCCAGACTTTTGTGCAGGTGTACTGTGTCGAGCTATGAACAATCAGACTATGGCTTTACAAGAGCTTAATCGTAAACTGGATGCCACCCTAGCTCAGAATGGCAAGCTGGTTGTGGTTCCGGAGCTCGTACGCGGGGTGGACACCAACCTGGAGAAGTTGTCAGCTCGGCTGGGTGGAAACTGACCGAGATTTGGATGATTAAGTAGCCAGCGAGACCACTGAGAGACTTAAGGCAGAGGAAACATGCTCTAGCCTGAACCAAAACAAATGCTGTTATCTTAATCTGGCTCCCTGAACTGGCCTTGGATGGCTGGTTATCAAGTTCCCCTGGAATGTTATGCAGACTGCACTCACGGGAGCTCCACACCTGACATGCTCGCGGAATAAATGTCGCACCACGCAGGTCGGAACAAAACCGTGGCGCAGCCGTAGCGTGACGCACATGCACCTGGTATAAAGGAGGGGTTAGTAGTGTCTAGCGATAGTACACCAGCAGAGAGTCAACATGAGATGAGAGATCCAAACCATATAAAACCAGCACACTTGCGTAGAGACAGACAGCAGGTCGCACACACTGGTGCCATCTTGTTAATTTATATAAACTCATGTTGACATCCTAGCATCTTCTGAACATGTTGTTTATTTAGGGGAACGACAGGTTATAATGGAGACAACTTAACCATCAACCTTTAAGACCAATCTTTTTAAATGTTTATGTTTAAGTCTGTGTAGTGAAGTCTGCCCCCTATGGCTCTGGTTAAATGCGGGCCACTTACCAGAAAGACTAACGGACAGCGCTGGTGCCAGAACCAGAATCATAAATATGTGAAAGGACCTTGTTATGTAATCTTTTGTCTGTGTCTTTTGATCATGTACAGCACATTGAATTGCCTCATGTATGAAATGTACTATATGAATAAAATAAACTTGCCTAGTTGCACACCACCTCTACATATCTGCAATTTATTCATCAAAAAAAGATAACATAGTATAAAGTTGTTAGAATTAAGAAAATAAAAAAAACATCTTTGTTCTTTCTTACACATCTTAAATATGTTTACTGTATCTATGTTTGAACTATATCTTTAGTTTGGATAAATGCTATTGGCTTGTTGATCGATGTGTTTTGTAAGACCCCATGCAGTAACGGTGGTCTGGCCCATTTCTACAATGATGATAGAGAGCTAGCTTCATTTTGAGTCTTAATTGTAGTATTAATTACATCACTGCTTTAATATGTGCCAGCTATCATCTGATTAGGTTGGAGGTTTCACATTATTACCATTATGAATTCCCATTAAACCTTCCTGTGTTTTGACATGCTTCCACTGTAATGAAGAAAAGCTTAAATTAAATGAGATTCAGAAGTAGACCATTAATGATATCTTCCTGTCTTAAATAATGACACATAACCCTCTGTTGCATTCTGAAGATCTTAAAAATAACAATGTCAACAATCCATAAGCGAGTCAGCTCACACTGTCATCTGTTGTTGAAGGCTTTGGCTCGCCAATCCTATTCCATTCAGTTGTACTCTGACAACTTAGATTTTTCAATGTTTTCAAAGTATCTGTTGCTCTTATAAACACAAAAAGTGACGCATATCAATATGTGAAAACCCTTTTCAACCAATTGTCATACCATCTTATCAAAGTGGTGTCATATTCTTCCTCATTGTAACTGTCCGTAAGACTGAGTTTATGACTGCAGAGTGGTGCTCAGATATGAACCTGCAGATTACATTTCACAAATCAGAAAAACTTAGCGACATAAAGCATTAATTATATCAAAATGCTGCTCTGAAAAACTATTGGTGAGCTCTGACAAACTAATAAAAAATTCCCATTATTTTTGGGTCTGAGTCAGTTTAAGATAGACTAAAGCATCATGAGAAAATGGTCTATGATCTGAAGAATGAATAACCACTGAAGGTGATGCTGCTGTGTCCTCTAAACAGAAAATATATATAAATCCATCTTGTACTCAGATGACAGACTGTTATTTGGTTATAGATGCCTTACCTCTCGTTTCCCCTGTATTTATTTCCATCATCCAGACTCCTGTGGACCCTTTTTAACTCTCCCTAAAAAAAGCCAATATCACAGAGTTTGATCTTGAGAAAAAAAAAATTCTAGAAACTTTCTGTGGAAAGAGGAAGAAGGTCAACAAATAAATCTACACTTCATCACACTGGTTAATCATTTCTGTCTAAAATAAATTGTTTGTGTGGTTGTCGACATTTTATCTAAGGGAACTTCAGACTGATAACTCGTCATTAAACATGCAATATTTTCCAATATATATTCCACATGAGCAAAATTGTGAATAGTTTCTGATTTCTTAGTTCTAATTAATTAATTGTGTTTAGTCCCTGTTGGTGTGATGCTGCTATAGCAACACAATCTCCTATAAAAAAAAAGCAATATTCTATGTTCTATTGCATTTTCCATTCGTTTTTAAACCTTAAATACCTTTCAACACTTAAGTAACCATGGATGAAGATGCATAGGTAGCACAAAACAGATCTATGAATACAAAAAACAAAACAAAGGCTTAGAGAATAACTTGCAGATAGGGTGGTAGGAATATGCTGTGGAGTGCACACGTCTCCAGTTGGCCTCCAGTTCTCCAGCGCTTCAGTCAGGACCAGTTTCTCCATCATCTTGTCCATGTTTTAGTGTATTAGGCACAGTGCCCTGAAACGTTTTCAAATATGTTTTGCAACATTTCAGTTAATGATTGTGAAAATTAGAACAAAATCTTTACAGAAACCAAACCAAACCTCTTTGGTCTCAGTGGCAGAAAAGAGGACCTTGGACAAGATCCTGACCATCCTGGACTCCTCCTCTCACCCTCTGCACAGAACTCTGAGCAGGCAGAGGAGTGTGTTCAGCCCCAGACTACTGTCCCTGACCTGCTCCACCAACAGACTCAAAAACTCTTTCGTACCCCGGGCCATCCGACTGTACAACATCTCTCTGAGGGCGCAGGGGTCACAACCACTACCATAGTCTGAATAGTTTTTATGGACATGTGCCTTTTTCTCATTTGGAAGCACATTTGCTCTTATCCCATTCTGTAAACACTGTCTCAGCAGTTTTTGCACATCCTGCACTTTTTCACTCATGCACCTTGTTTGGCTACCACCGTCAACATATGTACATACTTGATCACCTGTACAGTATATATGTACATAGACCATAATAATGACTCTTGTTCGGTCCAACTCAGAGTGTGGTTTTGCGTCACAGCACATCTAGCTGAGTAGACATTACAATGAGTGTACAATAGTTTTTACCATTTTGCCTTCTTTATCTACCGTTGCCTCTATTTAATTTTAAATTAGTCTAGTTATGCTTAAGTACTAACCCCTAATGTCAAGTACTAACCTTTAATGTATGTGTATGCTACTGGATGCTTGAATTTCCCTCGGGATCAATAAAGTATCTATCTATCTATCTATCTATGTAAATCCTATTTTTCCACTGACCAGCATCCTCAGCAGAGGATCGGGAACAATGCTTGCTTGTACATTTGAGTTTGAGTTGTTTTTATTTATTTATTATTAATTTTTTTTAAATAAATGCATTTTAATTTAGGCAAGACAGCAAAGGTAAGACATGCTTTCTGACTTTTACAAACTAAAGCATAAATCAGGTCTTCTCCTGCCTCTGGTTCGGTGAATCTTGGTCGTAGTGAGATGAAGCTTCCAGCTGTGGAATCTGTGAGATGTGAGCTTTCAGTAGAAGAGCCGTTTGTTCATGTTCATGGGGAGACGTCATCTGTGTTTACATATGTTTCTACATATGTTTCGGACTTTGTGTACCTGGTCTTTTAATTATTGTTGTCTTAACTGTGTTTGGTGGTGATAGAAATGGTTTTACTGAGCTGTTAGCTGAGATTCTGGACTTTCTGTGGATACCACTGATCTTTATAGTTACATCTACAGACCTGACGTTACACCCGGAAACAAGTTGTTAACCCCTTAACTCCTGGTAGCGGAGGTGAAGCTAAGCAGTCAAGCAAAGAATGAAAGGTTAGAGAAATTATAGGCCAGAAACCTGGATAATGAAGCACTGAAGGTGCATGGATGGAAGTTATTGTGCATGTTGTGAACATTTCTCTCTCCTCACCATCTAGAAGCTGTGAGATTCTCATCCTGCTTTCTGTCTGTTCACCTGATGCTGATATTCATCACATATTGTTCCTTCTGTGTTTAGAAGGAAGCACCTTCACAGCTTTAAATTCATCCTGCTGACTTTTTACCTTTTAGTTAGAAAATGTCATTCTTTTTTGTCATAAATATGTGATTTTATATGGATTAAGAAATATTTTAACTGTTGCTGTTTAAAGAGAAAACTGCTGCTAAACCCGTTTGTGTGTTTAGTGCAGGGGTCTGCAGCCTTTCCAGTCCAAAGAGCCATTTTTCCCTCAGCCAGCTAAAAAACTCCTTTAGAGCTGCAAATGTTACAAGACTTTTCAAAAAGGCAACTTTATATATTTTTGATGAAAATCCACCACAGGATAGGATTTTTATTTTTTAAGAACCATATTTTTATTTCCATTTTTAGGTTTTAAAATAAAGAAAAAGATAAAACATTTATGAAAAGAGGATAAACAGTAATTCTTCAAAGGGATGTAGATATTTGTGGAAAATTATGTAAAGTAAAAAAAAAAAACAAAAGAAAAGAAAACAAGTCTCTGGTTTCAAACTTATTGACAGGAAAGATAGATAAATAGAAATAGAATAGATAGATAGATAGATAGATAGATAGATAGATAGATAGATAGATAGATAGATAGATAGATAGATAGATAGATAGATAGATAGATAGATAGATAGATAGATGGATGGATGGATGGATGGATGGATGGATGGATGGATGGATAATAGATAGATAGATAGATAGATAGATAGATGGATGGATGGATGGATGGATGGATGGATGGATGGATGGATGGATAATAGATAGATGGATGGATGGATGGATGGATGGATGGATGGATGGATGGATGGATGGATGGATAGATAGATAGATAGATAGATAGATAGATAGATAGATAGATAGATAGATAGATAGATAGATAGATAGATAGATAGATAGATAGATAGATAGATAGATAGATAGATAGATAGATAGATAGATAGATAGATAGATAGATAGATAGATAGATAGATAGATAGATAGATAGATAGATAGATATTTTTTAGAGGCACTGTGGAAGGTCCAGACAGCCACTTGCATCTCCAGAGCCACAAGTTGGAGACCCCTGAAGTAGTGTTTAAACTAAAATTTACTGCATTTTCTTTATATAGCCGTAGACCTTCTTTTAAAGGAAAGAGACATGTTGCGCGTAACAATGCGATTAATTGCAATGTGTCATGCAATTAATCGTGATTAAAAATTTTAATAGTTGCCCAGCACTAATATATATATATATATATATATATATATATATATATATATATATATATACACATATTAGGCTTGTAGTTGGTGACCTACCTGAGCCTTCTCCAGAAAGACACCTCAGTGGAGAACTGCTGTTGTAGTTTCGTTGAGTATAGGCGCTTGACTTCTTTAACTACCCTGCTGAACTTTGTCTGAAATCTGTCTTTGTTCCCAGCCCCGAATGCCTCCCCCTTCTCCAGCCTTAACCATCTGAGTTCGGCAGTGAACATGTCCCAGTCTGTGCAGTTCAGGCCTGTCTGAAGAACTTTCACGGCTCCACTGGTCCACTTCTTAGATATCCTTATAACAGGCTTGGACAGTTTCAGTTTCTACCTATATGTAGGAATTAGGTGGGCCTTAACATGGTCTGAGTGGCCCAGTGCAGCACAGGTGGTAAGCATTATTTACAGTGGTGTAACAGGGGTCCAGGATGTTTCCTTCTCTGACTGGGTATTCACTGAACTGTTTTCAGGAGCGCAGGGTCTGCGTTTACAGAGACACTCAAGTGAGCCGCCACCTTTTTCCCTCCTCTGGTGTTTCATTGTGCAAGCAAAGGCACCAAGATATTCAATAAATACACAGATTTAGCGGCAAACATGGGTATGAGGTCTTTTGGTGTTGTGGTTCTAATGTTCAAAAGCTCCTCTCTGATGAAAGAGCATCTGGTACCAGCAAAACACTGGTAAAAAAAAAGTCAGTAGTGTGCATAAACACTCCAAAGCTGCCAATCTTGGCCCCATCTTGGGCTGGAAAGATTATTTATAAATCTAGTAAACCTAGATGTGTGTGTGTGTGTGTGTGTGTGTGTGTGTGTGTGTCTCGCTTTACAGCTTTCCAAAAATTAAATTTTTAGGATATTGTTATATGTGTCATCTTTAACCCTTATGCCCTCCTTGGGCAGTTTTGTCCTTTTTGCTCAACTTTCTTATTTTACTTGGTAATATTTTGGGCTGGGTTGCAACTAGTGTCATGAAGTTTTGCAATAATTCTTCTTTTTAGACAATTTTTTAAAATCCAGTTTCTATTCCCCTCACATGTATTTTATACTCTGGTAGAATTTTGCACTCTCTGGTGATCCTTGTGGTCAAAAGTGTCCACACAAACACATACCCAAAAATACTTTTACTTTACTATTTACTATTTACTATTTGAATGATTTATTATTTATTAAAAATTATACAAAACATTAAATATTTTCTACAAGATAAGTATGATGGGGATGGGGCTTTGTTTGTGATTTTTCTTGCCAAAGCTTAACATTGATTTGATGTCATTTGTATTTTATGGAGTATATATTATGGAGCTTTTGGACCACCAGGGGACACCAAGACTTTTCTGTGTATGCATATATGTGAAATAAGTTCCAAATTAGCATCTAAATCAACATTTTGATAATCAGAAATAGTTTCACACACATGCAAAAGATCACCCTTAGCACCCCCTGGTGGTTCCATGATACCGTAACATAACCAGCAAAAATACCAAGATTTCCTGCATCTGCCTACAATGGGAAAACAGCTTTTAGCCAAATGTTTTAAACCTGGTAATATCGTTACACGTTACGGTAAGGATATTACTTTTTTGGGTAACAAAGTAAAGTAATGCATTACACTTAAAATATTGGTAACGAAATGACTTTACTGGACTACAGTAACGTGTTTTTCTGCGTTACTCGAGTCGTGTTTGCCTATGTGTAAAGTTCTGATCTGTTTTAAGTGGTACGCGCATGCTGCTGCCGATGCAGATGCATACCGCAATGTACATTTGTGGTAAAAAATAAATAAAAAAATAAAATAAAAAAATAAGGGTTCTGTGCTAATGTATGGAAGGGTGGGGGTAGATTTACTTATCACATGCACAAGTCGCAGCTGAACATAGTCGACTCATAGCAGAGAGCCACATTCAGTGTTAACAGTTTCAAATTTGTTATAAACTACTGCAAAGGTGCAATCGCTTTAATAAAATTACTTTAACATCACGGTAAGACTTACAACATTAGGAATTAGATTTAGTTGATCATTCCTCTCTGACAGTCTATCTCAGAGACAATGACAGCAACATGGAATATGAAATAAGTTTATGCCTTCAGGGGCTCCACGGTATTTCACACCAGCTGCATACAAGTGAACACCCTGTAGATAAGCAGCAGAGCAATTAGACCCAGGACCACCCTCTTATTTCAAAGCATCATTTTCTGGGGCCACATTAACCCCTTGAGCCCAAGGCCATTTCCTGAAACTTCCACTTCAGAAAAAGATTCATAGTCAGTAAAATGCTGCATAAAATGTGAGACTTTGTGTTGTATGGATAAGAGACACAGTTCTTTTTGTCCTTATTACCAGCCCAGACTGACATTTAAAAAAATTACCACATCTGAAATAAATTGGAAAGTACAGAAAGAGAGAGAAAGAAGATGATCAACCTTCTGAGTCAGTAAACACTGGTTTTCTCTATCTTGTTCTAAAATTCAGATTTGCAGCAGTGAAACAAGACAAATACAACATATAGTTTAGTTTTATTTCAAAGTCAGCAGGTTGTATTTTTTATTTAGAAATAAATTGAGCTGGTTCTAGTGAAGGAAAACAAAAGCTGAGAGGAGCCATCATCATGAGATAACAAGTTAAATAAATTGTTATCTCAAGATGTGTGTGAATGAATTATAGATTTGTGTTGTGTGTTAAGGTGAGTTTTATATAGGTTTTGTAATACATTATTGTATTTTAATGTAGTGCAGAAACCAGGGATAGGAGTTGAGAACTAGCTTTGGCAAGTTGTTTTGCAATGTCCCTGTCAAATAATTCAAATAAAATAAAAATTAGAATTGTTTTCTTGAGATAACATAATAGTTTCTGGATATCTTGAGACGATGGTTAATTGTTCTCCAAAACTATTACAAAACAAAGAGATCTTTCTTCGTTAGACTCCAGGAAAACCAATCCCAGGAAGCAAATAGAATGACACGTTTGCCTCACCTTCATATTCACGTAGATAACCACTTCCAACAATTACCAGTTAAATTAGTTGTTAACATGTTAGTTTCAAGCTCACCTTGATTTTATTACAAAAACAGAGCTTTCAAAGTTCATTCGTTAACCCCTTACCCTCCAAACTTGTTTCCGTGTGAAGTTATGTGAAAAAAGGCTTATTGTTAAGATAAGAAAATTTAACATATTAAGTGCAAACCAGCTTTGTTATCTTAGCAGGACCTCATGATAATGGCATAAAAAAATTAGGAACTGCTGCTCTTGGCTTCCCGTGCAGGGACCTGTGGGAGGAAAGAGTTTTCCAGAGTTGCACAAAAGAGGGATGTAATCAAATATGTCAGTGGTTCTGTACTGTGACTGACCAAGCAAGAAATCCAAGTTTTCCTTTAACTTTTCCAGAATTAGGTTAGTCTGTTGTGTGGTGAAGCAATGCAACAGAGTGGGGTCGCCTTCTTGAGGAAGCTAACATCCTTCAGTGTCTTTACCTAGATATTGCATATCTTTTGTTAGTCTTTTGAGATCGAAAGTTCGATCTGCAAAGCAAATTATTTCATCCGTTTATCAATTTTACCGATTTATTCCAGTTCAAGGTCACAGGGGGCTGGAGCCTATCCCAGCTGCTATCAGGTAAGAGGAAGGGCCACCCTGGACATGTCACTAGTCCATCAAAGCTCCAAATTATTCCAGTTTAGCATGTTCATGTACAGTCATTCCCATTCATATATTCAAAGTTAGGTTTTAGTAGCCATTTACTTTTGAATGTACAAGCAGAATACAAATGATATCTCTCTTTTCATCCATTCTTGAGGTATATACCTGAGATATATGGTCTCTTTTGTAGTAGCCTTAGACATTAAAAAATGTCACATAGCTTTTTTTTTCCAGTTCCACTTGCAAACAGTGGGATTACAGTCACAATTGGGCTTTGTAGGGGTTGTAATAAAAGGACTGCAAAATATACATATAAGATATTCTCCTATTTTATTTTAATATAAGAAGTTGTAGTTGTTGCACAAAGTGAAGTGAAGAATCTGAGTCACAGTATAAACAGCAAAAGGTCTCACAGCATCACTTTTTCTAGTGTTGATAACAAAAAGACTCACACTGCAGAGCTGTGCATCTAAACTGCATTTTCTGGTGTAAACTTTATCTCTGAAATGTCTTTTAACATCATAATTCTGTGTATTGTATGATTGGGTTCATAATGACAGCAGAAGTTGTCTTCTTTAGACTTCAACTAATTCCTCATTGCTTTAGGTTGTGTTTGGGCTTATTATTCTACTGGAGTATGAATTATTCTTTACTTAGAAGCAAACCTTAAAAGGATGAAGTCTTTTAAGAATGGATATATTGATCTTTAGAGGAGTTAACATAGTCAATGCTGTAAATTTACTTCACTTTAAACACTGACTGATACAAAGTGCATGATCTAACATCTTTTCCTTGACTCGAGAACTACTTCAGGACTTCTCAAAATTTTCAAACCTAAAATTGAGTCTTTTTCTTCATTATTTTTGTTATTATCACCATGTTTACAGTGAAAATATAACAACAACAGTCCCACACCACCAACAGCCACCCACCACAACAGTATAAATAAAATGTGAGGAAACAGTTTATATATAGGAGGATAATAAATTGTATCATATATGTGCATGATTACAGTTTCAAGAAACAACTGAGGGAGTTAAAAAAGAGAATAAAGGAATAAAAAATAAAGGAAAAGGAAGCAGAACAATTACTCCCTTTGCAGCATGTCAGTCAGTGTTAATTTTGATTAAGTCTAATTGTCATTTAGTTTTATAATTAGTTTCAAAATTTAGTCATCTGAAACCTGAGTTTCAGCATAGTTTAAGTCAACTATAGAAAATAATATTGAAACCCCTTTTCCCTGGCGAGCTGGGGTTTGTAACAGCGAACCTAATATACAGCTAGTAAACTATATGGCTGAAGTCCTTAGTTACACCTTTATGAATGACACATCTATTAACTTGTTATGGACTGAACTCAGATTTTAACTGTAGTCATCTGATATCTTCAGTAATTGTGAGTATTAAGGGGGGAAAAATCTAGTTTAGGGGGGCACCTATTGTTTTTCTTCAAATCTAACAGCCAATTGTTGATTGCCTCCTCAGATTAATGGTTCATTTATTTCTCTCAATGATCCTGTTTACATGACCATCAAAATACGATAACTGGGATTAATCAGATAATCACATCTGACGTATCTACATGCACTTCTGAAATGCAATATTGGGGGGAAAAAAAAAGGAAACACGTCTATTATTAGATTTCCTTTAAAGTACGTACGTATGTAGTGACATATCGGCCTTTGTTGAACATGGTGGCGCACGCAACATGGTGTGTTCTCTTTCCTTTGCGTTTTCAGACAGTTTTTCAGATGTGTAGATGCACATGAATGAAGTAAATATATTGGAGAGAAATCTAAGTGTGTTAATACAGTTTCTCAGATTCAGAAAAGTGGCATTATAGGATAAATTAAATCAGATAATTCTGTCTACATGATCACTTGACCAAATTAGATTAGATTAAATCACTTTTATTGTCATTCAGGCAAATTACGTCAGAGATGCACTGCAGAATGAAATGAAGATGCAGGATAAAAAAAAAAACACAATTAAATTCAACTGAGATGAAAAAAAAAAACACATCAGATAAAATAATTATAAAATACTGGCGCAGTAGTTCAGTGAATGAAGTAAGTAAGTGTAAAACAACACAATAAATAAGCACAGATAATAAGTTATTGCACATTTTTAGGTAATTCCACCTATTCACAGTCTTCTGTTTAAAAGACGGATGGTGGTGGGGCAAAAACTGCTCCTGAACCTAGCAGCTTTGCATTTCAGGCTGTGCTTCTCTTGCCTGAGGGTAGGAGGGAAAACAACCCATTGTCAGTGTGAGTGGGGTCCTCATTGTGTTTGACCAACAACATTGTTCCTCCAAGTCTCTTACATGAGGCAGCAAGACCTCTATGTTGACAAAGAGCCGTTGGATCTATTTGACTTGAGCCAGGTGTGTTTGAGCAGGGAAACATCTAAAACCTGGAGGATAGCAGCCCTCAAGGACGGTGTTTGACACCCTGGTATAATAGATAGATAGATAGATAGATAGATAGATAGACAGACAGACAGACAGACAGACAGACAGACAGACAGACAGACAGACAGACAGACAGACAGATAGATAGATAGATAGACAAAGAAAATTGTAAGATGAGTTGTGACTCATTAATATTATTCAGAACAATTAGGGCAGAGAGAATAAAGGATTTCTTGTAGACGTTTTTCTGGGCCAGTGGGACTTTGTAACGTCTCCTTGAAGGTAACAACTGAAAGGAGGTGTAAAGTGGGGGGAAGGGTCCTCTGTGAACATGGTGACTTTCCTGGTCACAGAGCGTCTGTACAGTTCAGACGGAGGTGTTTGGGGTGAGTTGATTATTTTACTGGCCTGATTGATTACACTGTTGAGTTTTGTTTTGTTTGATAGTGAGGTGGCTGAACCAGGAGGTAATATCGAAGGTGAGTACAGACTTAGCTTTAGCATGCTAGCTTAAGCATGTTTTTCGTCATATGGACATCAGGATTAAAAGTGTGCAAATATTTCTTTAGATTTGTAGTGTTTTCATCTGTGATAATTGCTCTAAAGACTTTACAAAGCATCATGTTTTACTTTATATTAAATGTAAAAATGGTCAACTCTTCCCTTTCTCATTCGCCTTATAAAAGTACATCCAAGCTAACTGCACCGTCTTTCCAGGGCTCGACCAAAAGATCGAGAAAGGATCCAGGGTGAAAGAATAGTTAAAAAGTCTGCTCTGTTCAAACCATTTCAATCTGAAACCTCTGAATTCATTCCAAAGACTCAACTTCCAGTCCATCTCGTTTGCCTATCTTTCTGCGTGAGTCATCCCTTTTCTAAGGATTTATCAAGTGACTCTGGAAACTGTGAAGAAGGGGGGCGGGATTGGGAGGGAGAACAGATCAAGTGGTTTGGTTTAATGAGCCTTGTCAACAGTACTCTGCCTATAAACAAACAGTGCTGACGGATGACGCTGTGGCAGCACAGCACTTGTCTCCGTCTCTCCCTCAAACCACCTGTCGACATCAGTCCAGATTGTAGGAAATTTGCTGCCTTGTTGGGATAGCTTACATCACCTTCTTCTTTCTCCATCAATCTGCCTTTTCAATTTCCCTTCGTTTGCTACTAAACTCAGACTCACCCATTTTTGAGCATCATAGTAAAGTCATTAGTCATTATTTTCTCTGCCGTCTCTCTTCCCACACACTTGCTGTCACCTACCAGCTCTCTGCCCCGACTTGACAAATGATGAATTATCCTCATGTCTCGCTCTCTACAGGGGTTGCGACTATGAAGCCCAACCTGAAGCCGCTGCTTTGTGTATTACTTTTCTTAAAAGTTTCCTCCAGCCTTGTCAATCAGGATTTAAAGTACTCTGGTCACCAGTTTCAAGACCAACCACCTCATTCATTTCAGTATTTCAAGACTAGTCAACCACATTTGTTATAACACAAAAGAAGCCCAGTGTATTTTGTCATTTATATGTAGCGCAGTGGAGACCACCTGCCATGAAATGTTCTTCATTTCTTAATTTTTTCTTGAACACCAGCATAGAAGCGTTTCTGTTGCCACGCTGCCATTCACTTGCTTTAATTGGTATTCATTCATGAGTCGGCTTTGCAAGCTGTGCAGCCACAGTATGAGGCTGTTTGACTCCAGAAAGAGCATGTCAGATTAAAGTATCATTTCAGACAGAATGGATGCACGAGAACCAGAGGACTGAGGGTGGCTTTTGGTCTTTTTGGTCCCTAGCACATTCCACATTTATTGCCTTTAATCCAACTTTGGGCATAAGGCCTGGAGGTTACTAAAGGCGGAAAGAAAACACACATGACAGGCCCTAAGCCGATGACTCAGATTAAATATGGGTACGGTTTAGCAGGACGGATATTTTAAACTGGGAGCTTGCATCACGTTGCCTAAGAGGATTTCCAAATAGACAGCGGGAATTGTTTCTGGATTTTTAATGTATATACAAATTAATAACAGCATTATCCAGGGAGCAGTGCTCATATTCTTTTTGTTTTATATAATATAACTTTTGGCCTGGTGTAGTTTTGCATAGGAAGCCCACGTATGCTCTCATGTGTGGGGTGGATTGTTAATGCTAATTCTACTGATTTAGCTTTCCTCTTGTTAGCAGCATCGACCGCTCAAAACGTACAGAGGGTTTCCCTGAGGGTCTGTGCTTCTGCCAATTTCTTTAGTGATGCTCTGAGAGCTCAGCAGAGAGGAAGGGGGTAAAGTATGTCAGTTCTTCCTTAGAACTTATGCATAACTAATCCTATAAAACCCATTGATCACTGATGTGGGCCTTTAGATGCATCAAAGTATTGATTAAGGATTTTTAAAGGCCCATATTTAGTATTCAGGCCTTTCCAAGGTGCCCATCAGAGTAAAATGTAATACCCCCACAGAGCTTACAAAGAAATCAAGAAATTAAGTAGCAGTCAGGTGCTGGTCTGGATCACCTCTTTAAAAGTAGACATTTTGGGGTTTTATAGGTCCAGGACCTTTAGGGGTGTGTTAACACCGTATCAAGGAGAAAAGACTTTTGCAGTGATCTTAGAGAAACATCTGTAATCCTTCATTTTACGGTAAGAAAGACTATTCTCAGTGGAAAACATTAAAAATTATTCCAAAAGAACCGTTCTTCCCTAACAAGTTCAACCCAAGGTTAGATTGTGCGGTGCTCAGAGGAGCGGCAAAGAACTCCGAGATCCTCCAGGGATCAGTTTGCATGTTCAATGTTAAAGTTCATGACAGTACAATAAAAAGACACTCAACAAGTATGGCTTATTTAGAAGGGTTGGAAGTGGAAAAAAAAGAATATGACAGAAAAGCTTAGGTTGGAAAGTTGTATCTGAATAAACAACAAGACTTCTGCAACAACATCCTTTGGACAGACCAGACCAAAGAGGAGATGTTTGGTCATCATTCACAGCACCGTGTTCGGTATAAATACAAAGAAACAAAATAAAAAACACAACAACAAAAGAACAAATGCAAATGTGTGCTATAGAAACATGTCATGTGCTTCATTTTGCCTTATTTTTTTTTTTAATGAATAATGACTGGGTATAAACTGTTGTTCATCTTATGAGGACCAGATGATTTTTATTATGTTGTGGTACATAAAAAAAATTGAGGTGAAGTAGGGTGTTGCTTTTTTTCACACAAGCACAACTAGGATGTGCTACTGTGGTCATTGTGTGTGGAAAAGCTGTAAACCTACAATGAGTTTAGATTGTTGTCATGATATTGCCTACAAGCGTCTGAGCTTCGCAGCTTTTGATTGCAAAATAATGAAATTTAATATATTATCAAGGTGAAAAGGTACCATATTATGATCTGTGAAATAAGGCACTCCATGCAGATATAATTGCTGACTGGTCAACCTTTTCCTCTCACCCAGGGCTGAAAGTGCGTGAGGTGATGATCAATGTGTCGCGCCAACAGGTGGAGGATTTCCATGGGCCTGAGGACTTTTGGTGTCTCTGTGTGGCCTGGAGCCACCTTGGCACCTCCAAAAGTCGGAAAGCTACTGTACGCATTGCCTGTGAGTATGAAAATCATTCCTTACCACTAAAATTTTGTTACAAAGAGCAGAAGCTTAAAGCTTAAACCCTATTCCAGGGTACAAGAAGAAGGAAGCAGGTCAAACTTTAGCAGGATATTTGGGAGGAGATGAGTAACCTCAGCATTGTAAAAAAAATAAAAAGGTTGAGTAAATCTAAGACAGTAAGGCAACCAGCTGCAAAGCTTTTTGAGTCAACTAAGTTAATAATGATAACTCTGTGCAATGATCTGACTCTTTTTCTTTTGGATCTGCAAGCAGTCCACATGCACAAAACAAAGATCCGGTCCTGGTTTAATCCTCCCCTGCCCGAAAAGGGGTGGGTTGCTGGTTATCTTCTCTGGTTCTGGTGGTTTGAAGGAGACCATGTTTTTGTTTGCTTTTGTTGTTGTAACCTATCATTGCACTCAACAGGTGAGTTGAGAGTAAAGGATTATAACTACTTTTACTAGTAGTTGTGATAGTATTAAGTATCTACCATTTATTACCATGTGATATATTAAAAATATTATAATGTGGTTTTCTGCTTCTGGGTATCTATTAAGGGAAAAAAGACAAGTATCAGATTGTGTTCAACAGGATTTTGAGCAAAGTTTATACCATAAATTGAAGCAAAATGTCAAACTGTATGTAATAAATATGTCACGTCGGGCTCTTATGGGTTAAAGTGTATCCTCTGACGAACAGGCAGCCAGTGTAAAGATCTCAGAGCTGGACTGATGTGGTCCACTCTCTTGGTCTTAGTGAGGACTCGAGCAGCAGAGTTCTGAATAAGCTGCAGGTGTTGATTTTTTTAGGTAGAACCTGTAAAAACAGTTACAATAATCAAGCTGACTAAAAATGAAAAGATGGACAAGTTTTTCCAGGTCTTGTTGAGACATCAGATCTTTTACCCTTGATATATTCTTAAGGTCATAGAAGGCTGATTTTGTGATTCCCTTACTGTGTTTTTCAAAGTTTAGGTCTGAGTCCATCAGTACACCCAGATTTCTAACCTGGTTGGTGGTTTTTATAGACTGAAGCTCTGTGGTGACCTTTAATCGTTTCTCTTTGGTAATTAATTAATTAATTAATTAGTAATTTCAACTCCATGGGCCAGTTGATATATTCTTATATGTTTCAAACATTTAATCCAGATAAAAGCTATCCGGATTTGGGAATCTAATTTTTCAGGACAGCGGATCACGTATTTCAGCTTACTTTTTCCCCGGTTTTTCAAAGCAAAATAGGATTGGATCCACTTTGTAATCCTACCCTTTGCTGGGATCAGGATAATCCTGTTTTTGGGATCAAAGTTATCCAGATTATACTCAAAAGTTTTGAACAACTCAAACTGAAGGTTTTATGTGGATAACAACTAGGACTGGATTATGTGATCCAAGCCGATTTTGGAATCCGGATTTCCCTTTTGAACAACCCATTTTCAAGATTTGATCCTATACGATAACTTAAATCTGATTGGGTTATGTTTAACAACTGGCCCCAGTAGATAAAAGAGAGTTTGCCCATTTATTTATTTACAGTCTGTTGCTGAGAGGTAGATGGTTTTCAGTTTTCCCGATTGTGGCTGTTGTCAGGATCATCACATAAAGAACGCAAGTCTGCCTAAGTAGTATAAGATTTACTTATTTACTTACTTTTTTAATGGAAGCTTACGCTTGAAAACCATTTCATGTCTGAATATGCCAGTGGGCCCTGATGAGGATCATGCATAAAAGACTTGATGTTCTGTGTAATAAGGTAAAAAAACATATTTGAAAATCTGTGCCTCAGCATGAGTAGTAGAATAAAGTTAGAATATTCCCTGGTCACTTTGTTAGGCACACCGGTTGAATTGCTTGTTAATGCAAATATCTAACCAGCCAATCACATGATGGCAACTCATTGCATTTAGTCATGTAGACATGGTCAAGGTTACTTGATGAAGTTCAAACTGAGCATCAGTATAAGGAAGAATTTAGATTTAAGTGACTTTGAATGTGGCGTAGTTTTTGGTTTGAGTATTTTAGAAACTGTTGATCTGGGATTTTCACACACAGCCATCTCTAGGGTTTACAGAGAATGGTCTGAAAAAGAGAAAACATCCAGTGAGCAGCAGTTGTCACACTTAGCCCTGCGATAGACTGGCAACTTGTCTGGGGTGTACCCTGCCTCTGACCTAGGAACTGCTGGGATAGGGTCCAGTTCCCCCATTACTTTGAATTGGAATGAACAATATGAAAATGGATGGATGGATGTCAGAGGTCAAGGGAGAATGGACAGACTGGTTGGAGATGATACAAAAACATCAGTAACTCAAATCAGCACTGGTTCCATCCAAGGAATGCAGACTAGCATCTCTGAGCACATAGCACTTCCAACCTTGAAGCAGATGGGCTACATCAGCAGAAGCCCACACCAGGTCCTATCAGCTAAGAACAGGAAACTGAGGCTACAATCCACACAGACTCACCAACACTAAACAATTGAAGATGGAAAAATGTTGCCTGGTCTGATGAATCTCCATTTTAGCTCCACATTCACATGGTATGTTCAGAGTTTGGTCAAAACAATTTGAAAGCATGAATCCAGCCTGCTTTGTATCAACAATTAAAGCTGCTGGTAGTGTAATATTTTCTTGGCCCACATTGGGCCCCTTAGTACCAAGTTGGGATTGTTTAACGACCACACAGTGTAGCATCTTCTGATGCTACTTCCAGCAGGAAAATTTCACAAAGATTAAATCATCTCCAACTGGTCTCTTGAACATGACAATGAGTTTACTGTCCTCTAATGGCCTCCACAGCCACCAGATCTCAATCCAGTAGAGCAGCTTTGGGATGTGGTGGAACGGGAGATTCTCATCATGGATGCAGCCGACAAACCTGCAGCAACTGTGTGATGCTGTCATGTCAATATGGCGCAAAATCTGGGAGGAATGTTTCCAAAACCTTGTTAAATCTATGTTACCAAGAATTAAGACTGATCTGAAGGCAAAAGAAACCCAATCCAGCACTAGATAAACGTGAACCTAATGAAGTGCTCGATGATATGAGACGTTTAACATGGAAATTGAATTGAAACATTGAACAGATTCCTGCCAGTGTTAATCTGCTTTACCTTGAAAGATAAAACAAGGTCATCCAGAGTAATGTGTTGAGTGTCAGTCTGGCAATTTCCTGGACATTTCAGCATTTTGATCACAGAATGACGTTGTTTGTCAACCGTCTCTAAATTAAAAGGAACTAAAGAAAAACAAAACCTTTATTTAAACTCTGGCTTCAGTTTGGACCAGATTGTATAAGCCTGTCAAACTGATAATATCCCAGTAGAGGCAGATTCATTAGCGATGAAGTAGTCAATTCTTTGATGCTAATACTGTCTAATCAAGTTGGACACAATCAGCTTTTCAGAGCCACTGGTGTCCAAAACCAATACTGCTGCTGGAAGATGTTAGAGGTTATCTGGAAGTCCTTGTTTGTATTGAACGCATTGTTTTTACTGACTGGAAGCAGAAGGAAATCATATGCTGTTAAACATCAGGATAGCAAAGAAGTCTATTTTCCTGTAAATAACAAAAACAGGGGGTCAAAATATTTATCTGTACTTACCTGCAAACTAAAATACAGCATATTCATAACCAATTATATGTTTTTGTTCAATTTTTATTTTATTTGTACATCACCAATTCAAGCCAAGTCATTTCAAGGCACTTGTAAGATTCAATACTGTACAACATAATTATAATCCAATTCAATCAAATTAATCATGAGCCACATTCATTATTCATAAATTATATACAGTCCGAATTATTGTAATTGTGTTCATCTAAAGCCAAGCCATAAGTTGCTTAGCTAAGATAACCAGTGGATCATTGATTCCATCTTCTCTTCGAATCAGTCCCAGTACTGAGCATGCACAGGTCAGTGGATGAGAAGTGGAAAGAAACCATCAAACTATATAAATAGCTGGAATTTGAAAAGTTTTCCAGAGATATCTGCAGCACAGTAAGCTATTAAAGGTAATTTTAGAAATGGGCTGACTAGTATCCACCACTTTTGTATGCACATGAATCCCCAGAATGATCTGAGCACCTCAACCATCCAGTGAATCCTGCAACGAACCCTGTGAGCGATGACTCAGTACAGGTCCATTGATGCTGAAGTGTGTTTTGAAGGTTGTTGCTTGCAGAGTTGGAGGGCGGGGTTGTTTTCAGCTTAAACGGATGGAGGCCAGGATGACCGTGACACTTGACACCTGACAGCTGCCTCTTATCTCCTTGTGCAGACCTGAGGAAAAACTTTGAGCAGGACCCCCAGGGGAAGGAGGTGCCAATCAACGGGATGATTGTTCTGCACTGTCGTCCTCCGGAGGGAGTCCCTGCAGCGGAGGTAAGGTTCCCCAGTTTCTCCTCTCATGAAAGAGGAGAAGCTTCTGGTCCCATGGAGCAGAAAAGATCTACATCTAAGCATCTTTATTCTGTACAAGTAACTCGTTGCCAGAGAGTTGATTCTGACGTCAGCTCTGCTTTCTCCGACCTTTTAGAGGGTGATATAGTGTGTTTAGGCAGCATCCATAAAGTGCACATCAATATTTAGAAATGAAGGTGTTGCTTCCAAAGTGAGGTGAAGAGGATTCACAGCATAAATTTTAATCATATCCTTCACCCAAAAATACATAATTTAAAAGCATCAGATATTTAGAGATTACATTCCTTGCAGCATTAGATTACTAGTCTGACTTCATTCAGCTGGCTTTAAATGGTTCAGGCCACAAAGCGTACAGTCCAATTACAGTGTCTGGGCTGATGTAGGGAAGAGGAAACTGGGGGGATTGTTGTGGTTTCTCATCCTGTATTTTGTGGTTTGAGCTGTCTTTGAATGTGCTTTGCATCTATGCATCTTTGAAAAAATTCAGGTCAAGATTTAAGCTGTTTTTTGAGCAGATGAATCATTTTCTGGTAGCTGGTATTTTTTTAAGAGGTCCTTTCCAAGCCCCTTCCACATCCACTGCCAGATGCAGAAATTGGGAAAGTTCACTAATGAATGGGACAAGACAGCTTTAAATATGACCAGAAACAAGTGAACTGAAGCATTAAAACTTGAATCTCTGATATATAGGTGCATGTATAGTGAATGCATACACGGCCACATCTACAGAACTGTATAACATTAACAGATTAGGCAATAATACGTCTGATGTCGCTTCCCGGGTTTGACTTCTTTGCAGGCTCCATGGCTGATTTTTCAGAAGGAGCAACACATTTAACTGGACTTAATTTGCATGATCAACTCTTTACACCAGATCTTTTTTGGACATGCAAAAGGCCTGGTGTTGAAATAACCTTTTACATCCTTGATAAAACCCTGGGCAGTTTAAGTTAGGGCACTGGTGGTCATAATACACCTAGTTTGCTTTCTTTAGATTTTATCAGCTGTGAGTGTGTTGTGTTCCCACTGAGGTCTGAGGTTCAGGGTAGTAAAGTCATATTAAGTCCAGTGAAGTTGTGTTAGCACTGCCAAGCTGAGCCTATCTCCAGCTACAGTAACTGAAAGCCTGTTCGGTGTAAACACTTCTCGAATTGTGAATGTTCTGATTTGTGCCTTAGAACACACCCCATGTGGGGGAAAAATTGAAAATGAACATTTTATTTATCCAAATTACATCTTTTCAAGGGCAGTCACTGTTTGATTTTGACATTAGTAGAGAAATAAAAGTGGTCCACAGAGTCCCCTGGAAGAAATGTCTTGTTGCATGTATGATAGACGGTTACTTGCAGTATCAAATAGCTGTGCTGCTAGAACATCTGAACAAATAAAAGTTTGTAATGCAAAATACTCAGTGAGTGACAACATGATTTTTTGTTTTTGTTTTGTTTTTTGGCTAAACTGAATTGCGAGGGACCGAGCTGGTAAAGCATGATGACCGTTAGTTTTAGTCAAAATATGGGTTTTGTTTATCCCCACAACAAATGTACAAATACAATAACTGCCAAAAACAACAAATAAATAAAACCAAATCAAAGCTCTAACTGTAACTTAAGAAATTAAATAACCTCAAACTAACTGTTTAAACCAGTCTGACCTAACAATCAGGAAACAATGGGAAACTTAAATACTGCTGATCAGACCAGTTAAAACACAAGAAGGAAAAGAAACCCTAACAACTAACAATAAAATAAACAAAACCTAACAACTAGTTTAACAATTACTCAAGCATAAAAGGGATTAAAGAAAGGACTAAGTAAAAAATAGAACTGATGTATTTCAACAATGTTAAATAAATGTCTAAATACTTTCTGGAGCCAGTCAGAACTGTTTCGATTGATGCTGCCGATAGCGTGCACATATCTCTCAGCTGTTCTGTGCAACTGAAAATGATAGGGACAACTCAGGAGTTGCTGGATATTGGCCGGGACATGTCTCCACCGTCCTTACCCAATTCTATACCTATGCATCGTTGTTATCAGGACCTCTGCTGTCCATGATGTAGGCTGCTGGTCCAGCAGTTAGAGCATTTTACAAGCAATAAAGTGTCCTTTAGCTCCATTTGCATAAAAATCTGTTCATGTCATCCTGGTTATGGAGATCTGGATCTACTATTTTGATTTTAGGGCAAAAATATAGTTGCTTTTCTGTAACAGTCTGACCTCTTCCTCCTTGTTGATTTTGGAGCTCTCTTGGTCTGTGTGCTTACCTGGCTGAAACTGCATGACTGGTTAAGTTTGGATCTTGTTTACAACTAGTAATTCAATCCAATTAGTTGTAGTCCAATTATAATCAAATTAAAAAAGTTCCATAAAGTTCTCTATTCATCCAGTTTATAATAACTATGTTCATATAGGCCAGGGCTACTGGCTACTCAACAAGGGCTGCAGCCCTGCAGGTTTTCAGTGTTTCTCCACACATCTGACTCAATTTCATTGGATCCAACAGCCTATGAAGTTCTACACAATGACTCATTAATTTGAAGAAATCAAATCGCTAAAACAGTGATTCTCAACTGGTGGTTCCCAACCCAAAAGTGGGTCGAAGGCCTTTACTGGGGAAAATGTCAGAAAAAATAAATAAATAAATCATGTGTTTTTATTTTGAAGGGGATTTTTTGGTGTTTCAGAGTGCTGTCTGTTTACATTTCCTAATAGCAGTGGTGTAATGCTAAATTCTACCCGCTATTATACAGCACTGAATGAGACACGCAGTGTTTATTTACATTTACTAATCGGGCGTGGTAAAATGCAGGTACTAGCCTGACTACATTAAATATGAATGTTCTTACACTGACCACAAAAGAACACAAAGCTCAATGTGTGTTTTTCATTGCAAAGTGTTGCCTCATAACAGTACAAAGCCGTCAAAACTGAAGCAGCATTTGGAAACAAAACACCCATTTCTCAAAGAGAGACCTGCTGTGTACCTTCAAAGATGACTTCAAGACTTGAGGGCATCACAAAAGTGTCTTACTTCTTTGTGCTCAAAGCAAGAACAAGCATTTTTTGTATCTTATCACATGGCACACCATATTGCAATGCTACAGAAGCCCCACACCACTGCAGAGTACCTAATCCTGCAGCCATTAACATGGACAGAGAGGTGTTAGAGCTGTCAGCAGCAGAATAACTGAAAACTATACCTCTGTAAAATGGCATGATGGAGCGATACATACATGGGATGACATCAAACAACACACCATAGCTCGCGTTAAAGGAAGTGGTCATTTTGCATTACAAATGGATGAATATACAGACGTAACAAACAAAGCAGTTTTACTCAAGACGTGTGGAATGGGGTCTTACAGGAACAATTTCTTTGCAGAAGAGAGTTCCCTACTGTTAGGAGACCATACTTTTCTGCATTGGGAGGCCCTGGCAGCAAAGGATATGGTATTAGTGCTTGATGGAACATCAAAAGATGTCATCCAAGTGGTAAACTGCATTAAACATAGTGCAAAAACACACCTGATGTTTCCAAAAATTGTGCCAAGGTCTTGGTAGTGAGCATGCACAGGTGTTGTATCATGACAAGGTACACTATTTTTCGAGAGGTGCTGTCCTGCGTTTACAAAAACCACGAGCTGAAATCACAGCCTTTCCAGAACAATTTTCCTGACTATTTTTTTGACAATATGACAAAATCAATGCTTTTAACAAGAAGATATCTGTGTGGGCAAGTCATATATCTAAAAACCGACAGCAACTGGACACAGGAGGAAACAGTGTAATGAAGAAAACATTCACTGCACACATGAATAAACTTTTTGGGCAGTTTAATGACTACTTTCCCAAGAAACAGAGGGATGATGATTGAATACAGGACCCCTTTGAAATCGACATGGAAAGCATCATGTTGCCAAGCAAGAAAGAGTCAGCTGGTAGAGCCATGCAGTGTCTGAAAAAGAAATTCCCAGAGGTCAGCCTCATTCAGTACTGATGCAGCCCTCCGATATGCCAGTGTCCTGCCCTTGCCACTCGAGCAGTAAAAACCATTACCTTACCATCCAGCACTACCTGTCTCCAAAAGTGTGGCTTCTCAGCTGCTGTTCAGCTGAAGACAAAACGTAGAAACAGACTGGACATTGAGCATGACCTCAGAGATGCTTTGTCTACTATCACCCCTGACAATGGGACTCTTGTCAGGAGCAACAAACCATCACCAGTTCTTCCATTAATTACTCCAGACTTGGGTATATCATGTTAGTGTTCCACCTCAGGTTGAAGTGTGTGAAACACTGCTGGTTGTCACAGATTCAGTGAGCAATCTGAGCTAATTTCATTTTATTTAATTTAATATTTATGTACAGATTTAAAACAAGCTCTTATTTACTTCTCAGCTGCACTTTTTTATGCCATCCCTTTGGCAGGAAATCACCAACTGAGTCAGTCAAAAAAAATTGCTGTAACAGAAATATTTCGATTTTTATGGCAGCCATAAGTTTAATGTTTGATTAAGTGGCTGAATAGTTTTACTAGTGATTATTTTACTTTGATTTTATTTTTAATGACAATGATTTTTGCACACACTTTTAATCATGTTTTATTATGATGTTATTACTCTTTAAGTTCTTTTATGTACTTTTGAGTGCATCTTCCTCACCCCACTGTAATGCTTTTGTTAGTGTGAAAATACATCTGCTGATGCCTTTGAAGACAACATCAGTGATGCTCCTGGAATCATTGGGTGTTCGGGTCTTTCAGCAACATACACTCTCATCCAGGTGACCCAGCCGAGGCTGGTCAGACCTCGACTTGTGTCCAGATGGCTAGCTAGCTACCCTTTCTTCAAGGATCTCCTCTCTTGAGCAACAGCCATCTTTAGGCCCTCTCTGCTGTTTTTGGTGGTATTACGGATGGCTCTCCTTTTTCCTCTCTCCCTTGATGTCCAAATTGCTAAAGGCTCTGGCTTGGGGTGGAGGTGGGTTGCAAAACCTCTGCAACCCACCTCCACTGGGAGGCACCTCACTCTCTATTAAATATTTTAAATATTAAATATTTTAGAATTTTTTGGAACTACTTGTTTTTATTTAGTGTTTGTGCATGTTCACATCTTTAATTTTGAGGTTTAAACTGAGCCATATTGATATCAAATAAATTCAAAAAGTGGAAAATTGTCTTTGATTTGGTTTGTAGTTTAGTTTGGTGGGTTTCAAAGCCAGGCTAATTGACAACCACTGCTCTAAAGGATCTTGTTTCCTGAAAAAGTTCCAGTTTTTGAAAAGCAGAAGCTCACTCTGGTGTGTCATCATCCTTCTCAGACTTGTGTCATCACACTGTGAGAAACTTGATCAACTAGTATGATCCAGGTCCCGGATCTGTAATCCATGTATTGGATTATACTTGTGTACAGATCCTCTTTTGTTGGGATTATTCTTAGGTTTCATCTGTAACTACTGTTTGTGAACACACAACACTGTGTTTGTCTTCATTTCAGCACATGGATCAACGAGAATATAACCGATGACAAAACACAGTGATGTGATGTTAAAGCCATCAAAATCTCAGCTTCAAATCTTTTTCATCACTAGATATAAAAAGTATCACAATAAAAGCTGGGTAAAATATGGTGTTTCATTAAGATGTAATTATGTGTAAAGGCGTAACTCATTAATACTTGTCAGGTCTGTTTAAATGTGGATAGAGCTTATTAAAAGCCTTAGCACAGTTATTTGAAAATACTGCTAGGTTCTGGTTTGAATCTTCTACAGGTGTACAGTAATTAAAGATGTCCTCTAAATCCTCTTTGCTGTTATTCACCATCATTGCATAAGCAATGGATGTGTAAATGACGTGTGCAAGGAAGAGATTTAGGTAGAGGTCAACCTCCAACCCTGCACCATATAAATGATCCAGCATAAAAATGGAGGATTGATGTCATTTCAGCACAGCTCAACCCACAAAGGGGATAAAAATAGTTGAATCTGAGCGGCACTGACGGAACTGCAATCTCCCATCTAGTCCTTTGTCAACACAAATGAGCCCAGCCACAAGAGATGGGAGTGAATAATGTAAAGAGCACGGGGCAGAGATCCTCAGCCCAGTCAATTTCAGCGCACCTCACCCATGAAATATTGAGATGGCATCCATGAGTGTGCCGGTGTGAGGTTTCAGAGTGCAGCTGCATACAGGATGGCTGCTGCTGGTGCACAAAAATGCACGCCCAAATAGAATGTGAGTCTGTGGTTTGGCGTGCGGCACATACACTGTTTGGAAATAACTCTTGTCAGCAGCGATGTCGGGGAAAGTTAATGAGTCTCCAGCTTCCAGAGTGGAATCATTCTGTGGTTACAGGGGTTTATTTAGGGGAGGGTCTGATGCTGCGCAGGGACGTCTCAGTTATTCTAGACATCTTTATTTGCGTGACAGAGGTGTTACAGCAGAATCCTGGCATATGATCCACCGAGCAGTGACTGAAGCTTTAAAGCAATTATTCTCTTTTTTCTCCTTTTGTGTTTTGTTTTGTGTATCTATTTATGGAGCCATAGCAAGAAAGTTTGAAGTTCTGTAGGGAAAAGAAATAGATGTAATAAAGTACGAGGAGTTTTTGACTCAAACTTGTCACAAAAAGGATGCTAATTTTCATCTTGAATTAGCATCGAGCTAACACTAATGTTTAGTTATTAATGAGCCCTGCAGTTGTATTAGAACTGTTAGTAATTTCAGCATGTCTTTATTAAATATTTAATGACCTTTTGTCTCTCTTATTCTTTAGAATTATACACAACGATGTAGCGATGTAGCAAAACCTGATGACATTTTAATTACCGGTTCAGTTTGTACCAGTCGTAGGGAAATGCTTGCAACACAGTTAACATTTCTCATGATAATAAATGTTAAAATTTACAGAGTGATAGTTTAACATAAAATTAGATTGGTTGTCCTTCTGGATGACTGGGTCTGCTTTTCAGCTTGGTTAATGATAATTTTGCAATAAAATTTTGCAATAAAAATGACGTGAATAAGAAGAAGATAGTTGTTATTGCCAGTGGTAAACAGTCTTAAAATCACCCATGCATGACCCGATGACATGAGTTATTTATTACAGTGTCAGTCCTTTAACACTTTCAAATGTTTATGTTTCAAAGGGACTTCTGCATCAGATCGTGAATTAAAATGGGAATCATTATATTATTTGATATACTAGCAAAAGTGGACTTCTAATGATTATATTTTCTCCACCAAAATTTGCTTCAAGTTCAATCAATTGCATTGCATTTCATAGAGAGACCAAACTATATGTCATGACGTTGGATAAATGAATAGCCAGCGGGCAGGGAGCCATACTCTCTGCTTATTCTTGCCACGTAGCCCTTGTGCGGCAAAGTGATACTTTTTTTTTAAAGATCTAGGAATTGGACCCCAAACAAACAAGCTGTAGGGCTGAATTACCTCTAATACTTTATCCCTGAGAGGAAATGAGCACTTTACCGCAGCAAAGCATGGAGTTACAGCCAAGTGGCAGGGATAAGGAGGGAATTAGCACTGGACCAAACCAGTCACAATGTTTTGAACTGTCTATAGTGCATGTAAAACAAGTCAGTTGTAAACCATATGTCTTTGAACGATTTTTACAATACTGGCAGACCAACTATAACTAAAAACCAGGGGGACAAACCTAAAAGAAAATCCACTAATTCCATCTGCATGTTCCATAAAACTGGACATGAAAACATAACTGAACTAATGAAGAGAAAATAATTAGAGGACGGAGTCCACATATCAAACTGAATCATGGACCAAGCACGTCCTTTTGTGGAAACAAGGCTTTTGGATTGCTACATTCAGCTGGTGGCTAACTTTTAACTTTTAACTTCTTACACTAACAGGGTAAAGAACCTTCTTTTATGACCAATGTGTAGCATCTTCTAATGGCTACTTCCAGCAGGATAATGCACCATGTCACAAAGGTCAAACCATCTCTAATTAGTCTCTTGAACATGACAATGAGTTCACTGTACTCCAACGGCCTCCAATCACCAGATCTCAATCCAATAGACCAACTTTGAGATGTGGTGGAACGGGAGATTCTCATCATGAATGTGTAACAACTGTGTGATGCTGTCATGTCAATATGGAGCAAAATCTCTGAGGAATGTTTCCAACACCTTGTTGAATCTATGAGACCAGTATTGAGGAAGCTCTGAAGGCAAAAGCGGTCCAACCTAGAAGTGCTTGTAAATCAGTAATTTTTTTCAAAGCCTTTGTATCAGCCAGACTTTAACAGCCAAACATCTTCAGACATCCACTCAGCAGCTGATCAACAGAGAATAATCTCTGTGTGCTGTAGAGTTGGGACAAGGGTGTGTGACTCGAAGCTGGAACATACAAAAGTTCATTCATACTTCATCATATCTAAAGAGGAGACAATTTTGCTGTAGCTGTCTAAATCCAAACCAAAGATGCTTTTAGTTCACAGATATTTGTGGGTGTGAATGTAGAGCAGATTTTTTAACTGTGGGAGAAAAGAGTCCATGAGAACCTTGTATAATGACTTTCCTTAGAGTGGCTACTCTGAGGGAAAGCGTGAAATGAAAAGCCAAACCGGAAGGCAATTTCACCTTTTTTGAATGAAAGACTTTAATCTGAGATGAATCATTTTGATCTACAGTAGCTCAGAACAGGCCACAGCACAAAGGGGAATCAACTAAATAATTCTGAACTGCGATGTGTGTTCAGCTCAGCAAAGACAGTGCGATGCTGCTTCTAAACAAGTTAGCATTTAACTCGTCACACCTCCTGCCTTCCCTGCACTTGTTACTCCGAGATTCCTCCTCTCTGTTGTTTTCTAATAGGTCAGAGAAAAGTCTCCTAGAGAGTTGCTGATGAGCTTCGTTATAAAACCAAGCAATTACATCCCTCCCAGCTTAGCTCAGAACGAAGCCCAGAGCTCCCTCTGTTTATTTCGTTAAGATAAGACAGTTGGAGATGGGAGTGTAGTGCGGTGCAATGTAGCTCGGAGGGAAGGATAGGTGGCATTTGGGAAGCAGCGGGTGAGGCGGATGGGTGACACAGCCTCACTTTGGGCTCTCCTCATATCTTTTCTGATTAACCTCCGGAGCAGGCTAGCGCAGCCGAGCTCAGCCTGACTCTACCTGCCGCTGACAGGCTTTGCCATCTGAGCAATAAGATGGTGCGTTGTGTTAGTGGCATCCCTGTGTGTGTGTGTGTGTGTGTGCGTGTGTGTGTGTGTGTGTGTGTGTGTGTGTGTGTGTGTGTGTGTGTGTGTGTATGTGTGATTTCCTCACTTGTGCAGCTGATTAGTTGGAAGGAGGATCCGTGGAGTGTATTAGCTCTGTGCTCTGCCGTGTCGCTTCTGATATGCTGCTTAGCAGGGCCCCACTGGCGTCCCTCGGTCCCAGAGCGCATGCCTGACGGAGGCGCTTAATCCATGTAATTGCGTTGATGAGACACTCAGCAATTAAAAAGTTCTGCCTTCACCACCAGCAGCTGAGAGTTGCCCAAAGGGGAAGGAGTTCATGCTAAATTATTACACTGAAAGCATGACTCAGCAGACAGAGCTTTCTCCTGAAAGCACCGAAGCACACCTTTTGTTCTGCAACACCTTGACTTAAATGACCATTAGACCCTGGAGCGGGGAGATGAGGCGCATAGGCAGCAGCGAGCAGAATGCATCAGATGGTGGGGTCTTGATCAGCGCTCTCATCATAAGTCTTGATGATCGCTGCAGTGTCACTCGTTCACAATGCTCCTCTGTCCTCTAATTGCCTCTCAGGCACATTTCTCAGCATCTAATCATCAGCAAATGTCATCTGAATGAGCTGTGTGCATGTGTGGACGTAGATGAGAGGACCTGGCTGCTGTGCAGGGCTGGGGGAGGTGACCTTCAAGGGGAAGGCTGTGTAATGAAATCACAGGGAGGAAGCCCTAATGCCTGGAAACCCCTCTGTCAAGGGCTGACACTGATGACCGCATCGTAATTGAAACAAATGCGCCAATTAGGTAATTCATTTCTCACATCCACTGTCTCACACTCACCAGGCTAATTTGTATGTGTCCCCTTCATCTTTTCTTCCTCATCTCTCCTCCCTCTTCCTCCTCCCTTCTGCTTGTTGAATCTTTTCATCATAACCCGAGGGCTGTTTGCGGCAGACAGCTAATGCGCAACGTGGCCCCCACCACCGTGAGGGTCGGCTTGTGACACACGTTAATTACCTCTTTCAAGTCAGAGATTTCCTCGGATTACATTGAAATAAATACATGAAAAGTTGGCGGGTAGGAAAGGAAGAAGCAGGGGAGTGCGGGTGGGTGTCACCGCTAGTGTCACCCATTCAGACAGACGACTTTAATCATGAGAAATTAGACTCCATCCCCTGCTCCTCTGTCTGTCTGTCATCTAATAAATGATGCTCGGCGCTTAACCTCTGATGAAACCCCTGCGCAAGGCCATCTTTTAATTGTAGTGAAAAAAATCCAGATGTCTTTGAGGATCGGCTTCTGAGTTTTCTCCAAGATGTTTAAAACAAGGGGTCTGATATGCTGTTATTGCACTGTACCCGTCTCCTCTGTAAAAGAAATACCCATTTATTTTAAATAGGTGTAAAAGAAACATTACTGAATGTGCAAATTGATTACTTTGTTATGATTTTCATTACCATGTATATTTGTGTCTGTATGTACTTGCAGTCTATCACCCTTCTGGACTGAGTGTCATTTCTTTTTGCCCAGCCTCTGCATGCCCCCCAGCGCTTCTTATTTGCATCCAGCCTGAGTTGCTCATTGTAAATGGTGCCTGTGCGCTTCCCATAAATCTATCAGCCCAGCCCACTCTGCTATGCTATAAATGTAATTTGCAAATGCAACGATGCAGCTCTCTTCCCAGACTAGAAGCAGTAAAGCGTCACTAAGTTTGTAATTCATAATTAGTTTTCCTCTCAGCTGCTGGTAATTGGTTATAGTGTCTCTTCTGACTGCTTAATGGTGTTGTAGCGATGGTAGCTGTGCTGCCCAGTTGGGACTACTCAGCAGGGTGAGGCTTGTAAGGCACAGCTGACCAGAAGTTAACGCGTGTTGCAGTTTTAATCATCATTTCTTACTTTTTAAGAAATAGAGAAAGAGACTGCAGCTTCCTCTCCACTGGGTCACAGAGATTTCAACGGTTTTATTTTTTTAATTTAAGCTTTCTATTTATAAAATAAAAAACAACTTCTTATGTTCAACTGCAACCTGGGATCTCAGACATTATTTGTGCAGTAGTTTGCAACAATTATTGACATGAATAGCCAGACATTATTAGATCTGAGCAACTCTTACAAGTGTTAGCATTGTTAGAGGACCCCAACTTGAGCAAAGAAGGGGTTGACAAGACGATGGGGCATAAAAAAAAATAAGTAATGAAGAAACATGGGGGAAATTCACAAACAGCAGTGGACAATCATCATTATTTTTTAACACTTTGGGCTTTTTTCAAAACCTCTAACTGCATGCTACTTATATTACTTGTGCTAGTGAAGAAGGTAGTGTGCCATACTGCATTATAGCATAAAGGTTCATTTTAGCCAGTTTACAGTTTATACAAGCAAATGTAAACAATGGCAAAGCTGCATTTATCTTGTTTAATACTCATAGAAGAAATGCTTAAAGCATGCACCCTTATGGTGCAGCTGTTAACTGACCTGATGGAGGAGCTGATGGCTGCCCAGATTTGTAGAAGAAGAAAAGTTATTGCTGGACAGATTTAAGAAAAAATAAACCAAGATCATTTTAAATATGCATATGCGTGATTGTCATGTATTTTGCTTTTGTTTAAACCATTGTTAATGCACATCCTCTAACTTTATTGCTACACATTCCCAAGCTGAAGTATGTGAGTAAAGTCGAGTGGAAATGTCGTTAAACATTTGACTGGAAGTTAGATGATAGAGGATTTTACGATACGGCTGCTGTCAATTTTTCTGCCCTGATCCCAAAGCTAAATAAACCAAAATACAAACCAAATACCAAATACTAACATCCTCTGTTGACACCTTTTTCATCTTGTTTACATCCTACAAATTTGGCAAATTTGTCTTGTCTGAAATAATAACCCCCCCTGAATTTAACAAACCATGTTAAATCATGTTCATGAACCATGTTCTCATTATACTTCAGTATAGATTCTATTTTGCAACAAAAACTTGATGCAGGACTGATAAGATTTTCCTGTTATAGTCATACAATTTCAAATCTGTGAATCTAATTTAAAAAGTTAGGTGCTTCTAGTTCCACCATCTTTGTTTTCTTCACTAGGTCTTGTGTTTCTCCCACCAAATGATGAGTTGTTAAGTGAGATGTCATGCAGTTATATATTAGGATAATCTAACAGACACAAGTTTAAACTTTTTTCAAATGCTTAAATAATTCATATTTCAATCTAATGTGTAATCACCCTTTTTTTCACCTCACGCAGGTGGAATGGCTGAAAAACGAGGAGCTGGTGAGTTCCCTGACCGACGGCAACATTGACACCCGAGCCGACCACAACCTCATCATCAACGAAGCACGTCTGTCTGACTCGGGCAACTACACATGTCTGGCCAGCAACATCGTGGCAAAGAGACGCAGCGCCACAGCCACTGTGATAGTCTTTGGTACGTGGTCCTTGTGGTTGCTGTTATTGCCTGTTACAACACATTACACAGTACTCAAACAATGTTTACATGGCACCTCAGATCAATTTGTTTGGCTTCCTGCACCCCTACACACAAGTGATTAAGAAACCCATCTGTGTTTCTACTGAAGAGTTATGTTTCCTATTTATTCCAATGAATGTATTATTCAAAGAGTCAATTTACTGCCTCTCATTTAAAATCAATGTGTACTTTATGAAAGGAAATAAGCCACTGTGTCTTAATCTTATTTAAAGGGAGTGTTGCTTATTAAGTATTTATTTGCCTGAAGCCTTGAAGAAATGTGGGTTCACCAGCTTTGGTAGCACTAATAAACATTTAGCTTCCCAACCACATAAGAGACAGAGATCATACGGTAAAGTGGTTTAGTCACAGGGCTAAGTGGTCAACTCCAACCTGCCGGGTTGCATGGGTCTGCGTCGCTTTCAGACATTTCTGCTTAAGTGGTGTTTTCTTGGCTTTCCAAAGTTGCAGGCCTTTATCTTAATTCAGGAGCAGAGAACATTGAACTGGCAATTAGGGAAAAAGAAGCTGTATATTCACCAATCTACTCCTGCTGTTCTGCATTGTTGCCTTGCAGCGCCGCGAGCCTGCAGAATCACTAATAGCCCCAGCTCTTCTTAGAATATTTAGCAATGCCAGAGTTCTGAGGTGAAAAGAAGAAAAGAAAGCAATATGTGTTGTCTTGCACTCACTCAATCACTTTCTCTTCTTTAACTGTATTGAACTCTCTGCAGTGAATGGCGGCTGGTCGCTGTGGACTGAGTGGTCACCCTGTAATGTACCATGTGGGCGGGGCATCCAGAAGCGATCCAGGACCTGCACTAATCCTGCACCCCTGAATGGTGGGGCCTTCTGCGAGGGAATGTCCGTGCAGAAGATCACCTGCAATGCACTCTGTCCAAGTCAGTTCCACTTTTTGTCTAAGTATCAGAAGTTTTAATAGGCAGAAACAAATTGTATAGCAAAGGAAACACTTTTAGAAGGAATTATTTAGATTTAAATTCATGTTTTTGTTTTCTTAAGTTTTCAAATTGATTTAGCTTTTGCCTTCTTTTCAAGGGCTGTGCACTATTTAGCATGCCACCCAGTTTAACATTTGGAATATTTATCCCCTGCAGATATCTGGACTTAAAGAGCTTGAATGAGCTTAAACTACTGTCTCATCAGCATTACAGACATCCAATAATATAGATTTCAAGGGAGAGATCCAGGGGTACAGGATCCAATATCGCTGTACCCCTGTGTTTAGCACAGGCATTTTGGCCTAGACCAGAACACATATGATCATGCAAACCACTGCTCTTCGTGCTCCACTATGAAAATCAACTGTGCAACTCCTTAAAGCCACAGAAACTTTGCAGTTAGTTAGCAAGAATCAGAAAGAATAGATACATTATATATTTTCAAAAAGTGTGATTTGTTAATAAAATGAACATCTATACTCCAGCACAGTGATGATTATTAGAGAAGCATTCATCCTACTGTGTGTTTGAGAGAGAAAGAAATAAAGGACATGAGAAAAGATAGATCAGATGAAAACTCTTCAAAAGCAGTGTCTCTGTGTCTGCTGCTTGTTCTTCTCATCTGGAAATATTATTTCCACAAGATTTAAAAGAAAAGATTGAATGGTTTTCTTTTTCAACACAATTCAGTCAGATGCCGAATTATTGGATTTTCTGATAGAGGAGCAAACAGCTGCCTCACTATTAATGTGTGGACAAAAAATTAAATATATAAATAATATTAAAACGATTTATATTTCTGTATGTTGTCTTTAACAGAAGCTGCCTCTAACACATTTTTACCCAAAAGTATCTGAAGATCAGCCCACAACCAATAGCAAATAGGCTAATAAAGATAATTAGAAAGCTGCTGAGTCACTGTTAATGTTGATGAGTGATGGTTAAAAAAAATCATGTTCTCACTTTCAGTTTGTTCAGGAAGACATAAAATAACTAAATTTAAGATGTGCTGTTTTAGCCAGTGAAAACCACCAGTTAACCAGCTGTTCTCCTGGTGAAAACACTGATCAGTAATTTAATAAATGTAATAACACAAGCTAACATGGTAGTAAAACAGGTGTCTTATTATCACTTCATCATAACTTTGTCAACAGCTAGCATGGTCATAACTAACTCTCTGGTATGGATCGAACTTAATGGGTTTATTGGATCTCTTTACCCAGAACAAGAACTCACTGATGTGATATTATAATTGTTAATGCTAGGTTAATTAAAAGCTAAATAAAAATAAAATCTACGTGGCAGTATCCTGTCTTTTCAAGCTAGTGAGAGATAATGTGTACAGGTTTTGCTTGGAAAGTGTCAAGAGTTATAGGTGATGATAAAATAAAAAGTAACAGAGGAGATGCATTTTTTTTTAAAGGAGGAAAGACAAGGGAATCCAACATCAAAGTATGAGTTTGAAGTTCTGAACCATATATTCAACAGCTGTCTGAAACAACAGGAACTGTTTCCAGCTGTCTGCTTCTCAGTCTCCATTTCCACAGTGTACACATAATCAACACATGTAAAATGAACATATGTTGAAGATGTTTAATTCAGCTACACATACCTTGTCACCTCTATGCAGATGTGGAGCCCCTGCAGATCCTGCAAACTGCTGCTCATGTTGAACTCCGCTGTGACTCTCCACATATTGTCTTGTTTATCAGAAACACTCAGAGGCTTGGAAGCTGGGTTTGCAAGATCATCCACTGAGGCTGCCTTTGTGCAAAATATATATATATATATATATATATATATATATATATATATATGTATAT